>NW_020173762.1:1268125-1374538 GCF_003031525.2 Neophocaena asiaeorientalis asiaeorientalis
AAAGTTCAAAAAAATGAGAAAATAATGGTGCTATACACTGATCCACTGTTTTTATGTTGTTTATAGATTCTTAAGGAGGTGTGAGGGTATGTCAACTACTATAAAACCGATGTTATCGTTGTGAAATACCTTGGTGAGAGTTTTCAAATAACATAAATATGTCAAATATACCATAGTAACACATTCTTAATTACATAATTAATGTAACTTTAAAGTAGTGAGCCAAAGAATAGAGATATATATATTTCAGCATTGCCACTTTCACAAACTAATATTTTATAAACATAATTTAACAAGCTTTGCTTTGTGTAAAGCAAGGTACTTTCAGAAATACAGGTACACAAAATCATATCTTATAATGATAATATATTTTGGAAATATGAGAGTCTTCATTTCCAAATGAAGTTTTGAGTAAAGCCTTCTGCTATTTACACTTTCTCAAGACACTGTTCTGACATGAAGTAATCTTGGTTTTCTGGGAAAAGAAGACCAAATAAATCCCTTAATTCTAATCCAGTATGTCTCATCCTTATTGTGGATGGATTTTAAATCCTTAAGCAATTTAACTATCAAAATATAAGGCAAGGCACTGACTCCCAACTGCTGATTTTTATTTCATATATCGACTGAATTTACAAATCTGCTGAAAGGCACACACCAGAGCATCAAAAGCTCCCTCGTAACTGGGTTTGCAGACATTTACCATGAAAGGGCAATGAGTCTGTCTATGTTCCCAGCCCCAGACTTTGAGTTAAACTGAGATTTATTCTGAGTAAAGAGTCAGTCTACCTTCTGTTTCATTTCCTATAACTCTCAACCTGTCACGTTCTGGTTGGTCCTGGTCTTTCATCACTGCACTCAGGTCTCGTTCATCACATCATTTGCCCAAGCAGCACACAAACAAACAGTGTTAATAAGATAGCTTTGCTTTTGTTTCTTATCAGAAAAATTCAATAGCCTCTATTTCACAGCATCCTTTTCGTACTGCACATAGTAGTAACACACATCCATACTATACAGCCACAAAAATCAGTCTATCTTAGATGAGAAACTATGGGAAAGTCCATTTAAAAACATATAACATATACTATCAATTCCATACTGGATGGAGTTTTAGTTTTTTAACTCCTATGAATTACGTAGAGATCAATTGTTTTATCAGAAACTTGGTGTTGTGTGAAAATATCTTTAGCTAAATCACAGTAGTTATTAACTTGTTCAGTTACAAAAATTTCAGCACTTTTATTATTTGCTTTATATTTGTGATGTCTATATTTTATTAATCAAAAATAACATATATATTTAATTTGAAAAATCACAAAAGGAGCCTAGACTGAGACTTAGATTAGCCATTAGTATTGAACAATGGCTGATAACACCAAATAATAGCTCCATGGAAAAGCAAAGGGAACTAAAAGTTTGGGAACACCCATTCCCGTATTTGTAAGATATTAAGACACCTTTCATTAAAGGGCAGACTATTATTTTAGATGCCATTTTATGAATCATATTTCAGAAAAAACACAAGATGCCACTGATTATAAGAATATAATTTTAGGTACCATTAAGGTAAAAAGCATGTTGCCAATTACACCGATAGGCTATCAAATATTATGATGCATCCATTTTCAGATATGTTAAAATATGAATATAATGTAGCCTTGGAGTGGATAAATTATAGTATGTTCCATTCACTGTGCAAAACTCTTAAGTTCATTCATTACCCCTAAAAACCACAAGAGAGGGCTTCCCTGGTGGCGCAGTGGTTAAGAATCCGCCTGCCAATGCAGGGGACACGGGTTCGAGCCCTGGTCCAGGAAGATCCCACATGCCATGGAACAACTAAGCCCGTGCACCACAACTACTGAGCCTGCATTCTAGAGCCCACGAGCCACAACTACTGAGCCCGTGAGCCACAACTACTGAAGCCCACGTGCCTAGAGCCCGTGCTCCACGACTAGAGAAGCCGTGGCAATAAGAAGCCCGCACACAGCAACGAAGACCCAACGCAACCAAAAATAAATAAAAATAAATAAATTTATTAAAAATAACCACAAGAGAGCTTTTCATATCTATGAAGTGGAAAACTGACAGAGAGAGATTGAGTTACTTGCTCTAGTAAGACAACTAAGAAGGTCAGAGTAGGATGTAAAATTAATCCCACATTGGCTGAACCCTCCTCAATTCTTACTGCTTGCTAGATCTGAATTCTTATCCACAGACTTGAAATTAGATTCACTTATTAAAAAGTGGGTAAACAAATATCTGGGGCCAGTAGAATATGCTTCTCTATTTTGTCACTTTCTTCTAAGTACTGTCAATCAGTATAGAATTAATTAGAACATTCTTATATTCTTATTTTATTAATTTCTGATTAACAAATGCAGTTGTGATGCACACACGTAGGTAAGGTATTTGTTAATATTATATTCAGCACTACTGTGTATATTGTAACAAGTAAAATTAAGTCATAACTCTAAATTCTGAGTACCTCAGCTATCTATATACTTCCATTTACAGGAAAAGGTAGAGTTTCAATATCACTGTGAGGAAATGAAAATAAATCCATTTGGAAATGTCTGAGCAACTGCTTTAAATCATATGGTTAGCAAGTGAATCAAGATGGCTTTATTCAACAATCATACTTAATATAAACCTAGCAGAAATCATGTCTTATGCAGCTCCCTTGGTAATAATGGCTTAAAAGGCAAAAGAGGAAGGGGAATGCATCTGTTCTCTCCATTCCAGAGATCTTCACTCTTCCTTCTGATGAGTCAGCACCACGGTTTCTCTCCCTCAATATAACCAGTGCTTGGGCTTGACTTTGGTGTCTTAAACTTCACAAAACCCCCAGCTGCTACACAATGTGTCTCAGCAATTCACCAACTCTGTTTCCTGTGTATCCCTGGCTGTGCTGAGGCAAGTGTTCGGTGTCTGATAACTAGCTGTGTTTGGGACTGAAACAGCGGAAACAGAAAATAGTCTGTGAAATCCCTCCTTACTGTTCCACTGGGGCCTTAAATTGGACAGGTGATCTCAGGAAATTACAGGTCAAAAGATATAGTCGAGCCGCTCAGGTACATATTTTGTTAAAATGAGTCTTGGTTGTTGGTCAAGAAGGTTCTATCTGCCTTCCCAGTGGTACAATCTGAACAAAGGGGAGCATTTTGAGAATAGGCATCTGAGAGAACATAGAAAAGCATCTAAACTTCTCCTTCCTTGTCAACTAGATTCTTTCCTGCCTTCCAGCTACCTCCCAGCTTTCATGATTTTCTCAGACTCCGGGGCTCTAACTTTGCTGTTAACAAAGAAAAGCCCCCAGGCAGACCTTCTGCATTTGCATGATTCACTCCAACACCACCCTGCACTCACTGGATGTACAGCATAGTCATGATGGACTATGCAGTCTTCAGATTCACAGGCCTTTTTTTTTTTAATGTTCAAATTATGAATACACAGTTACACATACACACACAAGCATGTTTCCATATAAACAAAAGGTAATTACAAACACTTACAAGTGCTCTATCTAGTTGAACAATAATCTGATTCCCAAACACTATCAGTGCCTTCCAGATGAACTGTAGTAAATGTTACTAGTCTTATAACTATAGCCTCAAAACTCCCAGAGATTGTTTTATGTTATTATATTCCTTTTTGTCATCAAATTTAGAAGACTTTCTCTTTGAACCAAACAAACTGGATTAAATATACAGAATAAAATGTTATACTTGAGCCGTAATGAAAAATAAGTATATTTCAGTAAGCATAAGGTAGTTTTGATTATGAAGAGACCTTGGCCTCTCTATAAGTTATACCTGTTTATTTACTGTGGTTTGTGCTGACTACATTATTAATTGTGGCTCTATACTTTTGACCTACAAACTCCATACCAGTCAATGGACACTGGAAAACACCATTTCCATCTCATTTACTCTTCTCTAAGGGGGCAATATTTGCTCCTCCCTTCTCAGTTTCATGACTTAAAAATTAATGGTGGGGCTTCCCTGGTGGCGCGGTGGTTGAGAGTCCGCCTGCCGATGCAGGGGACACGGGTTCGTGCCCCGGTCCAGGAAGATCCCACGTGCCGCGGAGCGGCTGGGCCCGTGAGCCATGGCCGCTGAACCTGCGTGTCCGGAGCCTGTGCTCCACAACGGGAGAGGCCACAGCAGTGAGAGGCCCGCGTACGGCAAAAAAAAAAAAATTAATGGTGATTAAAACTCTCATCTTTTAACATCAGAGCTTAAAATTGATGCTTTCAACAAAGAAAAGCAGTGTAAATCTTCTCCTAAGTAATTTGAAAATAGTCACTATACTATTCTTATTATGTCTTCATTTTATATTCCTGTCTTAACAGTAGCCATTTTTTATATACTAAAAATGACATAAGGGCAAATAACATCTTTCATGAGAAGTTATGGTTTGGCATCTGTATTAAACCATTCATTCATTTCCTCAAATACACACACACACACACACACACACACACACACACACACACACACATATATTAACCCCACTAAAATTCTAGGCCTTTGAAATTCAAACTAAATACAGCGCAGTTCGTATTTACAAGGAAACATGATGTCACGGGCAATGATATTTCTTTTACAAATTTCTACCTTCCCCTTTCAGTCAAGATCAGGATTTTCACTAGTGACCAAGCTAAGTGACTTAAAGCAAAGGTAGCAGTCCATTCTTAAGAAACTAAGCACCTACGTTTTTAAGAAGCTTATTTATTTATAATATCTTACACATAATATGGTAATTATTTTTATTTAGAAATATAACTTCTGGAGCTAAAAAAATAATAATGTGCCACAGATTTACAACTGGGGAAACACGAAATTAATCAATGGTCAGCTTGGTCAAGGCCCAACTCATTGTAAATAAAATCACATATGAGGACGAAAATAACTTAAATATAGTCCTATGTTCCTTAACACTGTGTGTGTGTCTGTGTGTGTGTGTGTGTGTGTGTGTGTGTGTGTGTGTGTGTGTGTGTGTGTATAAACGTAGAAAGATAAACAGGGAAAGAGACAAAATACGTCAGTACATTAAAATTTTAATTATATAATAATGTCATATAATCAGAATGCAGAATTTTAGAATCAACTATTTTAATTTTTATTGGCCAAACCAACTGCATATGTTGTGATAATATATGAATGACAACTCCAAGAGGTCATCTATTCTAAATTAATCGCAGATAAACTTTGTAAAATTACAAAAATTGTAACTGATTAAGATGAATGCATTTAAGATATATGGTACTAATCAATGTAATCTGATGAAATATAATTATGAAGCCTACTGAGTGTTCAAGTCTTTTTATAAGTATAATATAATAGTTAATGGACACATGAAGACCCACAATATTTCTTTGGTAATCAGAGGAGAGGTATGTTTTGTCTGTTTTACATTTTTCAAAATTTAATTTTAAGTATCACTTCCACAAATTTTACAAATTAAATGATGACAAGAGCTAACAGTTACTAAGTACTTACCATATTTTAAGCACTATGCTAAGTGTTTACATGGATAATTTCATTTGCTCTTCATAACGATCATTTTATAGAAAAGTAACCCAAGGAACAAAGAGCTAAAGCAAGTGACCCTGGGTCACAAAGCACATAAGTGGTGAGCTGGGTTACCAGCCTAGACGTTCTGTCTTCAGTATCCTATTACTATCTCCTTACATTATATTGGAATCACTAAATTTGCCTTTATTCCTTTTTTAAAATATATCCTACCTGAACAAAGATAACAATCATGGAGAGAATCTTTGTTATAGCAACATCCAAATATTTGCCTCATTCAAAAGTTTGAAAAAAATTGATTTAGAAGTTCTGATTCTGATAGCATGAGGAAAATACTACTATGTTAGAACTTATCTCTAAACGGGTACCTTCTATAATATAAATTATGACCATGCCATAAAGACAATTATTGCCATAATGTCTAAAGCATTTCTTGCTAATAGACTGCACTGATCGTGTAAAATTTGAATGGAAAGATAGTGGTATCTGAGCCTATGAAAGGAGAAAAGCTTGGAAATCAGTAAATGAAAGGAAAATATGACAAGGCCTATTTTAAATTACTAGAATTCCTCAGTTGTGCTACATCATGGAAATGTTACCTCAAAAAAACACGATAATATGTACACGTATCTAGGTGTATATAACATTCTGTGTGTATATATGCATATATATGTGTATAATTTTACTTTGATTTTTTGCATAGTTTATTTATTTTGACCTATCCTGTTTTCATTATTAGCATCCTGATTGAGGAAGCATGCAAGGATAACAAGTTTAGCATAATCAGCTTCTATTACAGGAAATATTTTATCAAAATGACACTATCCTAAAAATTCAGAACCATAGAAAAAGCATAAGAACTAAACCAGAAAAGTGGATTTCAACACAAAGTTTTCAATATGGGACTAGTCTCTTGCTCCCATGTTTCTACATAAAACAAAAGGAGCCATCTCTTATTTACTTTAAGCAGCTGTGGGAGACACTGGCCATGCAACTACTCTCAGTCACATTCTACCTGGCACAGTAACCTACCTGGAGTATTGAAAACCCTAATATTTATTTACCCATCTGTCTTACAGCTAGGAATTATTATGTGTCCCAGTTCTAGTTAATGATATGGAAGGGGAGTTTACTGGGTGACTTCAGAAAAATATTTATTCAATCTACCATACTTCTGTCTTTGAATGCTGTTATGTCAGGACCTGATGCGAAGATATCTGAAAACCATTTTACTGCCTAGAGTTAGCAAAACTACACACCAAAGGCTCTGAGAAGGGAATGGGTCCTTGATGATTCAGTTGCAAAGCCAAACCATCACAGGTACCACCTTCTTACAGAATTATTTTTAAGTAAGCAAGTGTTCTTTAGTTAAGGCCTCTGCTAGTTTGGTCCTCTGTTATATAGAGCCAAAAGCTCCTAAGTTACTCAAGCAAGGGGATGTATTAATTTGGGGAAATAAAAATAGCTTAAGGACTGGGTGAAAAACATCCTTTGATAAGGGGAGGGACATTACAGCTAAAAAGCACAGAGCAAGGCTTTCTCCTAGCAAAACCTTCTAACACTACTGCTGGTATAGAGCTGAGAAAATGGCCCTATCCACCAGTGCCAATTTAGGGGAGGGTCTAAAAGAATTATGTTTTAGTCTGCTTCACTTATAGTGTTCTACTTCACTTTTCTTAATACACTGAATGGGTGGAATAATATGAATAGAAAAGATCCTAAAAATAAGGAAGAGGGGGTGAATGTCAGTGTCCAAAAAATATAAAACTTATGCTAAGTCCTCTCAACCCATCAATAGTCTCAGTGTCTACGAGCTCCAAAAACGAAACACTTAATACTGCAGTGAACATCTGTGGTTGCCACTCCTGCATCCAGTATCTTTTCTAAATAGTACCCCAAATTTCCCAGCAATAGGAAATTGGTCTCACTCTCATCTACATATCAGCCTTTATTGACTGAGGTCAATTAGTACATGCCATTCTCATTGACCTACAGATGGATTGGGATAGGTATATTCTCCAAATCAAGCCAGTCAGAGCCAACAGCATTGATCCTGGGACATTTATAAGACAATATGGGAAGCAGATTTTTCTCCTTCCCATCAGGATTTTAAAGAGAAAGCATGTAGTACTAGAGCTTGTGGCCACACCATCTTTGGGTCACTAGAGAACAGAGTCAACACTGAGGAAGCAGGACCGAGAAATGCAGAAAGAGAAATGCTGGATCTGATCATACTTCTTGATCTTGCTTAAAGCTGCTGCTTGAAGCCAGATATATCCCTGCAACTCATTTGCAAAATCAATACATTCACATATTTTTTGAAATCATATGGGTCAGATTTTTTATCTGTCCCTGAAATCATCATCACTGTCTTCAACTATAATATCTCAAAACTTATCTCAACCATTAATCACATTAAACAATTTATTCTAGCTTACTAAAGTTATATATCAAAAGACAGGTATTATTCTTCAAGGATAAGTTCTTCTCAAGTTACCAAAAAATCTGAATCCATAATCCGATATTATCAATTT
Organism: Neophocaena asiaeorientalis asiaeorientalis; assembly: GCF_003031525.2. Taxonomy (NCBI): domain Eukaryota; kingdom Metazoa; phylum Chordata; class Mammalia; order Artiodactyla; family Phocoenidae; genus Neophocaena; species Neophocaena asiaeorientalis. The sequence continues at coordinate 1,276,200 of NW_020173762.1, forward strand.
CTCCTAAAGAGGTAGAGCTATAAACAGTACCTTTTAAAAAATGTCATGCAAGCATAGCCCATATTTCTATGCTTCTGATTACCACTCAGAAAGCTGCTTATAGAACTCTTGTACAATTTAATGAATGTACACAGAACAGTAACATTTATTCAAACAATCATTTTTCTACAATACAGAGAAAAATAGTGAGTTAAATTGCCTCTAATCCCTTAGAGTGGGCATTTTTACTTTCCAGGTAAAAAATTTTTTTACTGTTTCAAGAGCGCATTAAAGTTATCCTCACCAGACAGGTATAATGCATTAAGATGAAAATGTCAACATATTGGAACAGGATGTGTCACCTTAACAACAAACATATTTATACTCTTAGTGCAAGACCACAGCATAGAAGAAGACTGCGTTAGTAACTGTCTATTATTAAAATCCTGAGATGTTTAAGGGGGCAAACGGTCATCAAAGTGTAACTTCTACATGACTACACTTCTACGATATGGCTACAACATCTACAAGTATTTTGTGCTTGGACTTGGTGTGTTAAATTGTATTTTCTACTCAAGTACTGAGAACATGGTCTCTCCTACCTATGTAAAATCCTTACTATAGAGAGCACCACATTTGTTGGTGATGCTCAATCATTAAACATGATCCAGTGAAAGTAAAGCTGGACATTGCTTTTCTTCTTGTAACTTGAGGGAGGCCTTTGACCTTTATAATTACTAAAGAATACAGACATCCTGTTTACCAAAAATAAGAGGATAAAATTTGAAAAAAGGAAATGTGCATAAAACTAGTGACTGCATTTTAAAAAAATTATGGACTTTATAACTTTGAAAGAAATATTATTCCCAACATTATACATCTAGAAAGAGAGAGAAGAAAAGAGAGACAGAGAGAGAGAGGGTGTGTGCTGAATTTTGGAGTTGTTTTCCCCCTTTTCTCACCTTATTCAAATCAGGACTTCTAGAAAGAACATACTGCTAAAAAAATTCAATTAATGTGATGAATTTACATAAGAATTTATAACCATCCACAAGGTTTATCTGGGTATACAAAAGAGGGAAAAATTCATGTTGGGCTGAATTATTATATTTAACTATTTGCATAGCTTCCCAATTCACTGGGTAATTATATCTAACTCACCAATTTGCCTTAGTTATACAGATACCATCTTAAACTGTCAGACTGAATTTAGCTTCTCTCATTTAATGATCTCTGTCACCATCTCAAATGCTCTAAAATATTCTAGAAAAAACTTTTAAATTTTACTTCCAAAAAAAAGATGACTGTCAAAAATCAAACATTCTTTTAAAATTTCATTGCCAAGGCCACCTGGCTTTCACGACAAAGTGAAAATCTTAATTGTTGAAAAAGAAAACTGAACAAGTGACTCCATACTCCAATCAAAAAACAAACTTCATTGTTTTGTTCCAGGGGATGACATGAATTTGGCACTGCAATCCATGTGAAATATTCTATGGGTTCACATATTTGAGCCAAAAAGATAAATCAAGTTTAAAATAATTGTAGTTTTAAAAACACACTATATAACCCCATATATATTTCACATGCTGTGAAATAGTTGACCACAAAGAGGATTAATTTTACAGCAGAATAAATCAAAGTATTTTAATATATTTAAGATCTTGTTTCATTTTTTAAAGGATTCTGAGGGAATTAAACACTTTTCTCTAGTTCTCCTACATATGAGTTGGAAGAAAAAAAGAAAAAAGATAAGGAAAGGTAAAGCAGAAGCCCAAGTCAAAGCTGTCAAGTATAAGGAAATGATTGTTTTTAATTTCCTAACATGGAATAGCCCCCTCTCTGTTCTTAATGGTACTATATTAATGAATTCAAGTTCTTTGGAATGTAGGGAGAGCACCAAAAGGACGAAGCATTTCACAAAACCTATAACAATTTCTAGTATAATGCCAGTCTCCAAACTGGATCACTTTAAACCTCTAACTAAAGCAAGAATAGGTTAAAAGTGAGGTTAGAGAACACATTTTCGTTTGTTTACAACAACGAGTGACTGTCCTGCTTCACCGGCCCTGGAGCACAGTTCACAAAGTGCCACAGAAGAGCACTGAGCAAGACACTGACGCTGGGATTTGCAACGTGTGACCGTGGGACAATGCTGCTCCATGAGGGGACAACATGAGGATCAAATCAGTGGATTCTTCGGCAACCTATGTGCACGGTCAGGGAAACTGAAAAAAAGTACTGATAAATATTTTACATTTTAGAAAATATATTTTGTCAAGTTTAACACCAGGAAAATTACTTAACTATTTCTAGCCACTGACAAAAATTATAAGAAATATACCCCTCATTTTATATATAACTTAAAACTCAGCAGTATCCCAGGGATGAGAACTAAAACTATATGTGTCTTCTCTTCCATTTGTTGATAATATTCTGTATTGTTACTTAGTAAGATAAACGCATAATTTTTTTTAAGGTTGATTTAATCAGTGCAGGTGGTAAACCCTTCTGTAGTAATTAGCATCTAGAGATGTGGTCTTTTAATGTGCGGTATTCTGGCTGGCTGAAGCATTATACTAAATAAAGCCGGGGTCATATTTCTTTCTTTCTCTACAGATTAAGTTGTTTCTCTTTCACTGCCAGAAAACATGCCCATCTACCTGTAGCCAACCATCTCATAAATACATATTTTTGAACCCTAAGATCATTAAGGTATCATGGAAAGATTAAACAAAGTGGTTGTTAAAATAACACCAAAAAATAAAGAGGACTAAGAAGGATAACTTGAAGGAGAAAGGAGGAAGGGATAGGGGAAGGGAGGGAAGAAAGAAGGGAAAGGAAGCACGAACAGTATCTTTGTCAACTCACATATGCTGATATATTTTCCAGTTTGATTTCCCACTCACCCCAATGTGATGCAATTTCAGTATTTGTTTAGGTATTTTAAGGAAAACACACATTCTTTCAATGAGAATTCTTCCATTGTACAATATGATAAAAAAAATACCTCAGTGCTAACATTTTGGATATGCCCCTCCAATTATTTTCACAGCTAGACAAAGTTATTTAAGAGCAATTACTTATGGACTTCTAAAATTTCCATATTGATTCAACAAAAATATTTTTATAAATAAGAAACTCCAATTTCTTTGGTAGCCAAAAATACTGATTAATAAATAAAAATGCTGCATACTCGTAGAAAGAGGAAAGGTATATCTCTGGATTCATATGCAGCTTATAAATGACATGAGGTGAGATGCCTTGGTAAAGAGTAGGCACTGAGCTTTTATTTATATTTGTCATACACTTTTACTGTATGTATGGGTGCACAATATGGCCCTATTAGGTTAATATAAAGCAAACAACTGCCCATTCTTTCTCATGGGAGACCTAAAAGCAGTAGAATCACCTGAGACAGATATTTTAGAAGGGGAGTCAGTGGACTCTGGTTAAGAAAACTGGTTATCCCTTTTAAATGAGTTAATACTCTATAAATGTGTAACAGTGTCATGGTGTTTTGTTACTTCTGAAGAAAGCTCTATGACTGAAAATTATTGCTTGTTTGAGTAGTTGTTTGCAGGAGATCTGGAGTTAAAGACCGTTAAGTGTCACTTCACATCAATTAAGAGGCATGGAAAGACACTGAAATGGGCAGGATATGTTATTAAGGATAAACAATCCAGAATGTACTGGGTTCAATTACATACTGGGAACAGGACCACAAATTTGTAATTGTGGATGCAGCAGGTATAGTTACATAATTGTAAGAGTAAATGGAGGGGGATGCTCTGCGGTATGGACCTTAGCACTATGAATCATTTTAACATCAAGGGAGATTAAGGACTCTGGGCATGGCCCTCTCAAATTTGCACTAGAATGCAGAGGCAGTGAGGTAGGCACTCAAAGTACTCCACTTGATAGTGTAAGCTGCCCAGGGTTTTGAAGCAGGTTAGGAGCTAGAAGATGCAGAGGATAAACCTCAGCCTTTGAGATATGAGATCTCTTTAATAACATTTGTAAATTACCATGTGTTATTTTTCTTTCGTTATCCTTGAACTTTACCAGTAAAGTCTGAACCATTGGAGTCTGATCTCTATGTACTTTGGAGAACTGATTGAACAGTCTGTCCCATTTCTGAAAGTTAGTTGCAAATAGGGAGAGTAGTGTCTCTGATTTCCCAGGCACGAGGTAACAATATATGATACGCAGAGCTGAAGGAATAGACAAGGGCAGGTCTCACTGACGTCATCAGCACCTGAGGCAGCTGCTGCAAAAGGAAAAAAAGAGAGAGAAAGAAAAAGAAAGAGTAAAAAAGAAAAAGCTGGAATTGAAGAACCTGAAGGTCCTGTTCATGAGCACCACTGAAAAGGGATTCCTGAAAAAAATCTGTTGTTAATGGGCAATTTCTGGGGAAGCTAAATTTTAGCCATCAAGCCAGTGGTAGCTACAGTTATTAAAAGTAGGAAGGTGGATCAATTCTGATATAGCCAAGTTATACATTTGTCAATTGCAAAGAAAACAGAAACACAAAGGAAACAGAGAGGAATACTTTTATTTTTCCAACTTACATTAGGCAGTAAGTGATAGAATTATTGTTGGGCTTATTGAAGACCTTTACAAAGTGTGACTGGCTACATAGCTAAATGCAACCTTCTATTATGATTCTCTTTGGCATGAGAACATATTACAAAGAAAGAACAGTGTACATTTTTTAAAGTAGCTGGACCATGATTAAACAACAACAACAAAAAGTCTTGATCTCCACTATGAAAAGTAGCTGGACCGTGATTAAACAAAACAGACTTGATCTCCATAATGAAAATTTATGTTTCATATTAAGAGGAAGTCCTTCACATTTTAAGGCTTTCAATGGATAACAAAAACTTTGGGTCTGTCAGGTAATTGTGAATAAATGAAATAACTACTGGTTGTCAAACTCAGGGCAACAGGTTCCAATTACTCATTAAATTTAAATTGTGAGTCTAAAGATCAAAATCGAATCTCAATTACTGTGGAATTTCAGATTTTACTTTTATCAATGCTATTTATATAAAATCTATTACCAATATTCACCCTCAATAAACAGTTCTAGGCAGTGTGAGATAAGATAAAAAGATGTATAAATATAGGAATTAAAAAAGGATCTATTATGTTAAATACAAAAGGTGTGGGGATCTCTTTAATGAAACCACAAATCATCCAGAAAATTACTCAAAAAAACTCATAAAATGTTATGAATTTAAAAGCATTATGAATCTAACTTCTTCACTCCCAAAACCAACTTTCCACTATGCTACACTACAACATGTGTATAAAATCCTCACACAGAATTATCTTATATGCATATTAAAATGATTACCAATCAATTTAATAACCAAATGTGAATTTTAAATGTGATGTAAAAACCTCATTATACAGTCCTGCCTTCAATCTTGTGAAAGTAGCTGTTAAACAGTCTTTAAAATTATGAGACTTACCTATTTTAATCCTCTTTAACTGAAAATTTTGATTATCATTTGCCAGTACTTCAAAGAAAGAATGAAGGCATATAAATGGCATTCTTGCGGGCCTCTCACTGTTGTGGCCTCTCCCGTTTTGGGACACGCAGGCTCAGCGGCCATGGCTCACGGGCCAACCGCTCCGCAGCATGTGGGATCTTCCCGGACCGGGGCACGAACCCGTGTCCCCTGAATCGTCAGGTGGACTCTCAACCACTGCGCCACCAGCGAAGCCCTAGCTCTGAATGGCATTCTTTACAGACTACTCTTGAAGCCTGCTACTTAGAACTTCAAGATATGCAAATTTATCCCAAGCTTCATCTCAATGAATGATAAAAGGAGGTTGAAGTTATTTTTTATTTTATTACATTTTATTCTATTGTAATGCTCCATATTTGGAAGGCAAGCAAAAGCAGCTGTCTCACCCTACTTAGAGTCTAGATAGTAAAATGAAAAACAGGTTGGATGCAGTTCCCAGAGTTAGAAGACCCAGACACTAAGGACCAAGTAATTTACTAGCACAGAGACACAAAATGGGCAGTTTGGAAGACACATTCACCTTGGTGACTCTAGAAAGATGGTACTGACAACAAACTGAAAAGATTTTCTAAACCTTGAAAAATACCTTCTTTTCTAACCTAACACTTATTAAAAATGCTTTTCCCAAATCAATGCTACGGTTTTGTCAACTAAAAGAAATGGAAGGGGCTTCCCTGGTGGCGCAGTGGTTGAGAGTCCACCTGCCAATGCAGGGGACACGGGTTCGTGCCCCGGTCCGGGAAGATCCCCCGTGCCGCGAAGCGACTGGGCCCGTGAGCCACAGCCGCTGAGCCTGCACGTCCGGAGCCTGTGCTCCTCAACGGGAGAGATGCTGTACAAGAAGACTGTAACCAGACAAACAACCAATGCTCAGTCAAGGTCAGCCAACATGCCCAGATCTAAAAATGAAATTCTACAGAATTACTTCACCCTATTCTCTCCTGCCTTTGCTTCCTTGGCCTTAAGGCATTTCTAAGGAATCAAAGGGAAGGAGTGCTTCAGTCTGAAGATTCTAAAGTCTAAATCCTGCCTTCTTTTCCACACTTTGTTCGTAACTTAATGCTTCATCCAAGAATCAAGTCCCTATAGGTATTCTTAAGGATTAACAATTTCTTATTGCAAAAAAAATATAACTACCTCCAAGTATGTAAGTCCTCTTAAAATATTTACCTCCTCATTAGAATACAATTTTATGTGCAAGGGATACTATTCTTGAGGTGCCAAAAGGTTAGGTCAGAGAAATATTGCCAGATTCATAACAAAAGGAGGTTTATATGTGAAAAGATTAAAAATAATTGCAGCAATAAATATAGCAAAAATATGGTTTAGAATATCATAATTTTACTGGTCTTTGGAATACACCCCCATTTAGGAAAAGTAATTCAAACAGTCCCAACTTTTCTTCAAAAAACTGAAAATAGCTTTATTGTTTTGTCTGATAATAAAATAGTACTTGCTAACTTTCAAAAAGCTAGACATATATAAAGGCATATATAAAAATGAAAAATATCAGAAATTACTAGAAGCCTTCATTAAAATAGTATTTGATATACAATATTCCAAAACTTTCTATGTTATCATATATATCAATATGCTTTATTTCAAAAGTAGGTCATATTATGAGACCCATCTTTCTTTTTCTAATTTTTATTTTTTTCAATTTATTTTTTTTTAAACTTTTATTGAAATATAGTTGATTTACAATGTTGTGTTAGTTTCAGGTGTACAGCAAAGTGATTCAGTTATACATATATATATAAATATATGTATTCTTTTTTTACATTCTCTTCCACTTTAGATTAATAGAAGATACTGAGTATAGTTCCCTATGCTATACAGTAGGTCCCTGTTGGTTACCTGGTTTTTTTGTTTGTTTGTTTGTTTGTTTTTGCAGTACGCAGGCCTCTCACTGCTGTGGCCTCTCTCGTTACGGAGCACAGGCTCCGGACGCGCAGGCTCAGCAGCCATGGCTCACAGGCCCAGCCGCTCCGCGGCATGTGGGATCTTCCCAGACCGGGGCACGAACCCGTGTCCCCTGAATCGTCAGGTGGACTCTCAACCACTGCACCACCAGGGAAGCCCGGTTATCTGTTTTATATATAGTAGTTTTCATATTTTAATCCCAAACTCCTAATTTCTTCCTCCCCACCTTTTTCCTTTGGTAATCAGAAATTTGTTTTCTAAATCTGTGAGTCCATTTTTGTTTTGTAAATAAGTTCACTTGTATCATTTTTTTAGAGTCCACATATAAACAATATCATGTGATATTTGTCTTTGGCTTACTTCACTTAGTATAACAATCTCTAAGTCCATCCATGTTGCTGCATATGTCATTATTTCATTCTTTTTTATAGCTGGGTAATATTCCATAGTATATATGTACCACAGCTTCTTTATCCACTCACCTGTCATTTGACACTTAGGTTGCTTCTACGTCTTTCTTATTCAATAAAATATTACAGCTATTTTCTGGGTCAACAGGCGTAAATTTTGCATCAACAGTTTGAATTGTTGCAAAGCATTCCACTAAGATTCCACTAAGTGGATCCCTCACAACATATTTAATGAAACTCTTTTAGTTAGACAAATAAATTGATTCTGATATCTTGCTATCAAAATATATATCATTTCATGGACCTCTGTGTTTGTCTATTTCCTTTGAAAAAAGTATATGATAACTTTTTAATCATTAAAAACAACTCTGTAATTTAGAAAGCCTATCTACTGTGAAATAATCTTCTCAGGAAAAATAATTTGATTATCAGAAGCTATACTTTGGAGAGGGGATTTTAATTTAACATCATCCAATATGTAATCCCTATTAACGTCTCCCAAAGTGACATGGTATATTTAAGGGCAACATACAAAGAGCACCTTATACAGAAACCTACTTTACTTCCATTAATTTATCCTTTTTCTTAAAAAGTACTTTAAATGTATTTTAGAGAGCAATAAATCAAACGGGTTAAATCTTCTTTTACAATGTCAGCCTCTCCGGGGGTGAAGGTACCAAAACACATTATATTCCCCACATATTTTGTACTTGTCAGAGCCCTTCACATGCACATTTAATACTGAAATATTAATAACCTTCTAACACTCCGAAGTAGTTACAACACATAATTATCCTCATTTTCCAGATGAGGAAACTTTGTCCCAAAGAGGTTAAGTGACTTAGACATAATCACACATTTATTAACAGAACCAATATAAGAACAACACATTTGACATTACTCTCCTAAAGCCAAGTGTTTCTGTCACAAGGCAAGGACAGCTGTGGGGGAGGGGAGATGGGCTAAAATAAATAGATGTAAAGGGAAACACACACAAAAAAAAACCCAGCAGTAGAAACCTGTTAAGTTCTCAAACTGGAATATAAAGCCATGAAGAGACATGGTAAAGCCAGTCACAGGAGATTATTCTATTACACACACACACAATCACAGATGTGACCTTTGATATCATTAAGTCCAGCCTTATAGAGATGAAGGACCAGCTCTAACGTTTTAGGCCTGAACTTAAATGTTATCTATTTAAAGATGCTTTCCTTGATCACACTCTCAACAATCTCTCCTATTACATCATTTGTATAAGGTGTTCAGTAATGTACTCTGAACAGGTGAAGGGGAAGATAGTCGGCTGGCTGACACGAAACAAGTTCAGGGAAACAAATATTTTCACCTGATAAACACAAAAAACACCTCTCAGAAATGTCAATAAACACCTAGTTTTTGATGCAGCAGAAGTGATACCTTTTTGGCTTCAAGAGTCAGTCCAAATAGATCTATATTTTAAAAGGAGCTGCCTCTAAGCTATTACAACATCTATTATCAAATAATGCAATATCTTTTTTGAAACCAGTCTAGACAGACACAATCTGCTGGAGTCTGAAATATTTTTCTTTTATCATCAGGAACAGACACGGAACAGCAACACACTTAATGCTCTAAATAGTGGCCACATAAGACTTTATTATTAAAGGAGTTTTGTTCAATGTGAATTAAGAGTTGGCATGTCTGTATGCGAAACATACCAAAACCCGTGATATAAATCAGACTTTGATACTGTACATGCTCGTATCTGTTCCTTTTGTATATGGACTCCAAAACCATTTCTTACTCATGAAGTGCTTCTTTTTTCCCTTCGAAACACCACTGCAATGTTTCCTAAGATTTTTTGCAATTTGATGTCACATTTCTTATTTTCACTTCCGAAGACTACCAGAAATACTATAAGAAATATTTCAATAGTCCTAGAAAAGCTAAAATTCAATTTGTTACTAGCTCATTAATTATCGTCACTCAGAACTCCAGAGTTTTTATCTGAGGAGAAAATTCCCTTCAGAAAAAAGTACTTTTAGATGTTAGCTGCATGTTGTGGGGCAAGAGAAAAGGCAGATGAAAGAGACCATCATTTCAGAATGTAAACATGATTCGTTCCATAACTACAGGCAGCCAAACCCAGATACAAGTTTAAAAAATGAAAGGATCAGCTGTGTCGCAGTTGAAAACTTTCAAGTATAAAGGTTCAGGGGAAATATTACCCAATTTTACTTTAATCCGTTCCTTTAATTTCCCGACCAGCCCCTTGGAAATTGTTGACTGCTCAACAATTTAAGGTAAGAGTCACAAAACCTTACAACTGAGAATTTACTCAGCAGATATAAATTCTTAGCTGGCTTCCCTCACGGGATTAGGCCATTACTGCTTCTTCCTCAGGTCTGAGGGTCTATCTATCTTCTCCTGAAGTGTCCCCTCCTAATACTTGCATTCTTTGCCTAATAGGAACAAGAGCCTCATTTACTTTTATAGTGCAACGGAGCTTATGATATATTTTGACATGTATTCATTTATTTGATCCTCACAACAGTCTTTGCTGGTACATAGGATAAATATTATTATCCTATTTTTATAAATGAGAGGTGGATTTCAGGAAGGTTAAGTAAATTGTTCTGAACAACACAGCTGGTAAGGTGTGGCTCTGGGACTGGAATTAAGATCTTGAGACTCTCTATTCAAACATTCTTTCCACTCTATCCCTATGATTTCAGATTCTGGATTCTAGTCAAAGTCTATGCTAAGACGTTGACTCTTAACTAAGTAACTGAAATTTTGACCTCCAAAAATGGTATTTATAGTAAAAAAAAAATGCCATAACTTAACAAGAAGGGGAAACAATTAATATTGATGTGTGTCTACCTGGATCCTGCCGTATGCTAGGTACTTTATACGTTACCTATATTCATCAAGAGAAAGCAATATCAACCCCTTTCTGGAGTACTTTAATCTATGTGCTATTCTAAGATTCACATGCATCACTCTAGCTCATATAACTTGGTCAGGCCTATATTATCATCCGCAAAATGTAGAACTTGAGACTCAAGAAGTTAAATGACTTATTTTCCCAAAATTACACATCCATTCTATGGCAAAGTCAGAAACTGAAATCAGGTCACTGGCTCTCGTAAAGTTTGAGGAATTATAATGCATATGTTATAAACCCTGCCCACAGGGAGCCAGAAACCCTCAAAAAACAGTTGCTGAATGTCCAGACATTATTTTTCAAAATAAATAAATAACACCTGGGGGATTTCTTTTCTAATAGCTACAATAAGAAATAAAAATTTTAACTTATTTAGTGCTTCAAGGTTTCCAGTTTCTTTCACAAATCAGTTATCATTTGATTCTCACTACAGTATCTATTATGTATAGCAGGCATATTGGGTATATTTATTATGTAAATAACAGTATCTATTATGTATATTATCCCAATTTTACAGATGAGTACACTGTAATTCTTTTTTTTTTTTTTTTTTCGGTACGCGGGCCTCTCACTGTTGGGGCCTCTCCCGTTGCGGAGCACAGGCTCCGGATGCGCAGGCTCAGCGGCCATGGCTCACGGGCCCCGCCCCCCCGCGGCATGTGGGATCTTCCCGGACCGGGGCACGAACCCATGTCCCCTGCATCGACAGGCGGACTCTCAACCACTGCGCCAGCAGGGAAGCCCCTACACTGTAATTTTTAAAAGTTAAGTAATAAGCTGAAGATTTGATGGTTAAAAAATTTCAGAAAAGAAGAATTAAAATGCAGGTTTTTCTAAATTTGAACTGCCTTCTTAGTAACGTACCAGCATGAAAAAAAAAAAAAGGAAGACTGTCTAAGTAAGAAAAACAGGCAAACCAACATTAAATGAAGTTCAGAGCTCAGTTATACATTACCAACTACGTTGACTAAAAGGAATTAGAAATAAACAGCAAGAATTTCAAAATCTATAATACAAAATAATTCTTTAAATACACCTGCGGCAACTACACTAAAGGATGAAGTACTTTATATAGCCCAGAAAGCCAAAAACAAAGAATAAGTACAATCAAAATCTGTAAAATCATGACTAGTAGGCCTAGACATTCACTAAAGCCATATATAGTAGAACTGAGTGCTATTCTTTTAAGTTTGAAAGAGGTAAATATATAACAAACAAAAATACATATTCTCTACACTGCAACCATTACATGTGAACCCAAGAAGTTGTACAGACTGAAACCATAAATGGCTTAAAATGTCTAAATTTATGGATGACATGCCTTTAATGGGGTTAGTCAGGGAAGCTTTAAAGTTAAGATGAGGAAAGAGCCTTCTTTGTTGTGGACAGCAACATTTTGAAGATGTTGAAAATAATATAACATATTCCTTTCTGCCCAGCAACATGACCTTTACTGAAATGGATTGGTTTGCTGAATAAAATAATCAACTTCTTTTATCTAACAGTGTTTTGCCCCCAGGTACCTACTTCTCATTCGGCAGAATAACTCCCATCTTTCTGTTTTGGGCCCACACTCTTATATTATGAACTCTGATGGCAGCTTATTGTCTTTCCCCTAACGTCTGTCTTTGGCCTGTGATATAGTCTCAGACCTAATACTTTAAAAAAAAAAGTAGAGTCACAAATCTCTACTACTTTAATCCTTATTTAGTTTTCTACTTCTGTTTTTAAGAGAATAAACAGATTCAACAGGGTCTCCCCTGAGGCCAACAGACATTGCTTTTATTTTATATATGTAAGTAACTGAATGCCCACCCCATCTGTCTAGACAGGGTTCAAACACAAGGGCCTGCAGGAACCAGGCAGGTTATGTAAATCAGTCAAGTGGGCTGGGTAGAAGCAAAGGGAAGTAGTGAAGCTCTGGTAAACTAAAGCCTGCATGCTCCTCTACAGGGATCTGATTAGAATTTGTAAAGAACACTGAGAGACAAACTTTGTAGACTGGGTAGACCCTGTAGGACATTCTGTGACGCCTGGAGCAAAAAGAAGAACCAGAGGCCTAGTGCTTCCTTTCTGATAACACATTGAGAGAATAGACCACTTATCAACATGAACTCATGTATACACATCCTGATAAATTAGAAACAAATACCCTTTAGCTGCTACACTGGTCAGATGCTCCAGGAAAAACTTAGTTATTACTAAAAGGTACGTTTTTGTTGTTAGTGAAGAAAACATTTTGTCAGGTATAAAACAGCACGGGCACCCACCATTCAAAGTTGATAAAGGCAAGATTCCTACCCTCAGATAAACTTGTAGTGTAATGGAGGAGATACCTGCCTGATAACGCAAGGGAGTGAAGTGCAGGTTTAAGTAATACAGGGGGCAACACTGACAGCAAGGAATAATTATTTTGTCCCAGCAGTATGGACAGTATATAGTGTCTGGGCCAATACAGCAGGTTAACCCTATCCTCTTCTATTTTTTTTTAAATATATTTATTTATTTATTTTTGGCTGCATTAGGTCTTTGTTGCTGCGCATGGGCTTTCTCCAGTTGCAGCGAACAGGGGCTACTCTTCGTTGTGGTGCGTGGGCTTCTCATTGCAGTGGCTTCTCTTGTTGTGGAGCACGGGCTCTAGGTGCACAGGCATCGGTAGTTGTGGCACACGGGCTCAGTAGCTGTGGCACATGGGCTTAGTTGCTCTTCGGCATGTGGGATCATCCCGGACCAGGGCTCGAACCCGTGTCCCCTGCACTGGCAGGCAGATTCTTAACCACTGCACCACAAGGGAAGTTCCAACTCTATCCTCTCTTAAAGTCTGAAGGCTAAGGACTAGGTTGGGGTTGAATACAGTCAAACATGTAGTCCTAAACCATAAATTGGATCCTACTACTCCCTCACTTAAAAACCGCCCTTGGGTGGTGGTAATCATTTTGCAATATATAAATGTATCAAATCAACATGTTGTACACTTTAAAATTACATAATGTTTTATGTCAATTACATCTTAATAAAGCTAGAGAAAAAAATAAAGGAATAAATTCTGAAGGTTAAAAGTGTCCTCAGTTGCAATTCTAGACCACTGTTTTCCAGAAAGGAGAGTGAAGCCCAGAAAAAGAAAGTGACTCCATCAAGGTCACAAAACTAGTTAGGGGCAAAGCCAGGAACAGATTTCTAAGTGTCCATCTTGTGTTCTTTCCTGACCAGCACTCTACCTCTGATAACCAAAGAAACATACAGAGAAGACAGATTATGAACCCTAAACACGTTAGTTTTTAAATCAGTCATTCTGATAAATATAGTCACTCATTCAACACATTTGCTGGGGAGTTCTAGGCCAGACGCTGGGTGCATGGGTTACTAAACACAACGCAAACAGTCCCGCCCTCGTGGAAAGGCAGTGCCGTGGGGAATTAGATGTCTGCAACATGGGGCCAATGTAGTTGAAAGCTCGTAACATATTCTTCCCTTCTTCTCTTCCACTAATGGGATACGATTTAGAAATCCTCAATTTCATACTGGAGACAGCAGTCTCTCCCATGGTTTATATAATAATGTTAACATTTATCATTTTTATACTTGCTCATTAAACTGTTAGAGACTCTTCATGTTGGAAGGTAGGAAAAACCCACTCCTGCCAGAACTCTGTCATCAAATATTTCTTAGACTTCCACACTTTAGTGAACTTTTTCCTGCCAAAGCTTTTCAAATTATAGCAACTTATTCCTCTAATATTGCTACACGTGCACTATAAAGTTTCTTAATTATTTGCTCATTTATCATGTTGCACGTAGATTCTCCTTTTCCTAAAAAGATGAAGATTATTTTAGCATCCTTTATTATAACCAAGACTGCTGAAGACAATAGCTTATTTTGAAAAAGTCAGAGTTTTCACAATTTTTCAAACAACTAATACTTTTTTTTTTTTTTTTTTGTGGTACACGGGCCTCTCACTGTTGTGGCCTCTCCCGTTGCGGAGCACAGGCTCCGGACACGCAGGCTCAGCGGCCATGGCTCACGGGCCTAGCCGCTCCGCGGCATGTGGGATCTTCCCGGACCGGGGCACGAACCCGTGTCCCCTGCATCGGCAGGCGGACTCTCAACCACTGCGCCACCAGGGAAGCCCCAAACAACTAATATTTATTATGTCAATTTCTCTTAAAATGGCATTCTTTATGCCTAGGAACAGATATCCTTGTGGGAAGAAATATTTTTAAAATGCCTATTAAAATAGGTAAATAACAAAGAACCATTAGGATTTGTACCACAAACTCCATTTGGGGGGACAGACACTAGTTAACAGAGAAAGTATTCTTTAGAAGCTCTAAATATTTTTATTATATGCAGCTGTGAATTGGTAAATTTGAAATAATGAGTGTGGAAGCCATTCTCCTCTCATGTGCCACATGGTAGAGGGAGGGGAATGAGTCATAAACAAAAATTTTACCACAGCTTTTATAAAACTACACTTCCATTTTCTAATACCACTTCTTTTTTTCTTTGTCTTTTCACATTGACTAAGAAACAGCTGGTAGTAATTCAATGCCACAAAATATGCCACAAGGCCTTTCCATACAAGCATATTTTTCAGCAAGTACAGGACCTCTGCACAATTCTGCAGAAATGATTGGGCGGTTGGGCAAGAGTGGCAACTGTGCCACTCATGTGGGCTCAAAGTAATGAGGCCAGCTTTCTCCATACCCAGGACAGGGCATCTTAGCAGTGCCTTGCCTCTGTCAACTGCAGAGAGGCAACATATTGCACAATTTCCTTCAAATATCATACTTAGGAAAAGGGAGTGTTGCATTAATGAGAGTGGTCTTACTTAAATATTTATGTTCCTTTCCAAATCAAATAAATTCAACACAGGAAACTAAAATCTGGTCCTGAGTGAGTCAACATGTGTCCTTACTCTCTGTTAAAAACAACATCAACAACAAAAATAATTAGTGAGGTAACATTTATGCCAGAAATTGTACTAAGCATTTACATTCACCATCTCATTCCACTCCCACCCCTAAAAAGTAGGTTTCCTCATTATCCCCTGTACACTGACAAGGATACTGAGACTTGAGACAGTAAGAAACTTACTGAAAGTCACACAGTTAGCATGTAGAGGAGGGAAGCAAATCTAGACAGCTGACACTAGAATCCACATATAATATATCACTCCAGAATACCACATAATAGTTCCATGCAAATTTTTCTTATCTTCAACTTACTATCTATGTAGAATATACTTTATACAGCAGTCTGAATGCTCTTCAATGGGCATTTGATTACACAGAATTTCCCTAATTTACTTTAAATGAAGAGTCTTGTCTCACAAATATCAAAATTAATTCAATACTATTGATAGTTAAGGTCATTCAAAACCTATTTTTCATTCTAAATATTACATATGTCAATAAAACAGGAGCATCAGTGTTGGTTTTTAGTTACCAACTCATCATGGAGTCCATAGAGGCCATAGCATTATTCTCACTAGCAGTGTATCCCAAGCTGTCTGTGGAAATGTTAGAATAGGGTTCTTCTAATCATTACTGCATTTTTTTTTTAATATATAAAGGCTGTTCAAAAAGGAAAATCTTGGGGCTTCCCTGGTGGCGCAGTGGTTGAGAGTCCGCCTGCCGATGCAGGGGACACGGGTTCGTGCCCCGGTCCGGGAAGATCCCACATGCCACGGAGCGGCTGGGCCCGTGAGCCATGGCTGCTGAGCCTGTGTGTCCAGAGCCTGTGCTCTGCAGCGGGAGAGGCCACAACAGTGAGAGGCCTGTGTACCGCAAAAAAAAAAAAAAAAAAAGGAAAATCTTTTCTATAGCCCTCATTACATAGAATGCAGGGCTCACATAGGTATTTGATTTATACATGTGAATGCAGCATTAACCTTACCAATAAATTACCTTTAATTTCATTTGAAAAATGTAAGATATTACCCTACCTCCCCCTTCTTTTAGATTCACTTTCTTTGCTTATTTTTAAAGCATGACTTCTGAGCACACTTATGTTTCTGAGCATAGATTTTTTAAATTAAAATTTTAAAAGTCTGTCACTAAAATCAGAAAAATGAACACAAAAATTTTAAACTTAGTATCATAAAACCATATCTTTTTTGAAACTCTGTAGAACCTCTACTTTACCATAAGCACAAATTATATGAGAAAGTAAAATGTTTTAGTGTCCTATGAGACACCAGTACTTAGAGAAATCAGATGTTCTAAATAATTCCCAAATATCCAAATTACATGGAATTGACTATGAATTCATTCTGTTAAGTGAAGATCTCACGAAGATCAAACACTTAAAAAACAATGTATTTTTACCTCTAATGGTAAATTTAATATGCACTGAAAGGTCCTTTGTTAAATGAACGCATCGTTTTCTTCCCTCTTGCTTTGCATTAAACATCATACAAATGAATAGCAAGAATCCAGAATTAGATGGAACTATATATCACCCATTCATTCTCTAATGAGAATGAACATCTATGAAAAGGAAACCCTTCTACCATTTAGCTCAAATAGAAGTAAGAGAGGTTCATGACATCTGAAAATCTACCCCTTCCAATGATAAGTGACGTTTTCCTCTGTCCCAGTGCTGAGAAAGGTCACTTACACATTAATTCTGGGCTGGCCTTGAATGCTGCTTCTGAATAATTTGAAGCTCAAAAGCAGTGAATACTCTCCCGTAAATTAGTGAGCGCTAGGACGCAGCTGCCTTCAGCAAAGAGTTAGAACACCAGTAGGCTTCTCTGTTTCCTTACCCACTTCAGACTTTAGTAAGTTACTTTTTTTCCTTAAATGCCAAAAAATCAATCTTATAAAGACCTACTTCACACTGATGTGTATGTGAAAGTGCTATAGACATAAGATAGATTTCATTTCACAAGTTTTTCCCTGTTATTTTAATATCTGAAATACGAACAAAACCTTAACAATACTTACTCTGAGCCACCAAAAGTTCTAGGGTAATTACATTTCTTAATGCCACAGCATAACCTCAAATGAGATGAGATATTTCAAAAATTGGGTAACATTCAATTCTGTCAGATCTTTGAAGGACATTCAATACAATACTATAGTGAAGAGCAAAGATTTACAACACATAAATTTCAGTTTCATTTTACATTCTTGTCTCTTAAAGGCATTTGAGTTTAGAGTCCTGACTTGGATTCTGAAGACCTGGATTTGAATTCTGGTTCTACTACTTCTTAGCTGTATTTCCTGATCATTCATTAATTTTATAGAAAAAGAATACTAATACCTATCTTTATCACTTTCCAGGAGAAGGTCCCATATTCCTCTCATACAAGAGATGCTCAATAATTGTTACTGCTTTTCTGTTGTTTCCTTTAACAACGAGGTTTCCTCAGTCTATTATGAGACAGAGTTTTCTAGAAATGTATGTACCATACAAATATTATCATTCCCTATATACAAGATATGAAAAGAGTTTGGAACCCACCAGCATCAAGTCTTCCAAAATTAAGTCTCGACATAACTGTGGTCAATGAAGGAACTGATCAGAAAATTCATAAAAAGAAAATCAGGTATTTCTAGCATAGTGAGGGCTGGACTCCATATCTAAGGAAATGCTTGCTTTTTTACTGTATTAGTTGCTATAAATGGCAGGTGTTTAGGACATTTTGCTTTTCTTGGCCATTCTTGCATTTCATCTGCCTACTGGCAGCAATAATAAAAACATGCTTCAGATAACATTAATTTCCTGACAACCTCTCCAATTGCCTTTGCATTTTATACTTCTTTCCTCTGATGCAGTGTTATCTTACAAGCAAATCTAAACTACTATAATTGCCACTCTCCTAAGAGGCTTAGGACTTTCATGATTAGACAGATATACGCTTCCAGAAATGTCTAATCTCAGATAAACAGATTTTTTCTTATTAAGAATATTAACTGAAAAGTAATACAAATAATGTGATTCCAGTGTGGGAAATATTGGTGCCAGTCATGTGTAAAATTCTCTCAAATTCCCACCCTCTATGGAATTTAATCAGTCATGCAACAACATTCTGTAAGTACTTTAACCCTAAACATTTTCTTTTATAAAAACATAGAAGTAAACAGGGTCCATGCACTCAGGAGCCTGTAAGTTTAAGTTTAGGCTTATAGGCTATACTTATCATTTCTGGGTCTCTAACATTTAACCTTTACATATTCTGACCTTTAAACATGCTTGCTTTTGCAAGCTAAATTATTTGTACTCTAATAATTCTAAGTAAATTGGGGCCTGAGAACAAAATGGTTTACATAAATAAATTATAAACAGTAACTGTTTCTTATAAACAGTAACCAGTGTCGTTGACATGATGGTTTGAAAAGAAGACTGGGTTGGGGGAACTGGTTTTCCTGGCAACAATTTGATATGTAACTTTGGGCATGCCACTTAATTTCTCTTGGTCTCAGTTTCTCCATCTGTAAAACAAGGGAGCAGAACTAAATGATTTGGAAAGGTTCCTGCCAGCTCTCAAATCAATGATCTCATTTAAATCTTTTACTCAGATGAATTAAATGGCAAGTTAATAAATCATCTATTAGATTAAATGTGATGGTCTGAGTAAGGTTTTGCTGGGGAATGGCAAGGACTTGCATTTTGGTTTAATTTTTTAAATAATGGCTCTCGCCAAATTTAGAGCTAGTCAGATCTGACAGCTTGTTCTGCAAATGACATTATTACTTGAATAGAGCATTAGGCCATATTTGGAAAGTACTTCAAGTAGCAAAGCAAAATAGATTTTATTATAGCTTTATTTAATGCCATAATTCAGAAAAATCACAAATCATTTTCATTAAATTTAAACAAAGGTACATTTAAAACTTGACAAAGGTGACTATGCTAATGAAGAACGATTACTTCTCTACCTATCTGGTACCGCCAGCCTGTATATTACCACAATCAGATTTAATCTATTCAAACTCAAAACAAATGGGCTCTGTACAGAGTTCAAGTGCATGATAGTTAAATTTCTCAAAATCAGATCTATTGTTCTCAAATTCTCTTTCAAAAATCCGTTCTGTAAAGAGCACACACAAGAGAACAGGAAGGAGAATGTAAAATGCACTAACAAAGCATATGTGCTATTAAAAAGGGAGAAAAAGAATACGTGAATTCTTATTCCACCTTGATCTTCTAATAAAAATTAGTCATACAGCAGACACTGCACCTGCCGGCCAAAAGTTTATAATGAACAGAGAGACTTACTGCAGTCTCTTATCAGTGTAGCTCCCTTGGGGCCAAAAATATTGATCCCTTTCATTGAATAAATACTGAAGTAACAACAAGAATCCATTATGTCTGACCTAACAAGAATTTTTAATTGAACAAGTTCCTATCTGAATGCCCAGGAAACGGTGGATATACTATCACTTGCCTTTCACTTCTTAAAGCTCTAAGTATAAAGGGCAAATAATGAATGAGTTGACAAAATAATTCATTTTCCCAGGAGTACTCTCCAAATAAATGTCCTTAGCTTTAAAGAATTAAGGTAGCTTTTGCCATCTGAGAAACTCGATAACATGATCATATTTTCTGTAGTATAGTAGCAGTGTTTCTCAAGAAATTATCTTGCCCAATTAATAAATGATGTATTACAGGTCTAACATTTAATTTCATATAATGTCTTTTTTCAAATATGTGTCATATTGTAATGTCACACACAACTAGAATAAAATGAAAAGGAAGGCCATTTCTTTTTCTTTAGAGTAGGTTATTAACTGTTCTAAAAAGGTATGCTAGCAACTTGATGTTAAATATTTCACAGGGCATTTCCACAGGAAATTATGATATATGAATATCTTCCTTAAACCACAGAATTTACCTCCCAAACAACAGCTCAGTCAGTTCAATAAATTCTTATATACTTTATTAGACCCTAGACTAAAACAAAACTGATAGTAAGAAGATGTAAATTTGGTTAATCAGCAGGTAAAAGAGATAATTATTCTTCAGATGAAGTTCTCTATTCTGCATCTGTAAAGAGGGAAGAACGAATTCAGGAGAGAAAACCTGCAATTATCTCAAACTGGAATATTAGGCCTGTGGCTTGTGCACTAAGAAGTTGACTCTGTCCACTCAAAAGATAAATAACTTTCAAAAGAATTGAAGCAATATTAACTTACTGAGACCCACTTTTTTTCCACAAGCTACTTATACTTTTTTCATTTTGATCAGTTAATAAATTGGATTCATAACAAAAGCAAAATAACTTTTATGAACTCTCTCTAAAAAGTGCAGCCCTGTGTTTTAGGAAATCAATCATACATTTACACGGGATCATGAAAAATGGCATGTTGGCCAATCTGATAATTATACATATTCATAACTTTTAAAATCAGTTATCAATTTTTCTTGCCAAGATTTTGGACTAAGAGCATGCTTATATACATCCACAAAACCTACTTGATCAAGATTTTGTATTTTCAAAAGCATTTCAACACCTCCCTGTAAATACCGATATATTACTCATCATATAATTACAATACTTGAATCAAAGTATCAAAATAAGAAAGTGAAGATAACATATTCCATGCCCTATTCCAATTTTAGACAAATGATGCCTTTACTGAAACAGATTCAGAGATTTAGTCTATATACAGCCAGCCTTTTAATTGAGTAGCTCTCAGTTTTTGTGAGCCAGTACAAGAGAGGGACAGAGAAGACACCTTTTCTTTTTATTGAACCATGATATTAGGACAGGGATAGCACATTTATTTACCAAGCTTACATCAACTCACTTTTAATGTTCTTTCTAGTCTGTGCTGGAATGTTGAGGGTAGTTTTTGAGTGAGCTACAATCAAAAGAAGGATAAGAAAACTGACAAGCTAAGTCAAATGAATCAAACGTCGGCTGCCTCAACTCTTCAGAAGGGAGGAAGAGGTCTGCAGTTTGGCCAGTCTCTGAGATCAATGATGGTACAGTGGTGTTACAAGAACTCTCTCTATGTAACTCTTACTTAAAACATATAAATCTTTCAGAGGGGAGGAGACAGAGACTTTTATTCATGCTAAGTTGCAGCTGTGACCCTCACTGAAAAAAAGAAATCCTGATTGATGCCTCTTAAATATCACATGCCAGTAATTTATTATTTAAGACGTTTATTTTGTTTTTAGAAAAGGTTATTATGAATATATTCCAAGAGAGTTGAAAGCTTAATTTTCCAACTAGAACTGTAACTGCTTTCATTTACGCAACTTGAGTCTGTTTAAATCTTTTAAATATATTTTAAAACATGGCATTCAACACATCAGAATTGCCATTAAGCTCAGAATTATAATACTTAGACAAAATATAATACACCAAAATTAAGGATATTTGCAAAAATACTATTCAAAACTAAATTAAAATACATTTATTAGCAGTAGCCCAGCACATTTTCCTCACTGAACATGTAATTCTGAACACTAACTTTCCACTGCCTTACAACAATAATGTTCCTGTGAGTTTATTGTTAAAAAATAAAGGTGCTGACACTAGTCCGTGGCTTACTTTAATTACTGGACTACTATAATTTGGGTCAAAACAATTTTTTGAGTTAGGCATAAAATATTTTTGGAATGACTAGATTCTTCTTACATATAAAACCATTTTCATTCCATAAGAATGAATGACTACAGCAGAAAAACTACTTCCTGAAAATCCTTATCCTTATATTTTTAGAACAGTCTGTAAAAATGTATGTACCAAAAATCTCAATATGGGATCCACTACAGACCATTCCCTGCCCACAAATTCTTGTCCAAAGATGTCCTAAAACATCCAGTAAGGATTTAGAGAATCAAAGCAATATATGACAAATCTCTTTTTCCAGTAGAAATAATGTTAAAATTGAATGGCATCTCCTTAAGAGTCTAGAAACCCTACTCTCTAAAAAGGTCTCCCCAAATAAGAAACAACTCTTTATTCTGCCTTATGAATATGTATGAGTACAATTTAATCTTCTTGAAGTATCCCTAAATGCATTTTTAAAAGGTAAAAAAGACTGTGAAGTGGAGAATCAAGTGCAGGGCAGAAAGACCCTTACGATATAGATGTGCAGGGTGGCTAGAGGAGGCATGAAGGAAGAAGCCCAGAGAACCTCTCTGAAAATGGAACCATTCCAAAAATAAAAATCTAACCTGAAATTTGTTGTTAAACCAACAAATTACCATTGGGTTTGTTATCAAATTCTAACTGCCTGAAGAAGAATTCTGGAAATATATCAAGACTAAAAGATGTAAAATTTAAAAGTTAATATGGCGTAATTCCTTATTGAATTTACACCACTGCAGATAATTTCCCCAAATATCTATGTGCATCGATGTGTTTTTGCAAGGACTAAGGAAAAGATAAATTCCAAAATGCAAATTTTAAAGATCATTATTTTAAGTTAATCTCTTTTAACTTTGATTGAAATTGCATTGAAGGTCAAAAATCTTAGATTGAAGCTAATTTTTCACATTATCTTACTATGCGTGCCAGTAGCTCTCACTTCCTAGCACTAAATGACCTCTAGAGTATGTTATATGGCTTTTATTTAAAAGCCAGTTTGATTGGGCACTTTTCAACATTGTTCAAGGCTAGTAAATTTCCAACTTGTCCATTTCAGCCAAGTATCTCACTTTTTCCTCCCCTAGCAAAACTCCTGAGGTTATATTTTTTATCTTACATTACTTAGAGCTTTTGCCCACAGAGATTAGAAGTTGTTTACAACACAAGGTATACACGCTACATTATTCTGCCACTGTTCAGTCACTTTATTAACTACTCTCCTCCTTTTATTTAGCCCAGAAAGATAGGAAATAACTGCTGCTGTCATGAGGTGGACACAAAACCTAGAAGGTACAGCATAGAAATTTAGGTATATAGCAACCCTGCCATGAGTCAGGGAAAAGTCAATCAAGCAAAACCACGTTGGAAATAATCTTTTTAATTGTGAAAATGATGTCAGCAGATGATGAAGCTTCACTTATTAAAACCCAGTATCTATAGCAATGTCAAGAATGTTTTTTTACCAAGTTGTTCTTTGATAGATTCTATTTTTTAGAAATATAGAAATATTAATCAAGTTAATTCAATTAATAAAAATTAGCTCAAATATTCTGTATATAAAGATAACATATACTACCAATCATTCAAATGAGTATATTTTGAAGAGTTTATCATTTTGTCTTCCTACCTTACCCAGGTAGAGATGGATGGTTGTGAAATTCCATTAATACTTTCTTGCCTCTTACTAGCATGATCAACAATACAATTTTATAGATAACTGGTTGTAGCTATGACACATAAGATGCCTTTTATTGACACAAATGGTTACTAGGACCTATGACCTTGGTCTTCTTAGCTTGTATTGGTACTTACTCAAAAGACTTTGTTTATTTAAAGAAACATTTTTTTCCCCCAGATATAATGTACACTTTCAACACAATGTGTTTTTTTCCTCTCCCATTCTGGAGATCACAAAAGATAAACAGCAAATTTTTGGTACTGGCAGTACTAGTGATAGGTCAATTATACTACTCTGATAATTCTATATTTCATTAGGAAAATGTATGTTTGACCAAGTTTCCCATGTCTTCTAAGCACAATATTTATCACTATGGATTTATAATTTGGCATAAAGAAAGCAAACCTTTGTGTTATACACACTGGTTTTTCTTTTGTTGAATACACACCTCAGTGATTTTTAGAAAGGAAGAAAGGGAAGGTGGGAGAATTTGAATTTTGATGTGATTTAGAAAGACAGAATATCCTTCATACTCTCACTATATGTCTCAAACATATTTTATAATGTCTTTCCAACTTTATAATCACTCTGAGCAAAATCTGAATCCAGATAACATGGTCCCAGCTATGTTACTCATCTGGAGTTCTGTGTGGAGAGGGTAGTTTAAAGAAAAGGTTAATTAACACAGCTGTGGTCTACATGGAACATTTTCTAGGCTAAGACAATTTCAATTCAGTTCCCCTAGAAATCAGTTGACTGGAATTCTTGGCTTTCTCCCAGGCAGTTTCTTAAAAAGGTTACCAGCTTAATTGAATGAAATCAGTGTCTGCAACCATCAACAATTATCTTTAGAGCAATACTTGTTATTAGACTGAATAAAATCAAAGTTAGAAACCAACCACAATTATTTATGGAGTGGTAATTCCCAATATTGGCCAGTTTGATCGCATCTGTAACTGTTATGGAAACTTGCAGAAATCTACTTTTTTCTTCTTTCATGCAGACACCACACAGATAATCAAAGATATCAATAAGTCTATCTAAAAATGATTTCCATTTATCTAAAAGAAAGTCAAAATTAACCTGGAACAAATGAGAAAAATCTACCCAAAATGGATAAATAAACATAGTCCTTTTTTTTTCTCTGACAACAAAGGAGTATCTTTTATTCATATTTATATCTTCTCACGCCCCCACACAAAAAAATACAGGGCCTGGCAGGGCATCTGTTGCCCAGGAGGATGACAGTAAATGTTATAACACAGTCCATTTAATCCACAATCACAATGCTCTCTACATTATGTATGCTGTTGGCCAGTCACTTCTACTTCATAGCAAGTTTCTTCCTCACTATTTGAGTACTTCTGTCTCCCTGGCCCTGGAAACATTTTTTCTGATTCATCTGAGAAACTAGTGCCCACAGTTTTGATGGCTAGAACTTGAAATGACCAGGTAACATAGTCATAATCACGTTGCACTGAATGCCTCATTACATGACCTGTAGCACATCACATATCATTTAAGGCTTTTTCTGGCACTTCACAGTAGACAGACACTCCATACAAATAAAGTTTTAGAAGTATTTTTTCTTCCTGCAAAATGAAGGGCTAGAATTATACATAAAAATACAAAGAGATTAAACTTTTCCAGGGTCTTTTTTTCTTAAGGTACTAGATATAAAGACAAATGCTTTATAATTTATATTTAATTACAGTTAAAATTAAAAGGATTAAACCCCAGTCGCCAGGTTCCTCCTCTTAAAAATTTCCTAATTTTTTTTTTAAATGCCAAAGTGAATTAATGAACTATTTTAAATCCCCTCTTTCTGGGAAAATTAGGGATATCTTTACTACAAAGCTCAATTTCTATTAAATAATATTTTACACACTGTCAACCTCATTCCAATTATTTTCATTTAATAATGCTAACAAAATGTTACATACTTTACTTAGAAAATAACACAGCAGAAAGCAAATTGAGGATTAATTATTTCTTCAATAACTTTACATTTACCTAACTTTTTAGTTTAGCTATTCATTATCTACCCAATGACTGTTTATATCAAGATTGTATTTAACCATTTTCAAAAACTTCAGATGTGGAATTTTCACCTTTACACTTTAAACACATATAAATATGCACAGTTCCTAATACACCTGGCCACTATTTTATAAACCTTCCCTTGCACTGCCATTTGAAAGCTGAAGTGCTAGTAGTTTGTCCAGAAATAACAATATTTTAAAAGACACACCCTTTTATGGTTGAGTTATAGCCATTTTTAAGAGTGGTAGTAGTGCATCACAGGACAAAAATAATGAACTGGCTCCTCATTATTCAAAACAAAAAAGACAAGAAGTCTCTAGTTCTAGGTGGCATTGTATAAAGTAGGGCAAAATTAGAGCAAGGAGACAGAAGTTCTACACTCTTATTTTTTTCTTTCTCTATCAAGGTAAACGCTCTTAAAACTATTATAAAACAAATATGATTAGGAGGAAACTAGGGTCCAAAATTGAGAAGATAATGGAAAGAAACCAAGGAAGAGATATATTTCTTTTAATTCAGGGCTCTGGGCCAGGCAAGAAGCAGCCCAGGTTAGTTAAAAGATCTGATAGTGGTGACCACTGATATACTGTTTCGTGAATGTGAAAGAAAGCATTGCCTGAATTTTTTCAGAAGAGTGAAGCCTAGAAATAACACAATGGTGAGCTTAGTATTTCTTCCTGGCAAAACTGAAACAGTTATAAAATAGAATTAGTACTTACAGAGGAATACGGTGATTCCTAGGAAAGTCACGCCAAACTAACTGTGTTTTCCAATTTTGAGAGAGTGACTTTTCTCAGGCAGAATTCAGATACTCTATACTGAATTTCATAAAGGCCTTCATTTTAAAGTAAAACACATAATACAATACAAAAGAATGAAAAATATATCATAATTACATAGTTAGAGATGGCTGTGTGACCACACCACACAGATGGCTATGAATAACCACAGATTTCCCAGAATCTATGGCACTGCTAAAAAAATACAAATAATAAGTTTCATAACTATTATGTATTAAAGATGATCCTCATAGGTAAGTCTGGATTACTTTAACATGGAATAATGCTGAAAGTCAAATCTTCTAACCATGACTAAGCCCTTCCCTGATCTCTGTTTTACCTCTTCAATCTCTCCTTCCCTAACATCTCTATCTCCCGTAGAAATCTAAGACCAAGCCCCACTGAACTCAGTTGTTTGAAAGAACAATCCTCTTAGCTTTGGACCCTCACACAGGTTGTTTCCTTCTGCCTCAAATACTTTTGTCCCAAACTTTGCATGGCAAATCCTAGATCTTTCAGAACTCAACTTAGATGTTACTTCTATTCAAAGGAGATGCTCTTTTTGACACCCCTGGCTGGTTTCAATGTCCTTATAAATACTAAATTGAAACACTGTATCATGCTTTCTGTCATACTTTACTGTGATTCTTTAATCATTTGTCTCTTTTATTCAGCACTGTGCTTGTAAACAAGCTCTTGGAAAAATAAAGATCCCTGATGTGTATGAGTGTCAATTTCCAAGGCAAAACATCCCCACCCCCACCCCCACACACACAGGCACACACCGTGGCCAATCTCAACATAGGAATCATGTCAATCCTGAAAAACACCTTGGTAAATTGATATATTTCTCTTCATACAGAGAAATAAACCAGATGTGCTTGCAAAAGGTTACAAAGGTCTTAAACCAGCCTCTAAATTCAATTTATAGTTAAATTTGTATGTGTTGAGGCGTATTCTACGCCAGACACTCTGCTAAGCACTTTTCATTTACCTTATTTAATCCTCACAACTACCATGAAATACATATTTATGGATGAAAAAAATGAGACATGGTGATATTAAATATCTTTTCCAAAATCATAAAGGCAGTAAGTATCAAAAATAAGAGCCAAAATCGCATTGTTTACATCAAAGCCTTTGTTCTTACCATTACACTATACTTCTGACATAAACTGTACTACACTAGACTGTCTCTAGTCTTCATTATTTATTAACAAGTAGATCAAGCACTGCCCAGGGAAAAGAACAGACAGAAATGCACCTTTTGGTTCTTTCTATAAACAGCTGTTGGCTAAACGCTTTGGTAGGAGATATAAAATTTATACAGTTCATCTGAGGCTTTATCTAGTCTATCTCTCATCCATAAAGTATAAAACAACCAAACCATTATTAGGTTTCCGATACTCTTCAAAAGCTTCACATCTTTACAAGTTTAATATTCAATGAAGCCATCTTCAAATATCTAAATCATTCTGATCTCTTCCAACTCTGACCTTGTGTGGTATTAACATCTACTATGTTCCACATACATTTTGACATTTAATCATACACACATCTCATGAACACCAATGAAATCTGAAGCTCCTTAATTGTAAAAACCATCTTTATACTTCTTTGGGAATGCCTGAAGCCTCTAGCACAGTGTTAGATACTAAGTACTTATTCAAATGTTTCCTAAATTGAATCATAAAGTAATGATTTTTGAAATTATAGAAAAGAGGAAATCTAATATGTCAATGGTATATATCCTGGTAACCTATTTGAGTCTGCATTGATTTGCATCACTTTTTTTTTTTTTTTTTTTTTTTTTTTTGCGGTACGCGGGCCTCTCGCTGTTGTGGCCCCTCCCGTTGCGGAGCACAGGCTCCGGACGCGCAGGCTCAGTGGCCATGGCTCACGGGCCCAGCCGCTCCACGGCATGTGGGATCTTCCCAGACCAGGGAACGAACCTGTGTCCCCTGCATCGGCAGGCGGACTCTCAACCACTGCGCCACCAGGGAAGCCCTGCATCACTTTATAATAGAATCTCATAGATTTCCAATGAAAGTGAGTGTCTTAGAACACAAACCTGTTCAAAGAAAAAAAAAAAAAGCACGAGAGAAAGATCCAAAAGCCAGTGATACCATTTTCCTCCTTTCTGTCACCATGTCAGTGAGAGACAAGGATTAACTTGCAGCTCAGTCAGGCTTCGTGCAATACAAACACTGTGAGGTTAAAACTGCAAGACTCTAGGCTGTGAGGAAAACTGCTTTGCTTAGTTGCTTAGATTTAGGAAGAAGCCTGATCAGTTCTGAGCAGTGATGGTCTTCTATCAAATTATCATGTCATTTGTCTTGATTCTGAAATAATTAAATATGGTGAGAATGGGAATATGCTGGTGAAAGATTTTACTGGAATATATCATGAATTAGTTGTGAAATAAGCTCAACTGATGGAGAATTATGCCTGAAGTGATATTAGGAGCTAATCAGGCAAGTATGGGAATGCTTAAAAATCTTGGTGTGACAGAGAAGAAAGGACAAATTACTATCTTCTTATTTTGGACATGGGATTTAAGGAAGCAAAGTATATGAGGACTATTTTTTTTGTACTTGCAATACTCAATACTATCTAATATACTTTCAAAACTGAGTTACTTTGTGTTTTTATTATATATATATAAGAACAATATGTGATTATTGCTGAGGTAGTTAACCTAGCTACTGTTTATAGACACACTGATTTTATAGGTTTAGGGGCTACAAGGAACGGTTATGAATAATACAGTACTCTAAGTTTACTCTTTCACCAGTTAGACAACATCTCAGGAGTGTCAGTGACAATTGATTTCAGTAACACTGATTGAGCACTTACCATGTGCCTGATCCAGAACTAAGCACTTTATATGCATTCTGTTATTGAACATAACAATTGAGGAGTAACTATTTGTATTCCCCTTCTACATGGAAGAAAAGGGATCAAGGAGGTAAAGTAACATCCCGAAGGTCACACATCCCAGAAGAATAGATCAAACACTTGACCCTAAGGCCCCGTGAACCACTTTATGATGATGTAACATATGCCACATGCTTACACCATCCCAGGAGTTCTGGTGGGTCCTAAATACTGCAAGCACAATATGTAGAGAGGATTCTATTACAGTTGGAAAAATCATCATCAGTACCAAAAGCACCGTGGCTTGTAGAGCTAAATGTATCCTCATTTGGGGATTCTCTGATGTTATGAGAAGGAGACTTTTTTACTGGAACCCAGCCTAAATTTTACTAAGGGACCTGGTTCATTAGTCCATTCAGTGCTAACAAGCAAGATCCCTTGGTATTACCAATATTTTAGTAGTGGTGGGGTAGAAATTGTAACACTCAGACTAAGGTTTACAAAAAATATTAGTCTTGAGGATAATGAGAGGGTTGGTAGCTAAAAGGAAGAACTTGAGGGACCCTAACCTGTACCTATTCACACATCTCTTCTTACTCTGGGGAAAAACAGGCAGCTGAAACCACATATACTATCTCCCCCACAAACCACTGTGCCTTCTGTCCAAAAGTGCACAAATGCACACGCACACACACACACACCCCTACCTCACGCAAGCAAAATGGATCCAAAAATGGTATGAAGTGAAATAATCTTTAATAATTTCGAATAAACTGAGTATAGAACACCAGCGACAACTTAATAGCATTATGATGTTTTTTTGATTTCTACTTCAAGACTGTTAACTATCATCAGTAGTGGGTTTTTAAAACTGAATTTTAATACTTATCTCCATCATTTAAATATGGCACTCATAGCGTACATTTACAGTGTTCCTAAGCTATCCTATTTAGTGTGTCTAAAACCAAGTTCAGAGAACACTGATTTTTTTAAATACATACCCGGTCTACGAACTTAAACAAACAGATTCACTGGCCCACACAATATAAACTTGCTACCAGAGGCTTATTACGGTTTTTTAAATAACAAGAATAAATAGCACTAATTAGAAATCATGAATAAATATTAAAACTATTGTTTTGAATAACATTTTTCCTCTCTTCAAAATTTGGAAGCAAATTGAATTTTTAATTTCTTCCAACAGAGCGAAAAATTGGACCAAGATCAGTTTCTTGACATTGTGATCTGTCACAGACTACAATGATGTGATTCATAGGAGGGCAAATATGTCAGGGATAGACTTGGGAATATGGATCTAATAGAAATACTGTATTTCAATCCCAAGGAATTCAAGATATTGAAAGGTGAAATAAAAGCACTGAATATATTTTACAATGAAACTGACTCTAAGAACTAAGGGCAAGATTTGTCACTGGCTTTGCAGAATGTACATTAAGACTTTTACAGTATATTATTGTGTTCAGCTGGGAATATTACGTTATAATTTTCATAGTTCAAGTCACACTAAAATTTGATTGTATGTGTGTATAAAAGACCTCACACATAAGAAATAAGAAAGGCAATCACAAAAATGTTAGAATTTTTAATAGGAAAAATATTAAATTTAGTTTTTCAAAGACATAGATTCATTTTCCATAAGTACAAATGACAGGATATGAGGATACACACAGTCAAATGCACGACAAACTTAACTGGCTTTGCATTTTTAAAATGTGATTCTACCCTGGATGCCCTCAATCATCTTTAGAGTTTATAAACTCGGGTTGTGCTAGATTACACTTAATGAAAGGTAAAAATTAACCTAAAGTAAGTCACTGGCAAAGCAGATTTAAAATGTGCTTTCTGTGTTATATTTAGTGTTCATTAACTTACTTCTTCACACAAAACAAATAAACTAAAGAAACTAAACTTTGGAGATTTATCTTGAAACATATGAATGATGTTCCTAAAAAATGTCAAGTACTTTTACTGGCTCATACAGAGGGAAAGAAAGAAAAGAAATGTTAGTAATTAGTGATACTACCTCAGAGAAAACCCTTGCAGTTTTAATACATTCTATTCAGTTTTGCAGAAAGATAACTTCTGATTTACTTTTAAGTTCTCTACCAACTAAATACCAAGTATGTGCTGTAATAATTTAAAGCAATAAGCTAATACGTACAATCAAGGAGAAAAGAGGCATACATTTTGAAATTAATAGTATAAAAGATAAAGGATAATTAAAAGGATGATTAAAAGATAGCCAAACAACTAATGTTCATGTTGTCTCAGAATTCTCTGTCAGAGGATGACCACTTGACTGTAAAGGTTAGAAGAAAACCTAGTCAGAAGCACAGGTAAAGCCTCAAGGTAAGAAAATATGTTTTGAGAAATATTATGCTGCTGGAAAAGTATTCCAATCTCCTAGACCATTTGACTAAAGAGCAGATTTTTTTTGAGAGGACCTGCAAAATAGATCCAACAAATGCAGCAATCTTTGAAGGAACTTAAGAGATTGGAGAGGGGCCAGAAGACCCAGGCAGACTCAGACGAGTGCATTTTCAGTTTGCAAAAGGGAACAGTAATTCTTCAAAATATCGACAGAGAAAGTTTTACATTATTCTTTAAAAAGCTTCCTTAACAACTTATTAGGAATTGATTTGTATGGTGCTAGAAAAGGATTTATTGTTTACCAGGGGCTACTCTGGCTACACTAACCATGAGGCATCTGAAATGAAGTAACGAGAGACAGTAGAGAGCAATGGTGAATAGTGAGAGCTCCCAGGACTCATTTACAACCTGTGTGATCTGGGCGAGTAATTTTCACTTCCTACAGCGTGGCTTCCCTTTTTTAAAATAGTAATATTTTAAACCTCTTTATAACGTTGTTAAAAATAAATGTATTTAATCGATCTTCATGACGACATGAACAATAACGCACATCTTCCCCAGAGTAAATAATCAAAAATGTCATCTCTAACTACAACATCATCCTTTCTGAACATATCAGACACGTAAAGAAGGGGAAAGCAGAAGACTGAGTTTAACTACAAGTCCTACAAAGCAATTGGCAAGATCACTCATAACAGTCTTGTCCATACACTGGGACATACAGAAATAAAATCAAACCAATGTTTAGGAAGAGGAACCCAAAAAACATTTCCTAAGAGAGTCAGCTGAATCATTTCAGGACCTCTAGGCACCAGTCTGCGTATACTGTAACTTCTGTGCCGTAAGAGCTACTTCAGAACAGAAGCTCTTTTCTTGAAAACTTGCCACTTAAAAATTTCACGGAAGTGAGCAAGTCTGTGTTGAAGAACAATGGAATATCAACTCTGATTGCCAACAAGTGGATTCATCACTCAGGTAATGTCATTCTAATACCAACCCATAGCATCCTTCTTTAATCTAACGTGTGGTTACTATATTTATGCTGCAATTTAAGTTACTTTGTTTATATCACCCATCCCATTCTTTCCATTAATGTAAAAAGTGCAAGAGTGCATAAAGTAATAAGAAGGCACACATGATGACAGAAGCGAAAAGGTAACAAGAATGAAAGAAAGCACTGGTGCTGAGATGGGCACTGAGTGAGCAACAGGGATAACTCTGAAAGATGAAGAATAAATCAGAAAACATGTATAACACCGTAGGTTGATCCAGAAGAAAGAAAGACAAGTGACTGGTAAAAAGGAAGGGTTTTGAGTGTGAGGATGACCCAAGGTTCCGTCCGCATCAATCCTGGATGCCTGTGAAACTGATGTTAGTTCAGGTGATAGAAATTTGTTCAGGAGCTTAATAAGCATGGCAAGTACTACTGAGGAACTCTTGTCAAAATCCAGGGGTAACTATAGTCTCCAGGCACGTTCACACTTGTACAACATAGCAGTGAGGAGTGGAGATCTCCCAGGGTAGGGGTCTATTTGGGAGAATGACTCACAACAGAATATCTATCAGCACGAAGCAAAAGAGTGTGCCTGGTTTTAAAGCAGAAGTTAAAGGACTAGTAGATCTGGTCTTGCAGAGTCATATCACTTTTATTTTCTTTCATTTTTTTTTCTTCGGAGTTTTAAAATAATTTCCAACGGCACTAAGAAGGGGAAACACTTAACAATAAAAACCTGGGTTTCTAGTTTCTAGTAAAAATAATCGAGGAGCTTGTACTACTTACACAATATATGTCTAACTTACTAAGAATATCTGCTTGGCCCTTGAAGCTTCTAAGTTTATGATCCCAGTTTGCAAACTTTCAAAGGACTGAGCCACACACACTTCTACAGGATGGGGAGTGAATGGGGGTGTGGAACAGTAAACATGCACTTTGACTAAACCTGAAGATGCTGAATGTAAATCAACTTCTGTAACGGAAATGAAAAAATGCACAATGAGAAGTGGTTAATATAGGAAAAGCTAAAGGTAAAACGCTTTCCTGTTCTCACCATAATACTGATAATGCTACTTCATTGCTTGTATGCCACTTTGATCAGGATAATGTTTACACTAAAAATTAAGCAAAGGCAAAAAATAAAACTGGAGGCTCAAGTTTAGAAAAAAAGGAAGTACCACAGAATCACAAGGATTTAGAACTGCCTTTGGAGATCACCTGGTTCGATCCTCACAGATGTAAGAATGAACTAACTTACATGTAAAATCTCAAAGCATTTGAAGCTTACTTTAATTATAAAGTACATGAAATGAACTTTGTAATTTATAACTTTATAAAAGGCTCTGGCTATATATTAAGTCATAAATACATACACGTATGAGTAAAACTGAACATATAAACAAAGCTGTATACATGTCACAGACTAGGCCCCTTTCAGCTCTCTTGGCTCTCACCCCTGTGACCTAGTCAGGATGCTTTAATGAATACCTAAGGGGATACTGCAGCACAATGTATTCCCTGGCCTGTTTGGAAATCAGACAACAGTCCCTCTTAGAGTTAAGTCTTTGGTTCAAAGGTTTTCCTCTCTTTTTTCCCATCAAATGAGAACAATGTTCACCGCTGGAATAAGAGAATGCTGGTTACCTGCCCCCAGTAAATACGCTGAGTCAACACCCTATACGTCTGAGACAGTCAAGGAGCCTGAAAATGAATGTCCTATTCATAGTGAAAATACAAAAGTAAATTACCGAATAATAAATGCTGAATCTTTGGAATTTGGAAGAGCCAGCTTAAAAAAAAAAAAAGGTCTTGTGCATGAGTCACAAAATCATTAACATAACGTTGCTGTGTCTGCAAATTTCTGGTAGGTTAATTTTTGATAGCTGGGGAAAAGCAAATCTTCCAACCAATTTTCTAAATCATCTTTGGGCAAACATGTAGGGGCAATCACCTGTAGACTCCTGCCTGCAGACCCAGGTATGTTTTGAGAAAGCAGTCAGATTCCTGAATGATTTACAGAGTTAACTGTCAGAGCTGCTCATTTGCCTGGCTTAGACTGAGAATGGGTAACTAAAAAAATATGCATGACACACTTTAACCTTAGTGTCCTCACTTCACTCAGAAATCAAACATCAAGAAAAGACATACTTATCCTGGCTGTTCAAATAATTTTTAGACTCCTACTTATGCAAGGTACTCCTAGTATGAGGTCACTATAAATAAAAATGAAATAGCAGGCTTGATAGTGAGCAAAACAAAATATGGTCATTTAGATGTAAATAAGTTTGCTTTCTGCTTTTAGTAAGTTTAGAAGAGCATCGTTAAACAGCGGGTGCTATAATCTCAGGTTTTGAAACAAGCTACTGAGGCCCCTCAAAAAATGTTCTTTAAATTTGAGACAAAATACAAGTCAGAAATGATCTAAAATAAATCTGAATAAGTGAGCTATTAGCCAAGTTTGATGATACACTGTTGCTTCCAAAAACTGAGAGATCAATTTGGAAAATTAATGAGACATTCATATCTGAAATATAATTGTAACTATCATCCTTAGGAAGAATATTCAGTCACTGTAATTAAAAAATTTGAATCACTAATTAGTTGACAATAAATTTTGACCTTTAAACAAATTAACAAAGTCACTTTTGTTTATTTTTCAAATCTGGTGAAATAGTGTAGTGATAAATCTTAATGGTACAATATCGGTAAATATTATATTGATTTAAGAATAGTTCACTTCCTATTTTTCCTTATGGCATTTTAAAAGGGATTTACAGGCATTTTTCTAAGTGTAATGAACACTTATTTTGGACTTATGGTATATGTACTTGGTACTGTCCTAAGCACTTTTCAAATAGGCAATTTAATCTTCATAAAAACCTTAGGAAGAGAGAACTTCTATGTGAGAGAAATAAAATGTGCCTGCCTGAGAACAACGATGACTTTTAAACTTTTTAAAAGAAAGACTTATCCTAGAGTTGAGAATGTAAAGGTCCAAGATTAACAGGATTAAAAGCTAGGATTACGTTTACAGTGATTTTAGGCCTTTGATGAAAAACTTTAAATGCTTGCTCATATTAAATGTTCATTACTTTTGAGAATAATTTACAGAAAAACTACTTTCGAATGAAATCATGTTTATTCCTTTTCACCTTTCAACCTTCTATAAGAACAGTAGGGCATTGGAGATGGTCCCAGGTCCTTTGACACTCCTTCCAAAGACACATAAGGTCTATGTCCCCTCCCCCTGAATCTGGGAGGGCTTGTTAACTCATCAACTAATAGAATGTGGCAGGAGTGATGTTATGTACCTTCTGAAGCGAGGTCATAAAGTGCCATGCAGCTTCCCCTGGGTCGCTTGGAACACTTGATCTCTGAATGTCTCCCCTCCAAACACAGCTGTCATGCTGGGAGAAGTCCAAGCCACAGAGAGAGGCCATGTACAGGTTCTTTTGTCAGTTGTCCACATGGACACAGCCATCAAGTCACCACAGCCCGGAAACCAGACATTTGAGTGAAGGAGCCTCCAGATGATCCAGGCCCCAGACCTGAGGCACCCGCAGCCTTTGGAATCTTCCCCACTGAGGCCCCGGACAAGCGCAGAGTAGAGAGGAGCCCTCCATGTCCTGTCAGAATTCTGCCCACATAATTTGTGAGCATAATAACATGGTTATTGATAGTTTATTATGTAGCAATAGATAAATGGACCATCACCCTAGTTAAATTAGCTAGCTTTCAAGTCCATTTCCATAATGATACTAGTACTAGTAGTACTAGTAATAAAATAATAATTGTCATAATCTTTTGCTTCAGATAAATGGTTAACACTTCACATTCATGATTTTCTTTAACTCTCCCTCCTTGACCTATAAAACAAGTATAATAAATATTCCCATTTTTACAGATGAGATTGTAAGTAGTCTTCCAAAGCAACAGAAATAACAAATACCAGAACAAGTTATTTACTTGGAGTTGTGTGGAAGAACTTAGTTGTTAGTAATGCACTGCTCACTTGGGAGGAAAAAAGTCCAGTTCCTTTCATAAAAGTACATGTTGAAAATGTATTAATATAAAGGAAAATAATGTATAATGCTATGGCCGTTTTACAACAAAAGATGTATTAATGTAAGTATCACTAAACTTTTATTCTCAAGAGTATTTACTTGGAATAATATGCAATTCTTAGAGCTTAAGACAGGAAAATAAAGAAGTCGGTATCTCAGGCAGCAAAATCCAATGGTATAAAATTGTGAGGGCTCCTTAAAGCACACCGGATGAGCCCACCTTCACTATCCATCTTCATATAAAAGGTAGCAAACACCATAAGAACTTACACGGTCTTAAAAGATCTGAAGAGAATGGGATTCCTACAATTATATTATTTAAAAATAAGAAAGACCTGAGAGATCAGCCAATCCAATCCCTCCTTTGACAAAGAGAATAGCCATGTGACTTGCCCAAAGACTGCCCTTCTTTTCTGACACTCGTTTAGTACCCTTGACTAAGGAGCAGGCTGCTTCTTTAAGGAGACTGATTATTTCAGTGAACTCTGTAGTCCCCAAAACTTCAGAATAGATTAATCGTCACTGTGGCTAATGCTTTTCCACTTTAAAGAGTGACTAATCCCCAGTTCTCAGTTATATTTAGGGCATGAAGATAGAACGTCCCCATGTTGTATAAGGCATTATAGAAGAGAGTCAATACCAAGGAGATAACCAATTGCAAACAAAGCACATATTAGTCCCAAAAGTGAAGTAATTCACAAGTTAATGTGGATCTTCATATCATAAGTGTCCATAAAGCCTTGAGACTTCCTGCTGCTCTAATGTTGCAATAATGACAAGGGAAAGGAGAAGTTGAAAAGCAACCATGATAGTATTTACTCTGTTCCATGACTAAGTATCATTCATGCAGCATCTCCCTTAACCCTCATACAAACACCATGGGGAGGATACTCTTTTGCCCATTTTAAGGATGAGAAAACTGAAAATTGGAGAACCAACTATCACATATATGAACAATGACAGCTGCATATAAACTGCATTCTCCTTTTTTTCTTTATTTTATTTAAGTGGGCAATGTACCCAGTTAAAGACTAGGTGTGGCCATGTTATTACATTCAGGCTAATGATATATATGTGTTGTGTGGAATTTCCTAGAAGGTGGTAGATTCAGCTGAAAAATGCATTCCTTTTGTGCTCCCTGCTTTGCATCCTTCCTTCCTGCAATACGGAATGTAGATGAGGTTGCTTCAGCTCCAGAAGCCATGTTGTGACATGAGGTGATCCTGAGAATAAAAGGCAGAGTCAAAATGTGGAAGAAGGAGGCAGGAGCCTTGGTCTCTGAGACCATGGAGACAATGCAGAGCCATGCACTGTCCCATGAAAGACTTCTTTTCCAAGAGAGAGAAATTTCTATATTATTTAAGCCCCTAATGTGCTGGGTTTTCTGATAAATGCTATGAGACACAGCTAATCCTTACTAATGCATTACCTTTACAGAAAAATATTGCCAAACAAAATGTTGAAAGCTCCTAAAAAAATTTAAAACTCAATGTATACCTAAGAGTCTACTTCACTGTAATTCCTGTTTCTTTCTGCAAAAGATCTATACTTCAAGACTGAATGTACAAATTTACAGATAGACACTGAACACTATAATTGTCTAAACTGCATAATTCTGCTTGGATCATATTTCAGGCAGGAAGGTGAGATGGGGAAGGGAGCTTAGCAAGTTAAAGATGGCTTAAGGAAGAATCAGAAATGCTACAGTTAGTGGACTCTAAGCTTTATGCTGTGCACGTACAATACAACCAACCAAGAAATTCTACCTATTATTTACGCTGTGACAGATAAAGGAAAATGAGGTGTAGCTCGATAAACAAGCTCTCTCCTAAAGCAGATTTCAACACTATTCATCCCCTTCTTTTCAGCCTAGAAGCCTGCTTAGCTGGAACTGTAAAATAAATTCCAGCACTCAGAACATTTCAAGAAGGAATAATTTTCAAAACTGGCTCAGGCTTTATTTTTCCTTACTTTGAAATTGATTAGATGTGCTGTTAAAAGAAAAATTGGTTGGTATCTCAAAGAAGAGTGTATTAGACAAATATAAGACAGCTAATTTTAGATGCTTTAGCTATTACACATTTCTGCCCATGGGTCATCAACCCACAAACAAATCATGTCAGATTAGGTTTTACTGCAGATCTAATTATACCAAGAGGTAAAACAATCAATATATTAGTATTAACACAGTATTTGCTGTTTAGTCAACTGATTATAAAATCAGCAGTGAAATTTGTTTTTTAAAGGACTTTAAACAAACAATAAATGAACTAAGGCAGTGGAAATAAAATCACTGATGAGTTGCTTAGTAAGTAATGGAAATCAAACTCAATATACTTGGAAAGAAATGTTACATAATAGTAATTTAATTTAACTTTTCAATTGAGAGCATGCCTAGTCATATGTAACTTTCCTAAGTGAAGCATTTCAACAACCTACCATGGGTCTGCTTTAGAAGATAATCTGAAAATCTATAAGAATGACAAAAAATTTACTCTGCAGTACCACTTGATATAACTGCTAAAGAAGCAAAGACAAGTAAATGAGAATGTTTCAATTCAGTGAGTCAACACTGTATTTCACACATGTAGCAGTTTTCCCCTCTGAAATTTTTAAATGGTTTTCAAACTAGGTTACTACTCTCCTTGTGGGGGATGCCTGGAGTAAATAGAAAAGCTCTAAAACATAAATCACGCTAATTCTGTTTTGAATGGTTTCATGTTTCCTTAAAGCATTACTAATAAACTGAAAATTCAAATCAGTTTCTTTGCTCTTAACTCTGTGAGCAAGGGAACATAATCACAGAAATAGAGTCAGCATGCAATAAATAATTTTTCAATAAATAATGAGTCAGTGAATGACAATGCACCAGATTGTTTCACATGATCTGGATATTCCAGCTCTAATAACTGGCTGAATGACTTGATTAATTCATACAAGGGGGACACAATGGTAAGGGAGAAAGACACTCCAAGGAAGTTTTAGAGGCAAATCTGGGTTCAATTCCTAATGTAGCCAGGCAATAGGGAGGGCATTTACCATGCCTGATCTTCAATTTTCTCAACGGTAAAAAGGAGTTAATAATGTATAACTCCCATGGCTACTATGATGTATAGTTCCTGGTACTGGTCCTGACAAATCTTTGCTTTTAATTTAAATGATAGCTATTATTATTATTGTTGACATCTTTAAGTATCATTTTACTATCTCAGAAAGGGAATAATAATTTCTGGTAAAGCTAAATTTCAGGGAGGTTGGGAGAATGCACTCAGATTTTTTATGTGAAAATGCACAAAAAACATAAAAATCCACAGAATGTAAATTATAGCAGAATTATTCTTCTGTTATTCAACCCCAGCAACGGACTGAAATTTACCAAAAAGTGTCATTACTTAAATACAATCCTGGGGCAGGAAAATGGACAACTGTGAATTATGACGTTAGGTAGGAAGTACGGTGGAAAATAAGCCCTTTGAAGTATTTTTAAGTGCCATCACAAACTATGCAGATGAGGTATTTAAAAACCTGCCTGAGTTTTAGAATCCGTACCATCAAAAAGTGAATGCCCTGTGAACTTTTACAATAGAGCTAAACAAGTTATAGAATTTACAATGCACAAATTGCCATATACATTTTGGTCTGCCTATTGGAGGGAGTATACAGGCAAGATTTCTATTTATAAAAGCACCCCTGAATTGCGACAGAATACAATGAAGGTTCTTTGTGTGTTGTACTCATTTCTCTATCCCCAGGATGTAGCTCAGTGTCTGGAATATTATATGTTAAATTAATGGCTAAATGAATTGAGCTAAAACTAAAAATGACTGCTTTCCATCATGCTTTAAAAAGCCAATATGATCATGACAAAAAATATTTGAAACTAAAGCGTATAGAAAAAAATTAAGTATTTATTTCTTCTTTCTTTAAAAACATCTCAATCTCAGATTGTTATATTATTACAGTGTTTGCTTGAAAGATAATCAGTAGACGTACTCAATTGTGCTGCCTTATATATTATAAACTTTCCTATAAGCACATGATAAAATTTGATGCCCCACAATAGGTAATCCTAGTAAAAAGCACTCACCCCAATTCTGATCCATTACCCCCCCCAAAAATTGAAACCTCAACTTGGTTAAAATACTATATTGGAAAAGGTTATTAGCATAAATCTATTACTTGTGACATAAGTAAATCTTCATTTATTCTGGACAAAACAAAATTAAAATAATAATATGACAAAAAAAGACAAATAAAAAACAAGTGAAATTTGCATCAGATTGGGATACCTTCAAAGCCAATATTGCTGAATTCCAACCTAAATACATATTTAAGTTTAAATAGATGGAGAAATTAAACAACTTTGGACACAGGCAAATAATCAGGTCCTGAGGGTTTGTGAACTTTTTCATAAAAGAATACCCTTTAAGAGTCCCAAATTGCAGCAAGATAGCAAAACTTACCTCCAGTGCTAATGCTTGATATAAGTTTTGTTAGACACCACCCAGCTTCCCCCAGAACTAGTCCCACTATTAATCATTCTTCAGAAAACTCTTCCCTGATCACCTGTTGCAAGACAGATAGCAGCTGGGCTATTTTACATAATAAGGGACTTGGGTTTTCAAGGTGGTGAGGGAAAAGAACCAGAGCAACTTGGCAGCTGTGAACCAATGGCCCCACCCTTTCACCATATAATGAAAATCAGCTGTTGCCTCAACAGCTGGCAGGCGGCCAATGAAAATGAGATCTGAAAGGGGTTGTGGATTTTATGTAGATTTTTAGAAGAGAGCCATAGTTAGGAGGCAGCAGAGTAGCATAGAAGAAGAGAAGATGAGGGTGGAAAAGAAACAGAAATAGACTACTGATGCTAACACACTGTGGCAGGAACTACTTATTGAAATTATGGCAGCCTATAACCTGAGAAACCTTGTTAAAAAAAAAAAAAAAGAACAGATATCTGCCTGAAGGTATATTTTATTGCCTTATCTAAAAGTAGGAAAAATAGATTATCATTTGAACTATATCCTCACCCTTCCATCTGTTTACCACTTAATGCTATTACTATGTAGTGATGTATTTTAAATAAAGTATGATAATTATAAACAGGAAGATATTTGTGACGAATGTCAAGAAGATGACGACTCTGGCTTCCCCAGCAGACCGCATTTTGACAGGTATTGATTTACTCAGCAAACCTAGACTGATGTCAACCATGTGCCCCCCACTGGGCTAGACAATTAATGACGCATGAACATGGCCTCCAGTAATTGCATGTGGGAGAGAAAGACTTCAACACTAACAACAATGCTACTTGTGATACACCAAAAGCCTGCAAAAGAAAGATAATAACTGCACTAGGGAAACGACCTGAGGAAGATGGGCAGGAGGAAGGGGCAGGCTGCAAAGCTTTGTAAATTGAGGTAACATTCCAGCCGGTCTAGAAGGATGACTAGGGTTTATCTGAAGAGGAACTTTTTAAAAAGGTATTTCAGGAAAAGAATACATACAAATACATGCAAATGTAAAGACCATGATAGATGGGAAAAGGAAGCTGGGAGACCAGTGAAAGGATTTGCTGAGGTTCAGGTGAGGCTAAAAACCTTACATGTGGGGCTTCCCTAGTGCCGCAGTGGTTGAGAGTCCGCCTGACGATGCAGGGGACACGGGTTCGTGTCCTGGTCCGGGAAGATCCCACATGCCGCGGAGCGGCTGGGCCCGTGAGCCATGGCCGCTGAGCCTGCGCGTAAAACCTTATGTGTAATAACACGGATCCACGAGTCTATTTGATTTTTCTTCAGCTGTCCTTGACAGTCTGGCAAAGAAAGCAGAAGTAAGGACAGCAAAATTGAATGTGCTTCAGCGAGGAGAGAGTATGAGAAAGACAGACAATGCCCGGATGCTGTGTCTCCATTAGCACTCCCCAGCCCTCGCTCTAGTTTACAGCTTAGTTCTTCACACCAGGATCTGCAGAAGAGTAGGGGCAAGGAGGGATTATGTGGAGAGGGCCCCTTTTGGTAAACCCTTCACTTCTCTCTAAACAAATATTCTTTCATTAAAAAAACTAGTATAAGGTATAATAAGCAAAGATGAGTGGTGGAAAATAGAAAAGCAGATCAGAAAGACAGCACAGAAGTCACCCAGTAACACCATATCACAGTGTAAAGTGCAAATATTTAGATGAAGATTATCAGGCTGCCTACTTCTCTGGCCACACCGATCAATATTCCAATATCATTTCATCTCTGCCAGAGTAAGCAGGTTCTACCAAGTTCGAGACTGGGTTTTATGGGGGATGATACCATCTGTGTTCCCAATTATCAACTCAGGGTACATCCACTCAACAGCAAGAAATCCAAGAATGGGTTTTATGTGGCTCTATTTTTATGAATTTATTTTGTTATTACACAACAACCCTAAAAGATTAAATTCTAATTTTATTTTCTCAGTATTACAGATTTAAACTCACATGATATAAGAGAATATGCCATATATATACGTACACATGCGTACATCTATTTAAAGAGAGAAAGAAACATCAGTTTTATGCTTATTATTTGTATAGTTATTTAGGCCTCACAGAGAAAGAAAACCAAAGTCAGCAACTCTTCTATAATACTATTTAAGTGATTTTTATTTCTATTCTATCAAATGGGTGTTTATGTCATTAAAATATTTTTATAAGGAAAATATTCCCCAGAGAATAGATGACCTGAAATACAAGTTTAACTCTCAATGTGTTTTCTGATCAGTTAAACATAATCCCTCCCCCTTCATCATATTTACTACCACATAAATCAGTGTAACTGGAGTCAGCTAATAAACTTTCACAGCCAAAGGTCTCACACTGAACTCCATAACCCACAAATATTTGCTATATAAAATATGACAGGTTTGGAAAGTTAGGTAGATCTGGATAGCAACAAATGATCCTAACTTTTGTATTCTATCAATGATTGTATTTCAAGTCGCCAATACAAATTTACCTTCGGTATAGAAAAAAATCATAAGTCCAAGGATGGAATTTCATTAAAATATTTTAGTAGTGAAGTAAAATTGAATTTAAATCAATCTCAATAGTGAGGTTAGCTTCATTAGATTGCACAGTGAAATAATGTCCTTTA
Organism: Neophocaena asiaeorientalis asiaeorientalis; assembly: GCF_003031525.2. Lineage (NCBI taxonomy): Eukaryota > Metazoa > Chordata > Mammalia > Artiodactyla > Phocoenidae > Neophocaena > Neophocaena asiaeorientalis. The sequence continues at coordinate 1,320,479 of NW_020173762.1, forward strand.
ACTTATTTTATGATGACGGTATTAAAATCAACCTTGGGTTTCATTCACAAATCAGACACAACAGCCTTTTAAAATTATTTGCCAAAGATTTCCACTAATACAAACATGACTTCCCTTTAAACGTCTTTGAAGAAAGAGGAACTAGAATGGATATTAAATAGTTTTCCTTCAAAACAAAATGATAGCTTTGAAGAAAAGCCAATATTAGAACTAACAAGGCTTTATTTAAATATTACAAGTAAGTATTTAAAACTTAAGCTGGTTTCTATTAAGATATATCCTGTTAGGGGGAACCGTAATCCCCTCTCTCATGCATAAACTTCTACTCCCAAGAGGAAAACATATTTGACCATCTCTTCATTCTGTAATCACTGCTGCCCATGGGAGAAGCAGAGATTACATGGTGGGTAGGACCTTGAGAGTCTGTCAGTGACATCTGCATAATTCAATTTAGCAAGAAAAAGGTGTAAAAAGTTTGCCCAGCACGTGGTTGTCCTTTTTCACTTGGTCTGGATAAGTTTAACTCTATGGGAGAAGTATTTGAAAAGTCAGTTGGCTGCAGGTCCAGACTATGGTTACTGATTGAGATCTACCAATAATAAAGTACATAGTTTGATTTCCACCTGATTCTGTATTTACTTCCCATCTAGTTTGAAACTGAGCTCCCTACACCAAACACACAGTGGGGTCACTGCGTTCTTACCAATTCACCTCCTGAAATGCCACTCATCTTTAAATGTTCATATCTGATATCATCTATTTCCGTGAACGTTTGATTGCCTTGTTGAAATTGTTTCTCCTCAATGTCCCCATGGCACTTTGTAGTTTGCCTATAGCACTTGTCCTATTTCCTCACTAGCTTACAAATAAAGCCAGAGACAATAAATTACTGGTATGCCCTTCGATCAGTGCCTTGCACAGAACTGTTCAATAATTTTGTAAAATTAAATTATAAATTCATATATTCGTTAATGTTAAAATATTAAAATTAAGAATGTGCTTATGAAGTATGAGGAGAATGACAGTCTGTAAAACTGAAATCATCATATATATTCTATTTACCCAACAAGTAAGAGCACATTCTTTTTTTTTATATATAAATAATTTTTTTTTTTTTTTGCGGTACACGGGGCTCTCACTGTTGTGGCTTCTCCCGTTTCAGAGCACAGGCTCCGGATGCGCAGGCTCAGCGGCCATGGCTCACGGGCCCAGCCGCTCCACGGCATGTGGGATCCTCCCGGACCGGGGCACGAGCCCGTGTCCCCTGCATCGGCAGGCGAACCCTCAACCACTGCGCCACCAGGGAAGCCCAATAAATTTATTTTTTTCAAAAAAGAAAGGAAGGCCCAGATTATAATAATAAAAAAATTAAGTAAACGTTCAGTGTTTAGGTACTAGAACAGAACTGGAATGATTCCAAAGAATAAAATTTAGCTTCATTTGCTATCATGACCCATTTTTGCCTGATCTCTGAAATGAATTCTAGCCCACCAGAACCAAGCCTGGATGGCACACACTGTCTCAACTGAAAAAAAAGAATTCTTTTTAGCTTATTAGAAAATGTGCATTCCTGAACACAGCTTATAAAAAATTCCATAGAAAGAAAATAGGTTCAATAAAAGACCAAATTCTAATTAAAATAAATAGAAACACTAGTCATAGCAGAGGTAAGAGAAAAAATAGGCCAAAGAAAAACAAAAAACAAAAAAAAACTAAAGCTGAAGAGCACATTCTTAAATAGTGCAGGGGAAACTGTTAGCCAACAGCCTTCAGGCAATGATAACTTGTGCGCTGGGAATTTCTATGTATTTTCTGCACTGCTAGTTCTAATGTTAAGGAAAAATGTATACAACTGTTTCATTGGAAATCTCCTCACTGATAAATCCAGGCCTTGGTTTTTCTTGAAATTTCAGACATTAATCTTAATTTTATGTTTACATATAGATAAGAGATTTAATTTTTAAAATAATGCAAATGCCCTTTGATTCAAATATAAATCACTGTATGAGATAATAGAAAAAAGAAAAAAGGAAAATTGCAGAAGCACTCTAATGGCTATACACAGGCTTCCCTGTGGCAATTAACAATCCCACGTGTTTAAAAAACACTGAAGCACAATTTCATCAGTCTGCAAGACATTCATTCACTTCATTTAACAAATATTTACTGAACACCAACTACATGTCTGATCCTCTGCAGGGATTGGAAGTACAGCCATGCAACATAATACACAGAAACCTCATCCTCACAGAGGTCACAACTGGTGCAAACCACTAGATATTAAACAGATAATCAAGCAAATAAAAGTATGACTAAGTGTTGCCCAGGAAAAAAAATTAGGTGAGAGAGGTGAGCAAGGAGTTACATGATCAGATATAGTCTGATAATCCAAATCATGTCACATGCCATGGCGAATTTAGTAATTTTTAACATTTACATATATTATGAAATAGAAAACATATTTCTCTCAAGTAGTATATTGTTCAGCAAAATAAGGGGATATAAAATTCAAACTATACTAAGAGTAAATGGTGTATCTGAGTGTATTTTTGCGCTCACAAGTAAAAATAGTTACATTATGCTGTAACCAAGTGATAAATATGGTGATGCTTACTAAAATCTCAGAAAGATTCAGGTTACAAATGGACAACAATGGAAGAGAGGTCACTCCCAATTCAAACTACAGATTCTGCTTAAAGTAACTTACAAATTTTAAAGAAACCAAATATAGAAAGCGTAATTTAAAAAAATATTTTCCTTTATACTACCTGTCCTAAAAATAAAAAAAGTAATCTTTCAAATGCATTTCCAAGTCCCTTTAAGATTAATCTGGCTAAAATGGATATTGATGAAAGTAATTTCAATACATTGATGCCTAATTCAAGAATCTACATGTTATCCAATTTCTTGATGAGGGAAAATATCCTATGCCTGTCATTTAAGATCTTCTGGAACCTATCCTGAACCACATGGCCTCTCCAAAACTTTTATCCTAAACATTATAAAAGCTATCATAAATGTCTTAATCATCTTCATTGAACCATCCTATCAACTTATTCAGCTCATTTCTATCCTTCAAGGTCCAACATGAGCTATATTTGCTCCATTAATTAATCTATCAGATTATTCCTAGAAATTATCAAAGATTTATACTTTCACTATAAATCTCACCTTATATGTTTTGTATGGATATGTGTGTATAAAAAGATATGTTTTTTCATCTAAAAATGAGTACAATAGCAGAACATAATTTGTATGATTTAAATGAAGTAATGGATGAAAAACCAAAAGGTAAATGCTCAATAAGTATGATGTATTATATATATAGATATAATAGCACTAAAATCATAACCATCATTAGTTTCAATGAAACCTTTCATTAGTTCATTCAACAAATATTTGTTAAAGATATACGCTTCATAAAATTGTAAGGAACAAGATAAATTTATCTCTCGTGGAAAGTAAACTAAAGAATTGAATGCATGAACAAAAAAATTACATCTTTTGGCAATTATTAAGAAAGGAATGAGCATTTATGAAGAACCTGCTGGTGGCTTATGAATATACCCCCATCAGAATACCTGTATATAGTTCTATATATCCATTGAATTTCCCTAAAATTTGCCATTCAAATAGGAAGTTAGTAAACATAGAAAACTACCACCTACTCAACTGAATTTTAATCCAGCATTAAAAGAATAAGAAAAATTACAGATAAAGACCTTTACATCTGTTTAATATATATATATATATATATATATATATATATATAAGTAAGCTCTCCTTTGTCTCAAAGATTTTTTTAAATTGAAGTTTAGTTGATTACAACGTTGTGTTAGTTTCTGGTGTACAGCATAGTGATTCAGTTACATGTATGTGTGTGTGTGTGTGTGTATTCTTTTTCATATTCTTTTCCTTTATGGTTTATTACAAGATACGGAATATAGTTCGCTGTGCTATGCAGTAGGACCTTGTTGTTTGTCTGTTTTATATATAGTAGTTTGTATCTGCTAGTCCCAAACTCCCAATTTATCCTTTCCCCACCCGCTTTCCCCTTTGGTAACCATAAGTTTGTTCTCTATGTCTGTGAGTCTGTTTCTGTTTTGTAAACAAGTTCATTTGTATTATATTTCAGATTCCACATATAAGTGCTATCATATGGTATTTGTCTTTTTCTGTCTGACTTACTTCACTTAGTATGATAATCTCTAGGTCCACCCATGTTGCTGCAAATGGTAATATTCTATTTTTTATGGCTGAGTAGTATTCCACTGTATATATACACCATATCTCCTTTATCCATTCATCTTTCAATGGACATTTAGGTTGCTTCCATGTCTTGGTTATTGTAAATAGTGCTGCTATGAACATTGGGGTGCATTTATCTTTTCAAATTAAAGTTTTCTCCAGACATATGCCCAGGAGTAGGCTTGCTGAATCATATGGCAACTCTATTTTTAGTTTTTTAAGGCACCTGCATACTGTTTTCCATAGTGGCTGTACCAATTTACATTCGCACCAACAGCGTAGGAGGGCTCCCTTTTCTCCACATCCTCTCCAGCATTTGTTATTTGTAGACTTTTTAATGATGGCCATTCTGACTGGTGTGAGATAATACCTCGCAGTTTTGATTTGCATTTCTCTAATAATTAGAGATGCTGAGCATCTACATTTTTTGATTGGATTGTTTGTTGTTGTTGTTGTTGCTATTGAGATGTATGAGCTGTTTGTATATTTTGGAAATTAAGCCCCTGTTGGTCCCATCGTTTGCAAATATTTTCTCCCATTCCGTAGATTGTCTTTTTTGTTTTTTTTATGGTTTCCTTTGCTATGCAAAACCTTTGATTAGGTCCCAGTTGTTTATTTTTTATTTTATTTTGATTGCCTTGCCCTTGGTATGATTTATGTCAGAGGATGTTTTGCCTATGTTCTATTCCAGGAGTTTTATGGTGTCATGTCTTATATTTAAGTGTTTAAGCCATTTTGAGTTTATTTTTGTGTCTGATGTGAGGAAGTGTTCTAACTTCATTGATTTACTGGCTGTTGAAGATGAACTTTTCATTATATTGAACTTATGGAACAGAAGGTCTTGTAGAGATGGGCAGAAAAGGAAATCTTCTGAGATCTATTTTGAAAACACCCCAATTAGTTAGGTCTGAAAACTGAAGTGGTTGCCAAATAATCAATCGCCATATTATCTTTTGATACACAACTAAATACACACTCAAGTAAACAGATATTTCGGTTTATGGACTACAGCCAGTTCTTTCTCAATAATGCCTTTCTTAACTATTTTCTACTTCTAAAGTAACAGCTCTCCTTCTTCAATGTCATATTTAGTCTTACCTACTTTCAACGGATGTGATGCCCTGAAAGAAGATCCTATTCTCTTCATGTTAAAATTTCATTACATTCAAGTACCACTTAAGTCCTCTCAAAGAAATAAAGCTAAAGCATTATATCTTGCAGCTTCTTTTTTTTTTTCTTTTCTAGAAATCTATTTTGACTCATTTTTTACTCTTTCCCTATGTTTGTATTTAAGTGGACAGGCAGCAAACAGTGAGGATAGAGATTTAGACTGTCAATTATTCTGCTTACTCCAAGTTTAAGTATTCTGTTTGATGTCTCCTGGGAGAGAGTAACAGATGTAAAAGCACTTACTTTAGGGCTGTTTTAAATGCCATCACTAGTTTTAAAAAATATTCTATATAGGAACATGCCTCTCACGGCAATAGGAATTAGCAACAATTTTCTCTTTAAATACCATCAGCTAAAGTCTCACGATGCTGAAGTCTGATATACATTAAGCAGTCAGCCACATGTTTAGCATCCCTATAAAACATCAACCTGTTCTCTACCTTTAGCCAAAAAATGTAGTCCACGTTGTATACGTGGACAAACTGCCTTGAATTTATATAAGTATTTCATCATTCATGGTTTGATTTTTTTTTCTCCTATCATTTGTTGTGGAAACCATTTAAAACAAAAACAAAAACAGAAACTGCCACTGCTCAGCAGCAGTTCTAGAGAGGACCCCTCAGCCTATCTGTAAGAATTCCCATATGAAGAGCTAGAATGGACACCATGACTAACAGGACGGCTTTCTGGAGAGGAGGCAGAGGCATATGTGGTGCTCACAAGACAGTGTAAAAAGCCTGCCCATCTGGAATTAAAAGATATATTTAGTTAAAGGGGATCTAGTTATCCTTTAGGTGTTCAGTAATTATTTTCTTTGCTAAGCTTACCTAAGCTAAAATAATCTTTCTTCTATATTTTTTAAATGTAGATCATGTTGAGTATTATTTAATATACACAGTAGGTTTTTAAAAGCAGTAATAGTTAATCGTTATTCAGTGTACACTACACACTTTATGCAAAGTACTAGTTTTAATCTTCATAGGAATTCTATTACAATCTTCATGTTACAGTTGAAGACAGTGAGAATTGAACCGTCAAGTAACACGCCCTAGAAAGTGGCACAGTAGACTTGAATCTACGTTTGCCTGAACCCAAACCACAGTTATTTTTTTATTGGAGTATAATAGCTTTACAGTGTTGTATTAAGTTTCTGCTGTATCACAAAGTGAATCAGCTATATGTATACATATATCCCCTCCCTCTTGGACCTCCCTCCCACCCATCTAGTTCACCACAGAGCACCGACCTGAGATCCCTGTAAGTCAGAAAGAGAAAAACAAATATCATATATTAACGCACATATGTGGAATCTAGGAAAATGGTACAGATGAACCTATTTGCAGGGCAGGAATAGAGATGCAGACATAGTGAACAGAAGGGTGGACACAGCAGGGGAAAGGGAGGGTGGGATGAATTGGGAGATTAAGATTGACGTTTTACATATTTTACCATGTGTAAAATAGATAGCTAGTGGGAACCAAATCTCAATTTTTTAACCCCTTCACTCTACTGTCTCTAGTTGGGGCTCATCAATTTTAAGCTGATTCCCAAAGTAGCTTTGGAAATAGAGTGAGTGTTACTGAAATTAGCATAAAACTTGAAACCAAGATTTTCGACTATTTCAGTAACTACACACGTGTGTATGTGTATACATACACACACATATAAATAAGAACTCACACTTTCACAAAATAACATTTAAGTTCCATTATAAAATTTTTACGTAAACCTTGAAAACATAATCATATATGTATAGAGAGAGAGAGAGAAGATGAAAGGAATTGAAAATTGAAAAACTTTTTCTTTTAAGTGAATCCTCAATTTGTTAAAATGTTTTTAGTGCCACAGTGATTAAGTATTTCAGTAATTATTAACCTCTCTCATAAAGAAGATCTAAAGAGGCAAGGTAAAGTAGACACAGTATAGCTCTATTTGCTTCAGCACTTAGTTTGTGCTCTTGTACTATAAGAACAAATGCTAGTTACTGTTCAGCCCTAATGCTAATCTCAGCATCTGCTAATTAAAAGATCACATCTTCTGCAAAGTAAGCATTATCATTCAAATGAAAACATTAATCAGTTTGAAAAATTCAAAATCAATCAGCTGAAAGGAGAAAGTTGTTAGCCCCCAATGAATTGATATCAGCGCAACCTCACAAGTGCAAAAGAGCTAGTGTCAATCTATATGCCTCTGCTACACAGATTCACATTGTTGCAAAAGTTGTTCAGAAATGTTTTTTATTGTGTTTCCCTATTTCACCCTGACCATTCACTTACATATTGTAAGTATTGATATTCAATATCACAATATCATCTGGCTTTTAAGGAGACCTTGCTTTACATTTAATGCACTAGAGATGTGATTGCTGACCAGATTTTAAAAATAGATGCAGAGTTTTCAAAGAGCTAATGCAACTTAGTGAGATATTTCCAGAATACTAATAACTGCAGAAAAGCTCAGCTGCATTAATTATCTTACAGCTGTTTTTTGCTTTTTTAAAGCTAACTGATAGGTCTATCTTTTATGATCTTTATCAATATTCAGAACATCTAAAATGCAAATGGGGTTATCCTTCAGGTCAGAGAAAAAAAATGGCATTTCTCAGCTTCACTCACAGAGTTGTCATAGACAAAAGACTCTAGTATTTTGTTACTGGTGATCTACTCCACCTCATTTTGTGTTCTTCCCTGTGTCAAAGGATAGAGACTAACAAGAACCTACGCTCTTTTCTCTCTCTCTCCAGGTGGAGGACAATGCAGCTAACCTGTTAGCCAAAAGATTATTTACTTGTTCAACAGGAACCCATCCCACAAAACTAAAAACTGTGACATATGTATACATAAGGGATAGAAAAATACACAAAACATACCGTGTAAAGCTTTCAATTTCTTAAATTTTAGACGTTTAATGTACCTCAGATTCCCGGCAGCCCAAATGAATATATACTTGGAAAATGTTAAGATTCCTAACATTTTCAGAATGTATTGCTCATGCATTAAAAAAAAAATTAGGGGAAGTAAGCTTAAGTGATTTCTTACTAGTCAGCAACAACAATAAAGTAAAATATAAAACTATAAACTCAGGGCTTCCCTGGTGGCGCAGTGGTTGGGAGTCCGCCTGCCGATGCAGGGGACACGGGTTCATGCCCCGGTCCGGGAGGATCCCACATGCCGCGGAGCGGCTGGGCCCGCGGGCCATGGCCGCTGAGCCTGCGCGTCCGGAGCCTGTGCTCCGCAATGAGAGAGGCCACAACAGTGAGAGGCCCGCATACCACCCCCCCAAAAAAACAAAAAAAAAACTATAAACTCGGACGGAATACAACTATAGACGATAAATAAATTTCTTTTCATTCTGAAAAATAAATGGGTAAAGAATTATACATAAATTCACATGTAGAGCAAAAGATATAAATGTAGTAATATCTGAAAGAGAAAGTCAAATTCATAGCCTTGTTTATCTAAAAAGATAGGAGGAACGCAGGTCTAGACAGATTTACAATAATGATTTCATTGGGTAGACATAAGAGTTTTGATATATACCACACTGAGGAAACAGCTCTAATTCACTTTATTGAATTATGAAATAAATAATACTTTTTACAAAACAACTTCATGTGACAACTGTAATTCAGAGGAATTATTACTAGAATTTATCATGCTTTTCTTAAAGTTAATAAGACAGACTACTGGAAACTATATATCTTACACTGACCTTCACCTACAGCAACTAAAAATCACTAAAAATAATTAGTTTGCTATCTTAATATTGATGCATGCTCATAAAAATTCATTTTATATGCATAATCCCTAAAAAGCTTTATTAAAATAACAGTCATATGTAGTAAAGACTGTTTTCATATAATACCAAAGAATAAACAAGAGTTTCAATGGTATTAATTTTTTATCTCCATGATGCATTGCGTAGAAAAATGGCTGCTGGATTCACCAAATAAAAAGCTGTAGCATGTCTCCTCATTGACCACATTACAGACAGAAGGATTCACTCTCACATGCTTAGAAACACTGATGAAAGCTGAACATCTAGAGGAAAAAAGGCCTCTCAAGAGCAGGTTCACTATATTCAAGTCCACAGAGTTAGATATACACGAACAGAAGGTCAACTTACTAATTTACAAGGAGAAATAACCTTCACAGATACTAGAGGTCTCATCCATCAGTCCATTATTTCCCTAAGGGCAGATGGTCTCACCAGTGGGTGAAGAATTTCTTTTCCACTATCAACCAGCTCTTCTCCTGAGTGACACATTATTTCATCAGATCTAGTCATACTTCAACCCAGCAAAGAGCTTCAGGCCAGAGAGCGATTCAGTCACTTTGAGGTGGCTTTACACACCTATGCTTTATCCATTCTGCACTTATCTCACCATTGGAGGAATTTTTATTTCCCTTCTTTCTTACTTTCATAAGCAACACTTTGGTCTACAAGCTCTCACACACTGCACTATCATTCTGAACAGTAAGCATTATATTTGTAAAGCTTTATACAGTCAATGACATAGCCAGAAAAGACGTAGTAATTAAAAAAATGAGCCAAATCATAGGTGTGAACTGCAAATTAAGAATTACAAGTCAACTAGTCCCACCCTTTTTAAATTGTCATAAATGTAGGATAAGTAAACACATAGTACAGTTGAATACTTTCCCTTAATACATATCTGCTAGTGCAAACTCTAGGTCAGCAAGGCACATTTGGGGAATGAAGATTTGGAGGCTGAATGGACCTAACATTTACTGAGTGCCTCTTACCATTAGGCATGTAACTAGATAAATGAGAACATATTCTCTCATTCACTCCTTACAGACATAGGGTGGGTAGTGTTACCTCTACATGCAGAAGAACAAACTAAACCTCTTCTTCCAGGTCTACTGGCACGTGCTCTGTTAGCTATGTAGTTCTTCTTTCACTCACATTTTCTACAACTCATAATCACGTTCCAGCCTCTCTCGTCTTGAAAGTGCAAGTGAGCAATGCAGCACACAAATAAAAAACCAACCCTTAACAACTGTCTACAATTCTCCTTTGGACTCTGCCAAAAACTTCTCTACCTCTTCCCAACAAATGAGGAAATAATTTATACTTGCTGTCTGTTCTCATTCACCCTTCATTCAATCACCAACCCACTGCAATCATCTTTCATCCAGCACCACCTTTCACTAAAACTGCTTTGGAAAAAGGTCACTAATTATATTTGAACAAGAACTTCTGAAACACTCTCTTTCTTTGCTTCCATTTTTAAATTAAAGTGTTTTTCCTCCACACTCTGTGACCATTCCTTCTTGTTTCCCTTTTCTAGTTTTGATCCCTCAGTGTTAGAGTTCTTCATGAATTTATCCTTGGCTATATTTTATGCCTGCACTTTATGACTCCTCCTAGTAATTTAATCCATAACCTTGGCCTCAACCTCCACCCAAAGATGCCAAAATCTATATCTCTAGTCCAAATCCGTCCTATAGCTCCAGAAATCTAACTCCAGTCCAAACCCATGTGGGAGGGGAAGAAATGTCCTATACTGAATGCAATACTTTTCCCACCAATTTTTTTATGTTCTTCTAAGACCATAAAATGACACCACCGTCCTCGCTATCACCCAGGTAAGTAACATGTAAATCAATTTAGATTTCTTCTCCTTTACTGTCCATCCACAAGTTAGTCATTAACTCCTAAATATTTTACTTCCTTACAACCTCCTATATATCAGTACACTTCTCACCATACCTGGTTAGGTCCTTAACATCTTCTCAAGAGGCATCTAAGACTGGCCTCCCTTGCAGAACTACTTATTCTCCATATCCTATACCCACTAACTGCGAGAAAGTCCAAATTCCTTATCAGTGCCCAGACCCAGAAGTTGGCTCATACCCAGCTTTAATCATCAGAATTCCTGACTCTTCCTGAAAACCACATCAATACAACACACGCGCGCACACACCAAATTTATTCTAAAGTTCATCCTCTTCTGTCACACCTTTCAGCACAATATTCAGGTCAGTGCCACATTGATCCAACACCTGATGCAGTCTCAGGAAACCAATTTCAGCTTCTTTGTTGACTGACCTGATCCACAGTATGTTTTAAAACCAGGGTATGATTATTAAAATTACAGAGTTCTCTTCTCAGTTAAGTGTCAAGAGAAATAATTCTCACTTTGCCAGTTTAGATCTGCCAAACCACAACTTCCACCATAGCAAGAATTTTAAACTAAGTGTATTATCATGTTCTTCACTGTCCCAAATTAAGAAGCTTTTCTATCTACATCCACCAGTAATAACAGGGCTCATACTTTACTATACCAGGACTTCTGAATTACTTAGCAGTTTCAGCTCATGATAATAATAAATCCCTACACTAACAATATAATGCTGATGTTACTTAGACTGTGAATACATGCATATGCTGCTTAGGGTTATCACGAAGCACTTCTGACATTCTATAACTTCCAGTGTCAAGAAACAACTTAAATTTGATACTGAACCTTGAGGGCAAGCCCTTGCGTTCGCTCAGATAACATAACACTGCCTTTCATACATAACTGGATACCAAAATTGATGCAAATATCATTAAAGATATATACAGTAACCCTAATACTGAACACATTTTAAGATATAATGAACTTACCACAAGAATGAAGAAAATGTAATTTTTCAAAAGTAAAAGTTTTTCCTTCCCAAAGAGGCCCTTTTCATGGTGGGGCTAAGGAGGATGCTGAAATTCTTAACCTAAGCAGGTCATTTTATCTATCATCCTCATTCTATCAGTAAAATATGCCTCCCTCCTTATTATAAAATTAAGGTTTTCCCTAACAAGTATCCTTGAAATCTCCTATTTACCGCTAAAGCAGGGTTCATATCTATAGCTATGGATTATATATCACTGTGCCCAAACAGCAGAGATTGTAAGTAACACGCTTTTATCACCTTATTCATTTTCTAACTTCTATACAATCTAAATTGTATAGAAATTTGGATTAAACTTCCTTATACATTCTGACATCCATCAAGTCTTTATTCAAACGTCACCTTCTCAATGAAGGTGATATTTGTAACAGGGGAACACGCCCACGGTCAGCACCGCAGGAGTTAAGCTCATTAACATCTTCTCACATATCCTCTGGCCCACCCCCCAGAACGCCCCTCAATACCCTTCTCCAGGGCTCCACCCCCGGCAGAGACAGCACTGTCACGGGGGCTGCTAACTGCGCAGGAGACATGTAGGCTCTCGGGCTAACTTCATTATTGTTGTTTGTTCCTCTGAGTATTCTGTTCCATGACTTTTGCGTTTCAACAACTTCAACTTTTTGCTCTATAAAATTAAGGATCTGGATGGTAAATACAGACCTTGAATTATTTTAGCAGTATAGCCTGGGAAGAACAGCTCTTGCAACCAAAGGGATGAAGGAAGAAAAAATATAAAAGTAGTACATGGGGCTTCCCTGGTGGTGCAGTGGTTGAGAGCCTGCCTGCCAATGCAGGGCACGCGGGTTCATGCCCCGGTCTGGGAGGATCCCACATGCCGCGGAGCGGCTGGGCCCATGGGCCAGGGCCGCTGGGCCTGCGCGTCCAGAGCCTGTGCTCCGCAACGGGAGAGGCCGCAGCAGTGAGAGGCCCGCGTACCGCAAAAAAAAAAAAAGTAGTATATGGCATCAAGCGTGGGTGAGCAATGGCCTTAAAAAGAAAGAAGGCAGAAGTACCAGAAACTAAAATAAAGAATAAGGAGATTAATTTTTAAAAGAACTGTAGGAATTTAACCCACATGACTTCAATCACTCACAATTGCCTAAATAGATGACCTGGTCCTAAATGAAAATATGTGTGCAGAAGCACTTAAATAAAACTAAGTTGAATACATTTAATATAAGGTTTTATTATCATTATTATTAGGGGATATTTACATTTTAATTAACATATTCAAATAAACCAGATGGCTTTTTTCATAATGAATTTTAGTACTAATTATAAAATAAATAAATTTGTTTAAAAAGTCCATCATAATAAATACTCAAGCACATAATTCTACAATAGAGCTATATTATAGAACTACTGAGGCATCATCACTATCCACATTCAAGCTGACACACAGGCAACAAAATCATCTTGACTGATGACAACTTTGGGTGAGTCGTGGTGCTGGTGGCAGTTCCACACGTGGCATGGCCTCCTTTGGTGAGTGCCCTGATGAAAGCTGAGGGCCTGTCTCTTCACAAAGTATTTTCAGTGACTTCACCTATAATAATAACTATCTTGAAGCACATTCTCCAAGTGCCAGGCACTGTTCTAAACACTTCACATATCTTAAGCCATTTAATCTTTAGAACAGCCCTGTGAAGCGGCTGCTATCGTTAGCCCATTTTCAAGATGAATAAACTTACTTTTCCAAAGTGACACTGCTAGTAACTGGTAGAACTAGAATTCACACCTAAGTAAACATTAGAATAGACATTCTATCTCTTTAAATCTAGATAAGAATATATAAGGTAGTGTAATATAATACATATAACAATAATTGATCACTTACTCTATAACAAGTCTGACTCTGGTTTCTCCAAACACATCACCACATACATAGTATTCCCGAAGAAAAGAAAGGACCAAGGAAGTCCCAATTCAGGGAGAGGGTTTGTGTTTGTGTTTTGTCCCCTCCTGACAACCTCCATAAATGATTTCCCTGTGTGAATCACTAGTCAGCTATTGGCCTCTTCATTCTTCAAACCCTCTCACCTGGAATGATAAGACATCTTCCAACTTCAGTTTCTGCCCCACCCAGCTGCCAGAGAAGACTGCAAGCAGAAGAACAGCAGCTTCGGTCCACCCACTGGAGTCATGTGGATTTACTTTTATTGCAGCAAACTGCTTATCTGGCATGCCTGGGTCCAGCCCTGCACACGCTGACTGAGACCATCTTCTCCTAGAGATCTTTCTAACAATCCTCGCCATGTTGGAACACTCTATCCAACTGGGCTGTTGCTTCAGTTTCCTTGTCTAGAACAATCAACACCAGCTTGGGCTGGAGGCCTGCGTGGGACAGAAGCCTGCCTGGGCCCAAGCCACCCTGCGTAGTTCTTACCAGGAGACTGTTGGCTTTCATCTAAGACTAAAACCTTTGAGATTGACCTGCAAGTTTGCTAAGCCTCAAGATATTATTAGGCATATCAGGATACAAACTTCTAATTAGTGCAGAGTAAATATTTTGTTGAATAGGTAACTAAAGCTATACTACTATAAAACTCATGGGATAGCTGGTGGGATAAACAGTAATACGTATTTTTATAAACAAAACATGCAAATAAAAAAAAATACAATGCAGGCGAAAGGGTTTTAAAAAGTTGGAAAAAAAATCTCATGACAGTTTCTTGACAACTTACGCAATTAATCCCACATTACAAATGCATAAATGATAAGGAAAGGCTGCAACGTTTGTAATATTCACAATATTTGAGAGTTCTACTAAGTACTCTTTCATTTGACCAAACTGGGACTAATGCTGATGATCACAAAGAATTCACATGTAATACAGTAACAGTAATAAGAACAGCAGAATGGCTACCAGACATGGAGCGCTCACGAGGTACCGAGAACTGTGCTTAAGGACTTCTGCAGATAGTACTAGCTGCTTGTCATTCACCTCCCTTTTCCTAAGTAACAGAAACTTCATATTGTTCAGGATAAGAATGTGCTTATTTAAAAATTACTTGATTCCCCTGACACCCCTGTAGCTAGGAGTGGCCCTGTGACACGTCCCTGATGAAAGACATGTAAGCTGAGTATTTTCTAGGAAGGTTTTCCTCTCCTAGTACTAGTTCCAATACCTCCCCACAACTTTTTCTCCTCCTTCCCATGGCTGATATGAACGCCTGGAATGTGAGGGGCTGAAAGGGCAGCATCCATGTTGTGACCACGAGAATACGCAGGCTATAAGAGCAACATGACCAGGCTAAAGCAATAGGAGCTTCAGGCCTTACTGTCATCACAAACCTGCTACACTAGTATTGGACTACTCACCTCTAGAACTATTTTTGCATGAAAAAAACAAAGCTGTATTTGGTTAGGTCTCTTTAGGCATATTTGCATGCATTACCTCATTTCGGTTTTTAGTTTGTGAATTTAGCAATATTCTTATTCTAGGAGCCTAGTAAAATTAAAGTGCCTCTATGGCAGTATTTTAACTACTGTAATAGTAAGGGAAAAATGTGTTAGTCACCATTATTTAATAGCTTTCTTCTTTACTTGTTGTCATACCACTCCTAATTTATCCCCACCTCTCTACTTCTCTTTATTCCTAAGGCTGCCTGATTACTTACCCATTCTTGGATAAAGCACTTACATGTTATGATAATAGCTAAATCCATTCCAAAGTAAATTAACAAATCTCTTTTTAGTGAAAATGAAAATAAATATATACCAAAATTTAACAGTGTTTAACTTCTAATTACCTAACAATGATACTTCTGCAAATTTATCCTCCATCCTCTCTCAAAATATTATCATATGTTATATGGTGATTTAAAATCCTAAAATGATGCCTTCTTTAAAGAATTATAATAATTAATATTTATTGTTTTTATTGTGGAACAAACTCCTCTGTGCTTTAGATATATTATCTCATGATTCTTAACACTACTGATGAAGTACTATTTAGTATCCCCAATTTGCAACAGACCCAAGAACATGCCGATATCACATAACTAGTCATTGCCAATCTTCACTCTAGACATTCTGACTTCCAGACATTCTTTAGCCCTCACTTAAATACCCGATGCTGAAATAAGTTTTTAAAATACGTTCTAAATTTTTGATTCATAAAGTCATTTAATGTTAGTCTGGCTTGTTTTTTTTAATTTTTATTTTATACTGGAGTATAACCGAACAATGTTGTGATAGTTTCAGGTGCACAGCAAAGGGACTCGGCCATACGTATACATGTATCCATTCTCCCCCAAACTCCCCTCCCATCCAGACTGCCACATAACATTGAGCAGAGTTCCCTATGCTATACAGTAGGTCCTTTTTGGTTATCCATTTTAAATATAGCAGTGTGTACATGTCGATCTCAAACTCCCTGACTATCCCTTCCCCCCATCCTTCCCCCCTGGTAACCGTAAGTTCATTCTCTAAGTCTGTGACTTTTTTTTTGACATATTTAGAAATTAAAATTAACACATGTATGTTTGAAAGAAAAAAATTAAGTTAAAAAAAGCCATATATCCAGTGTCAATCTGAAGATCAAGATGTCTAATATGTACATTAAAATTCAAATGTAAAAAATCTTACCCCAAAATTCAAGTTTTCTCAAAACAATATTATGAAGCAAATAATGTTTAGATAGGACTACCAGAGTAATTCTTCTCATTGGCTTACTACTACCTATTTGAACTATTTACTTCAAAACTGTACTGTCTATTATCACTCACTTGGCATAGGCCATTTTACATTTGCTCATTATTCATACACAGATAAATAAGTCTGTAATAAGCACATAAGCAAAGACACCAACATATGAAATGTTGAGCATAGTAGGCAAAGAGTTAGTAGTTTAATATGACTAGGTGAGAGTGAGCAATGTTCCAGAAGATCACCTTAAAATGGTCAGAGCCTAGGCCTACAGGCTAGAAGGTAGCAGAGCAGGCCCCTAAATCCCTTGCTTTGCCTCTGTCTCAGAGTCTCCCTCAGGGAAGCAGACACGGACTGTAACTGTACATTTGCCAGATACCACGCTCAGCTGAAGCACATGAAGATAAATAAGGGATGAACCTGTCCTCAGTGAGCTGACGATCAGTTATCAACTGCTGTTGACAGAGAGGGATTTAATCCACGCTGAAGCGTACGATTAGACATAAAGAAAAATTTTTCCACATAATGTTAAACACGTTAAGGACTAAGGAAGGTCTTTTGCAAATAATCAAAACTTTCCTCTGTCAGGATTTGCTATGCTTACAGTTCCTCTCAGTCCTGATTTAGTCTGGAACGTTTACTTTTTTCCACTTACTGTCTTCTACTATAAGAATAGTGGGTTTTATGACTGATGAGATTGGTGAAGAATATAATCTTGATAGTATTACAGAGATCTAAGCATCAAACTAGAATATTTAACTTGATTCTGTAGCCACAATGACTTGGAAGTACAGAATTTATCATGCTATGGAAAAGATCATTTAAATGGTGACAGATAAAATGTTAACCTCAGTAACATTTAATGATTTCCTAAAATAGTAATGGCATCCCTTTCCTCCTATGCTAGCCTCCAAACATGAACTTCAGGATAAGAAAAAAGGAACACCATTATCATAGCACCATGTATTAAAAGAGGCATGGCATATCATTACTGTTTTAACAAAGTAAATAATGGCAAAAATTATCAACCTTACACAGTTGCAACTATAACTTACAACACGTTTAAAAACATCCCCAGTACATTAGCAGAAAAACTGGTGAAATATGAACAAGATCTTCAATCCAGAATTTAGTTAATGGTATTTTACCAATGTTAATTGCCAGATTTTAATAACTGAACTACTTACTGTCTTAGTCTGTTCAGGCTGTTATAGCAAAATACCAGAGACTTGGGTGGCTTATAAACAGTAGAAATTTATTTCTCACAGTTCTAGAGGCTGAAAGTCCGAGATCATAGTGCCGCAGATTCGGTATTTGGTAGGGCTTCCTGGTTCACAGACGGCAGTCTTTTCACTGTGTCCTCACACGGCAGAAGGAGGTAGCTAGGGAGCTCTGTGGGGTCTCTCTCATAAGAGCACTAATCCCATTCATGAAGACTCCACTTTAATGACCTAATAAGACCTCTGAAAGGTCTCACACCTCCTCATACCATCACATTGGGCATTGGGATTTCAACACATGAATTTGGGGAGGACACATTGAAACCACAGCAGTTACATAAATGGTAACATTAGGAGACACTGATTAGGCGTATATGGGAACTCTTTGTACTATTTTCCTGTTAGTTGAAATTGATCCAAAATAAAACATTTAAGAAAATCGCCAGTTCGTTTAACATAAAATTTTAGAGTAGCTTGTTGAGCTGTCCAGATGTCACAGAACATCAAATGATGACCATTTCAAATATTCAAAAAGCTTTAGAATATCAGCATATCACAGCTTCTACTGTCTGTGTTTAACAATTAGAGCTTATTAACCTTTGATTTTTGACAAAAGAATGGTTTTACAAAGATAGAGCCAGGAATGAAAAATGAAAATCTAAGTGCTACTTATGAACCTGACAGGCAAAACACTGTATTTCATTAGTTATAAAATTCTAAGGCTCAGCTCAGCCAAGGATAGAATTAAAGAACAGATCATACTTTCCCATTAGGATTGTAATATAATTCTGAAAGATAAGAAATACTTTGCAGGAAATATGTTGCCATAAGAAAAGGTAAAAATTCCCTACGCCATATTTAGCAGACATCTTTGCTAAGGCAAAACAAAGCTTTACTCCTTCATTCATCCACTGTGCGTTTATGAAGCATGTATTATGTGACAGCACTGCAATTCATGTTGAGCTCCAAAAAAACAAAATTTTAAATAAAAAGATTTTAAGATCATTTTGATATATAACTTCCTCCCAAAGCACAGATTAGTAAAATAATCTAGTTCTAAATATCTAAAAGGGGTCAAATATGGTTTCTCAGTAGGGTATATTTCTGTTTCTTCTTCACTGAGAGTTTAATCTCAATTTACAAAGATAATGAGGCTCCACTTTCAGATACCTTTTAATTATTCCGAGGATAGAAGACAAGAGTTGGATTTTGTAGAATATCCATTTTCCATTAGTTTTTTGGGTTTTTTTTTTAACTAACACCTACATATCTCCAGAGTGGGGTGAAATTACATCTTCATGCCACATTCCCACTTGAGCTGCCCTTCAAGTTGTTTGCTAGGCAATTTGAAATAAAAGCAGAAAACCTCTCAGTGTTTTCACCTCCTCCATCTTCCCATAACGTGAGGCCAATAAATAAAGGTCAAACATACTCTACTTTATAATTCAGAGATTATTCACCTCAGTAGTGATATCTGCATTTCACCTAAAGTCAAGAATCTAAAGTCCCATAAAAATGAATGGACTTCTGCTATCCACTCCACAACAAAATCTCAGCTCTATTAATGACGCTGAAGTTAAAATAATCACACATGCACAGAAAACGAGAGATTTCTGACAATGTAGAAACCAATGTTACACCTCAAAAAAAAAAAAAGATTTTTCTTGTCTCCCACACTTCAAAATGAAATGATTTATTTACAGTTACAAATGCTAAAGATTGTCTAGTTATAACTAAAATAGGCTTGAAGTGTTCTCTTTTAAAGAAGGGGTCGTTAAGCTCAGCCACTGGGATAACTATAGATACTGAGACACCCCTCACCAAGCTAAGAGGAAAGAGTTGTGCTAATGTCTGATGGGAAGCATGATAATTATAATTGGGTTTAGAAATGTTAATGTTTACGCTAATATTTGAACTGAAAAGGAACAATAGAGAACTAAATCTAAGCTTGGCAAAGTGACTCACCTGTAACCCACGATGAATCGTCATAAATTCTAGATGGTAATTCTCGGGGAGACAAAGCGTGGGGGTGGGGAGCGTTCTGAGAGGCTGTTAGAGAAAAATGAGACTTTGAGAGCCGTAGGAAAAAATATTCAGAGAACCAGAAGGCAGAAAGCAATGATGGAAAAGATGTTAAATGAAACAAGGGAAGCAGTCACTGGATTTTCACTCTGACCATGGGCCAGGAAAGAAAACAGATACATAGGACTGAACCCAAAGAACTGGATGAGCTAGTAGGGTTGTTACTGAAAGACCGGTTTTGACTGTTGACTGGGGCTCAGAAGAAAGGGCCTTGCTCCACTAAGAATGAAGTAAGCTCAGCTCTGGAATTAAACTGGATGTCACTAAAAGAGCAGAAGGAAGTAAAAATAGAGATGCCGGTTAAACAGATGCCCCTTAAAATATATTAATCTATATATTGCTGAACTGAACAACAAGGTGGTATTTGTAATTATCTGCACAGAGGAACACTGACTCTAGTATTAGGACTATCTTGTCTTACCACATGATAGTTAAATGATATTATATTCATGCCCCAGGACAACACTGAGGTTAAAGAAGATGAGGCAGAAAGGATAATGTCCCTATCGGTATAGAGATAGGAATGAGAGAAATGCGAAGGCCAGACACTGGCCCAGTAACTACATAAAACTAGGCATGTTTCTAAAAGGTTCAGTCTTACATAGCCCTTCAACCGTGGGGCGATCAACTCCAGGAAGGTGGGTTTGATTGGAAACTAACCAGCCCACAGTACCATCCAGGAAGTGGCTCATCTCACAATAGGACACCGAAGGAACACACGAACACATTTCAAGTTTCTGGCCACTACTCTATCAAATTGTAATCAGTTTTAAAAGAACGAAAGAGTGGCTTCCACATTCATGTAGCATACATTCTAATGTCAATACAAACATAAAGGCACATAAACACTCTTCTGATATGTATAAGCCCACCCCCAAAATCATAACTCAAAAAGTAAACACATTGAAAGCTTTCTGAAAGCTGGAAGAAAGAGGAATGACAAAGGTAGTTTATTAGATATGAAATGTTCATCAGATCTGTCTTTGAGACCCCACTCAGATATACACAAAGATTCTTTCTGGAAATAAAAAATTAAAGTATGATTTTTCAACATTATTCCAAAAATACGTTATAATTTACCAACATAGAAATTTTATGAGTAGAAAAGGTACTGACCACTTTAACAATGCAGCAAGCATTCTAAATGAGAGGTTAACAGATGTCAAGACACTTACCTAGTGCTTTGTTAACTCATATTTCTGACTATAATATTTGGAGATTCCTCCAATGACACACTTAAAGTCTGGGATCTGTTGGTGTTGTGCCCTTGGAAGCTGATCGCTTGCTTCTAGATTGTCATTTCTGTTGTGCTTCAAAAGGCACGGGGAGACAGACAGAAACTAGGCAATGTAAGAATGGCAGGGGCCTCAAAACAACCTACTCTTCTGCCCAACGATCGCTAAGTCACAAACTCTCAGGCACACACCTCAGCACGGCAGGAAAAAAATAAAAATCAGTTTGGGGTTCAGTTTGTTACCCCAGAGTGTGTGGGCAAAATACCCACAATGTTGACATATAAATCTTAAACACAAGTAGAGGCATTTGACTGACACCACTACTCACCAGTCTGGTTCTAGACCTACATTCAAAACTACTATGTTCCAGGAGAAGCTGAGGGAACGATTTCATTTCTCTCTCATTGAGTCACTGAAGCGAAGACCAATGAGAAATCCATAAAAGGACAGTCGTGCGTCACTCTCCTTTCACTGCTCATATTGTACGTAGTATTCATAACTGCAGAGAGACCCTTAAATGTGCTTTTCACTCTTCCCTCAAAATGCCATAATAAAAGCAAAAGGAAGTAAAACTATACCTATGACTTCCCCTTCTTCCTTGGCATTCCAATCTCTCTCCAAAGAGAATTTTGTGAAATGCTTCCAACCAATTTTCTATCCACCAATTAAGAAGAACACTTTCAAAACTTGCTTTCTAAAGAGGACACGAATAAAACTGAGAAAAGAGAGTCTGACTTTCAAAAAAAAAAAAATCTGAGACACATCCTTAAGAATTATTCTTAGAGCAGGAAATAAAATTCCAACTTCAATCTTCATTTTCTATATTTCCTCAATGAATAGCCTAGACAAACATCCACATAAACTGGAACAATCAATTAGCTCTGGTAATTATTACAGCTCATAGAGGTTTTCTACTATGCTAACAACTTTTCCTACAAGCTTTCCATATATTTGACAAAAATCAACAATTACAACCATAATATCAAACTCCTCACTACAACCCCTGTATACAACAATAGTGGAGGCACCTAAGACAGCATATAAATTCAAAACTTCTATTAGTATGGAAAAGTATGATGTTGCTGATATCATAAGAGGAAATTATTCACTTTATGGTCTGAGATTTTCTTTCCACTGTCCTTGACTGCACAATAAGAAGACAAAAATACATAAGCTCATTCCTTACCAATTCAGTCCCTATACCTATCATCCTTTCCTGCCATTCTTCTCACTGGCATTTCTAATGGAGCTTAAAATTAACATTATTTTTCCAGGCCTGATGCCTTATTTTATTTCGTTTTGTTAGCATGGCTTTTGTTTTCATTTAGTGTTTTATGCACCATTTTCTGAGAAGTCAGCACAGCTCTAGAAGCAGTTTGTCTTAACTAATGCTACAGAACAAAAGAGAACAGGGAATCTATTTCTCCCAAGAATTACAACAGATTTTAAAGAACGGTAAAGATAGAATTTAGGTTTGTGAGAAAAAAAAAAAACCTTGGCCATGTCACAGCATTATGTTTGTAGAATAAAGCACCCAATAGTGTCCTAACAAGTAGCCTCAAGACAATATAAAATTAACAAAAACCTACATGGACATATAAACTAAATGAAAAGTAGACTCTAACTCAATGCCTCCAGAGGATAAAAAGAAGTAAACTTCATAAAGATAAAAAATCTAAAATGCTTCTCCGTAATTATGGTTATGATGAAATTGGCACAGCATGGTTTTAACCACATAGAAGATTAATATTTATTTTCAACAAATGTAGCTAGAAAAATGTTATTATATCCCCTCCCTTTTTTTCACTAGGAGCATGCTGATTGAAATGGATTCATTTATCTAAGCTGACAGCTAGACAAAACTATATTGCGAATATTTTTTATCTCTGATTAAATAAGAACTTAGCAACATCTGGTTTGCTACAATTACCCAAAATTGTTCAAAGTTTTTTTTTTTATATGCTTAACTGTGTCACTCTGTGTTTCACAGTTTTTTTTAATACAACATTCAGAAGAAAATAAATAATAAAACAACTTAATTATGGAAGAAATTAAGAGACTCAAAAACTCATGGAAAAATTACTAATTCAATTTTAGAGCAGTCAGGATTATAAGTAATATCAGATATTCAATTACCCAGAACTTAGGGTTTTTTACTTTCTTTCAAAAAGTCCTTTCAGCTGTCAAGAGAGGTTTAAAACTGTAACTCTGGGTTTCCCTGGTGGCGCAGTGGTTGAGAGTCCGCCTGCCGATGCAGGGGACATGGGTTCGTGCCCCTGTCCAGGAAGATCCCACATGCCGCGGAGCGTCTGGGCCCGTGAGCCATGGCCGCTGAGCCTGCGCGTCCGGAGCCTGTGCTCCGCAACGGGAGAGACCACAATAGTGAGAGGCCCGCGTACCACACACACACACACAAAAACTGTAACTCTTCTACATACTATAATTAGAGAACAGAGAATATCTTATACTGAAACAGCAGTTCTTCAAGAGGATACAAATACTGACATCATACTACAAGCCTACCTCTGAAGAGTAAGTTCTCACAGGCCAAGTATAAAGGGCACCAAGTCCTAGTTCTCACATACCTGCAATTGCTTTCAGAATACTTGGCTACAAAATATTTTTGAAAACTAGACTGTTTTTATTATGCATACCAACTGTATACTTTTTTCTCAAAATCACCAATAATTTTGCTGAATTTTACCTAATCATAATTCTTCATTGTTTCATGTTTTTATAAAACTGCATTCCATTCAACACGAGAGAAGTTTATTCAAGATAAAGGACTCTAAGCTCATACTCTGTCCTCCTTATCAGTTAATTCTTTGTGACAGTAATACTGTTTGTTCAAATTGTCCCTTTTAAAATAAGCAATTTTCTTCAAATTCTAAAAATAGTTGATTTAGGGGGGAAATGTACTTTGGGGAAAGGGGAAGACTGTCTGCCCTGAAATACTAAGTATAGAAAACTATATTTTATAGCCTGTATGTATTAGGTATATATGCCTACAGAATGTATTAGAAATAAGTAATAAAGGCATTTCTGACATTCTTACCTGAAAGTGCCTGCAAGTGTTCAGGCTTCCATTTGGATCTCATAAATTGCTACATAATCAATCATTCCTTTCAGAATAAGTCAGAGATTTAAAAAAAAAGATAGTATGGTGTTCATGAAGTAACATGACAAAATGATTCCAAATGGAAAGCCATGAAGATTGAAGGCAACAGATTGGGATGATGTCAATCTTGCAAAAAGTTTGGCAGCACAGGATAAAAAGAGATGGCTTGAATCACTGTGTTCTACTCCTTCTTGCTATGTGCAAGTGTGATAGCACCTATTTTTCCCATCTGACGCTCATATACAATAACCAAACCTTATATTATATGACAGAAACTAATTGAATTCTCATCATCTCACTATGAAATAGATATAATTAGCCCACTGATAGACAGAGTAAACTGAGGCTCAGAAAATGACCCAAAGTCACACAGCTATTACTTGGCATGTAGTTCCAAAGTTTAGGCTTAAGTTCATCTGACCCTAAAGTCCATGTTCTGAATCACTAAGTGTCATGGACACAGCCAAGTTATTAGAGGTTATGCTATTAATTTTTAAAATCATACAAGACATATTTCATGTATGATATTTATCTAACATACTACACACCTCCATCTTTAAAAAAAATTAACCTATCAAAATAAAACACAAACTCCATTTATATAATCAGGTACTCGAGGTTATGAAAAAACTAAAAGCACTCCCAGCCTTAAATGAAATTGTATTTCCATACAAGCATAAAACAAGAAGAGAAATAATCAAAAGGAATGGCAGAACGTCATAAATGCCATAAAAGAGATATAAAAAAAAGTATTATGGGGAATTAGAAAACAGAACACAAGGGGGAAATATAATATTTAAATTACTAATGAAAGATATAGGAGGTAAAATGTCTTAGAAAGTCTTAAATAATATACTGTCAGCTTTTTTGCGTTTGTCACTCAGACTATCAGTCCACTGTAGTGTTGCAAGAAACAATGTATTACTGTCTTTTCAGGTATCATTAAGATAGGAATTCCTTTGAATGACTTCAGAAATGAGGATTTACAAATAAATCACTTTGACCGAGATGAAAGAATTTTGTGGTATAAACCGTCTTAACTAAATCAAATGTGGCCCCAACATCCAATTTTATGATTTTTTGCAGAGCATTTAAAATACAAATATATAAAAAAATTCTAGTTATATTATAGGTCTCCAAAAATGGATTCTAACTTTTAGGTGAAAAATAAATCTGAAACAACTGGATACAGTATTACAACAATATATCAACAGGTAGATGAGTAAAAATTAATAAGTACCGATAGGGTAATTTAAATAATGATTACCATCACTTCACTCCCCCGTGTCTTTATAACCAGAGTACAGTAGCATATTAGAGTTGAAAGGGATATTATTTAATACAAACCCCTTCCTTATACATTAAGGTCTGGCCTACACTTCCCAGCTGAGAAGGGGTACAGCAGAAGGTTAGACGCTCACCTAACTGGTCTCCCAGTATCCCCTCTTGATGCCTCCCTCCAATGACACCTACACAGAACAGCCAACATGATTTCTGTAAAATGAAAATCTGATCTTGTTATTTCCCTGCTTCAAACCTTTAATGACTTCCCACTGCTCCTAAGATAAAGTCTAAAATACTTAAACCTCAAAAAACACTGCAAATTCTGGACTCCCATTTACTTCCCTAGCCACATTTCATGTCACTTCCTCTCTCAATCCTTATGTTCCAGCTGCTAGGACCTTCCCTGAGTTTCTCACACGAGCTGAGCTCCATCTTACTCTAGGCCTTGATACTGGAGGTCCCTCCTTCAGGAAGACTGTCTGCTTGGCCTATTTCTACATATCCTCCAGGGCTCAGCACGATGAGAAAAACTTTCATCTGGAGTGCCTGAGATCCTTGGGGCAAATATTCTCATAAAACTCATTATTTTCCTTTTTCTAATCTCTATCACAATTGTTTTTAATTTTATCACACAGGAAGCACACAATAAATGTTGATAAATGGATGAAAAAGATTAATGATCCCAAGTTTGCTACTTCTTACTACAGTATTTTTCCTATATTAAAATTTTTATTCCACTAAGATAATTTTCTTAAACCACATTTATCCTTTTGCTCAGACTCTTAAACTAATATCATTTGTTTTATAGAACATACTTTACCATTATTTTATTCACATTCAATGATTTGTCCTAAATAACAATAAAATCAGTTTTATCATCACATACTGTGGAAAGCCTTCAAAAATTTAAATAATAAGATTAATCCTAGCAGGGGAGAGATGCTAAAAGAAGTCAGCTGCCTTTACTAAATAATAATACCATTTCCCTCTTAACAATTGTTTTCCATATTGATATTTTACTGCTGTTCTTTGACAAGTAAAGAGTCATAACCATAGCACTGCCAAACTTTAGCACTGGTATTCCTAAAGCTAGTTCCTCCATTTCTGCAGAGTTTCTCAGAACCAAAAGATACCAGACACTTACTAAGCCAATGGGCATGGGAAGAAGTTAGGATAAAAATGAATAGAAACCAACTTCTGGAGTAAAACTCCCTTCTAGTCACAACACACAGATAATACAATGTCTAAAGCTAAACTAAGAAATCTTGGTTTCAGTATCTGTATAGATCTTATCTACTCTCCTCATTTCAAATCCACAGTGCCTGACCATTCTTTATGGTCAACAGATACTTTATTTTCTGAAATTTAGTATTATAGGCAGACAACTAATATTAAACCATTCTCTGTGTTAACTCAGCTTCTCTGTAAAATGAAAAATTCAGGTGTGTTGTCCCTACTGTCAAATCAAGGTAACTATGCTCCATCTTCTTCCCTTTACTCACCTCTGTTAGCCTCCTCCACTTGAACATGCTTGGGCCTGTGATGAGCTCTCCTAATGACAGAATGTGAAGGGAGCGGTGAACCAGCACATTCTCTAAAGCTACCTAACTCAAACTTCGTATCTCAGTTCAAATGTCACTTGCATTGGGAAATCTTCGCAGACCCACTCACCCGCCAGCTCAGACAAGGTCTGAGCTGCTATCTCATAGTATCCTGGACTTGACCTTTGTAGGATTTAGCAGAATTTTAACAAATAATTCATGATAGATACACTGCTTAATACATCTTTATTTCCATGATTTGTGCAAGTGCTAAAGTCAGAGCTCTCTCTGTCAATGTTATGCTCCACATTCTGCAGACATCTGGTGCTAACAAATGCATAGTGAATGACAAAAATCAATGACTTCATAAAGCTGGTCTTTTGAGAACTGCAGAAAAAGCAGAACAATTTAGAGTCCCACTTAAAAGAAGGCATCACTTCAAAGATCTATGAAAAGTTAACACAAGGTATGCAAGCTATCAGTGTGCTATATGTTTTATGTACATCATCTCATTTAATCCTCACAATAACTCTGAAAGGTAAGTATTATTTTTATTCCCATTTTACACTAAGGCATGAAGAGGCTGAGTAACATTTTCAGAGTCATAACAGAGAGCAGGTTGGAAGTCATGCACTTCTGACTCTTAAGCTTCTGCTCTCTTTCTATTTTACCTCCTTGCTTCTCATTAATATACAGTATGTTCCTGTATTTTGTATTTCTCTACATGTATATTTATTACTTTCAGTAAAGATCATTAATATAGAACTAAATGCAAGTTAATGCTTAAACCTTAAAATAATTTGTAATAATTTTATGTAAATAAATTTAGCCATGTGATACAAAAAAGCAGTGAAAGGGAAACACTAAGTATATATCTAAGTATACACTAAGTATATCAATGTATACACTTCTGCTTTATAAATGAAGACATGTTGAAATTGCCTTGATACAAGATGTACTGTGAGCCCAAAGTTCTGGATGTACAATTTATTTGATCTGTAAACATAAGGGAAAGAAAGCTAATATGAGAAACTCTATCAAATCCTATATCATATCCTAAAACAGTTGACTATTAAAGAAAACTTATTAGCATCCTTAACTGTAGGGAAATATAGAGAAATTTGAGAGAAACTTATTACATTCCTTAACATTTTTAAAGAATGTAAAATATCTTCATCATATCACTTTCTTTTTAAACCTTCACAAAAAAGAATGTCTAACCTATTTTATTTGTTTAAATATGCTAATACCACATGCAATAGCTTAACTCTTTAAGGAGAATGTAATGTGAAAATTCTTATAAAATCAACTACCTTAACAGGTAAGTTTTTTGAAAGATTAACTTGTAAACAAAGGTATTCTCTTCTAATAAACTTTATTCATATTATTTTATCTCATGGTTGTTTTAGAGAGAAAGAACACCCAGCCCTATCCCCTAACTTACAATGAAACAGACCTAGAAAAGTTATATGAGTATGTGATACAGCTACGCAGAGACGATGTCTGAAATCAGAAATGAGAATTCTCAAGTGCAAGGCTGAGAAATCCCTTGATAAAACGCAGCATATGCTATAAACCAGCCATGTCACTTTGGGCAAGTCAGTTCAATTCTTGACAAGTAACTTTATAAAAATTTTTTTACTGTGGTTAAGAAGCTTTAACATGAGATCTACCCTCTTAACAGATTTTTAAGTGGACAATATATTATTAACTATAGGCACAATGTATTCAGCAGAGCTCTAAAACTTACTCATCTTGCATAACTGAAATTTTATACCCACTGATTAGCAAATGGGGAGTTGCTAATCAACAGTTTTTTTTTTTTTTTTTTTTTTTTGGAAAAAAAGATTTTTTTTTTTTTTTTTGAGGAAACAAAGTGTGCAAGACTGTGCCTTTTAGGATTCCTTCTATGCCTTTATTATTCCACATGCAGGTGCAGGGCAATTTTCAATGGCACTTGAATTTATCCTGCACCAGTAACTTCAAAAACGGCTTTCATGTTCAATTGTTTCTTCTAGGTCCACAAAGCCCATTCAAGCAGTTATACATTCATTATTAACCTAGCATTAAACTCGGTCCCATAAATATGTTCTGGTGCAGATTTGAAGAAAATATAGAAAGTGAAGTAAGAACTGGTCTCCAACTTGACTGTTAGAAGTGTACCTTAAATATATGTCTTTATGATTGGAAGCAGAAATCACAAAGATGCTGTTTAAGTTAGAACAGTTAGTCCCTCTGACCAAAGAATGAACTAATGAAATTAAATTCAGTAGATATTGGCATTATTGGAAAAATGATAAAAATTTGCATTGCATACCTACTGTTTTCCTCTTCCACTTGACTTAAGTGCTACCAAACA
Source organism: Neophocaena asiaeorientalis asiaeorientalis (assembly GCF_003031525.2). Classification (NCBI taxonomy): domain Eukaryota; kingdom Metazoa; phylum Chordata; class Mammalia; order Artiodactyla; family Phocoenidae; genus Neophocaena; species Neophocaena asiaeorientalis. The sequence goes on from NW_020173762.1 coordinate 1,350,081, forward strand.
CAGTTTTTGTACCTCACTCTTATTCCTATGGACAGATCTCTAACTGAACTTAAACCTAGCAAAAATTGACTTCACGTTTACTAATTATGAGCCATACTATTCTCTTTAGTTACTTTATTTACTGATCTCATTCTCCTTTTATAGACAACCTTCAATTACTATAAATGTATTTACTGACAATTTACTCCTCCTTTTCATCCTTAAATTTTAGAATAGCCCAAATCAAGCCCACCAATTTTCTTTTTCCATGAGAGGTTTGGTACAGAAGAGCCTTGTTAAAGTGATGTTTCTAGATGAACTTAAGAGATAGGTCCATTCAAAGCAGAGAACAAAACTAAGAAAGTTTATGGAGACATAAAGTGGATGGTGGACTTCTTAATTCTTCATAATTAGATTCACTGTATGGTTTTGTTTTAATATTATGTTAAATTCAAAGATATTAGGCACAGTCCTATTTAAATGTTAATAGCTAATAAATTTCAGTTTTTTAATTCCTGACTACAGTATTTTACTGACCTCAACTTTGATACATTGATATAAATGAGAGTTAGTAGTTCTTAAGAATTACCAAACAATTGGTAAATTACTAACTTTATAATAATGAAGAGTTAATAACTACTAACTACACAACTGACAGTTAACAATTCTTAAAAATTTTCCAAAAAGAAGACCAGCTATGCACAGAGGACAATGATGCATGTGGATCACTGAAACCAGGTGGTAAAAGTCAAACAGTCGGGCTTCCCTGGTGGCGCAGTGGTTGGGAGTCCGCCTGCCGACGCGGGGGACACGGGTTCGTGTCCCGGTCCGGGAGGATCCCACATGCCGCGGAGTGGCTGGGCCCGTGAGCCATGGCCGCTGAGCCTGCGCGTCCGGAGCCTGTGCTCCACAGCGGGAGAGGCCGCAGCAGTGAGAGGCCCGCGTACCGCAAGAAAAAAAAAAAAAGTCATTATTTACTCTTTGTCCTAATAATTATACTTCAAGGAATCTGTGCTACAAAAATCATCAGAGAATAGGCGAAGCTTTATGTTATTTATCCTTGCAAAATATAACAACCCACATGAATAAGAAACTGTTTGAATACATCATAGTGTGTCTACACTATGAAATATTTTACAACATTAAAAATGATGCTCTCAAAAAATTAATGGCATTGGGAAATTGGAGAGAATTATACAAACTCTCTATATATTTAATATATTTCAACCTCAATTCTACGAAAACAAACACACATACACACGTAAAATGTTAATACATGGAAAATCAAGCTAAAAATATGTGTGACATAACCTCTGTGAATATGGCAATGTACCATTATATTAGGATATACTGGTTGATTTCTGTTTTGAGTTTACATATCTCCATATTTCACAAGTATTCAGCATGAGCATACTATACCATATCAGAAAAAAAAAACTTTTTAATATGTGATCATTGAGAATGTAGAATAAGTTGTATTGAGAAGAATGAATAGGAATCAAAATTCAGCTATTACTGGCACCCAAGTAGAATCAAAAGAGCATACATAAATGATATACATTGGGATTGTGGCACAAATCCCAGAATAACATCTACCAAGCTAAGAGACAGCAGCAGAAAAGGAAGTAACTCAGCAAGATTACTAAAACAAAGCAGATGGCCTAGTACACCATCCTCTGACAGTAATACTATGAGTCCTTCACACAGATAATTCATTCATTTATAATAATGCAGGTTAATTTCTCATTTATAAATCTAATGCTTTCTTTCATACACCATTACTTTTTTGTTGTTGCTCTATCTCAACCCCTATATTCAAGCAAGAAAACATACATACACACTACTGCAATTTCACCATCATCCATTATTCAGTAAGGGTCTCATTGAATAAATGTCTGCTCAAAGGCTCTAGGCAAATTTCATTTCTGAACACTACTGTCTGCAGCCCAACAGGCTATTTCACCAAGATAAGATCACACATTTAATCAAATGCACCAAAAAAAGAAATACTCCCAAAGTTCACTTAGTAATGTCAGATCATAAAATGTTGACAGCCTACTAATTTTTAGGGCTCTTTCTTTTTCAAGGAATTGCAACAATAAGGAAGGTTTCTATTAACCTTTAAAAATACTCCCAAATTATCTGACGTTACTATTCACATTGAGTTGGTAATTTAAAATGAAAACTCAACACAACTTTCTGTGGTGAATAAAGAAAAAATAAAAAACAATAAATTTAAGAGGTTTCCCAACTTATACAAATGATAGCTCTAAAGCACCTTTTAACTTCAGCTGGTCAAGTGACAGCATTAAACACTACGCAGACTCTAGTTTTTGTAATAATGGATACAAATTAGATGTCTGTCATTTCAATAACGTTATTAGTGGATAGGATGAAGTATATTTTCATTGGACTCTTTAGTTAGTAAAGTTATCCATACTCGATTATTTGAAATATCCTACATGATGTACTTTTGAATATTCTGCCTCTAAACATAAGGTTTACTTGAATAAACATATATTCCCATCAGTAGCATGACATAATGAGTACACTAGCAAGTGTAAAATAATTAGATGTCTTAAACAGATGGATGAATTCATATCTGTAAATCCATTTTTTCTGCTTTTACTTCTATTTGCATTTATTTTATGCTGTATTCATTTCCATGCCATAAGTTTTTGTTTCTTCAGTTTCTTCTGGGATAACTTTTTCTTCTGTGAAACCTCCACTTCTGGTTAAGGAACAATTTGTTCCTTTTCAGTAAGGACCATCTTAATGTGGCTAGTGGAGCTCATACATAAGTTAACTCAACCATGAGTTCCATGCCCAATGACACATCTTGGGGGATTTTTCACCTGGAGGTACTCAATGCTTAAATAATCTACACTTAAACCTGTAAGATCAGCATTTTAAAGCAAGAGTAGCAAAAATTCAGCACTCTAAGTACTGTCTCCAGTGTCCCCTGTTCAGCATTGTACGATGGTAACTCCACCATGGAGAGATGGAATGGCATACATTATTTATGTAAATGACATCTTTCGGATATTTGATGGCTTTTCAGACATGCATAGCTTTGACAAGTTGGGCAGTTTCACAGATGTTCTTGAATCTGAAAATCTGAATCCCTTGATTTGCATGTTTTTGTTGGGTTTTCTGGGTCAAGTAAGCAGGAAACCATTTTCCACGATCACTTTGGCTGCTTAAAGGAAAAGGGTACACCCATTTTTAATGGCTTTCCTAACCAATTCTCCTAATGCTTGATCTGTCTGAGTTAACAAAGGATCTCTGTAGTGGACACTCAGGTTTTATCAGCCCCTCTACTTTGTTCTGTAGACATGAACCCTCTCTTAACTGAGCATTCCCTTCTTCAAGCTATTAGTGCATCCACCTAGGAACTGCAATATCCTTATTGACTCTAGTAAGCTGGTGATAGTAGATTGATCTAAAGCTGGGTACCTAATTAAGACTGTGGTGAAAGGTTAAGAATCCAGTAGGCAGAGAGAAGGAAAAGTGCTAGTCTGCATAGGAGCATGCGACTGGAACAGAATCCTGGTGGTATTCAAGGTGCTAATATTTTCTAATTTTTTCTAAACATCCATCCTTCCCCAAGATTCTTTAGGTGAGAAACACAATAACCACCCAATAAATTAATCATTATGGCCTAAAGCTAGTTGGAGGTGTCTGCAATTAAAAGAAAAATAATGAATACACCCATTCTACTAAATCTTTTAAGTTGAATTTAAGTCCATATGACAAAAGATATGTTATCATAAAATATGCTGCATTTTGGAACGCTGCAAAATAATATTTAACTGTCACACATAAAAAATATTGAAAATTAAAGTAAAATTTAATTGAGCATGCCTAAAATTTTTTAAACGATGGTATATTATTTTAAAAGAAAATATATGCCTAAGTTTTTCTTTCGAAGTCAACTATAGTTAATAATATGATTAAAACTCAACAGACAAATTTGACTGAACAGTTAAAGCCAATATAAAGAAGAACGTCTACAGATATAGACACGCCTCATGTTAACACAAAACTATTTCTCAATAGACTCTTTGTCCACTCCTTGAAGTCATGATCAGTATTCTGAATCAAGGTTCAAACGGCAACCATCAGCCACTGACAAATCAAGAACACTGAAAATATGAAAAAAACAAAAGACAGAAATGTAAACCAGTTGAGCCCTTCTGTTCTGGCCAGAAATAAAATCTCATACAAAAAGATGACCATCCTCCAGGACCATTCCCTCTTATCTGAAATATTTGGAAGAGCTCTGAGGAAAGGAAAAGGGGGAAAAAACCCAAACCAAATGAAAACAAAACAGAAGACTGTTGAAAAACCTCTTACAGGGTCAGCTGTCAATGGAATGCATTTTAGTATTCAGGTTACCCACCCATGCAGAACATCAAAAACTGGGCTTGAGTCTCTCCCCTATTCTCACAATCTCAGGCTACTGTGGAGCCACTGGGGCTGTCTTGAATAGTAACACACTTTGCCTCTGCAGGATGCATAAACACCAACACAAGCTGATCAAACAGAAGGGGGTATCTTTCTACTTGGCTTTCATTTTCTTGAGTCATACTTTAAAACACTTAAGCCTGGTACAATTTAGCAAGTCAGACGTCCAACATGCAGCTTATTTTTTCATTCATTCTTACCACCAACCATGTTGTACTTTTTCCATTTTAACATAAACGATGAATGATTCGATGTAAGAGTCACAGATTTACTAACTTCTCTTATTGGCACCTGTCATTGAAATACAGACATTCATTCTAAAACATGGACTTATTTATGACCCTTTCCATACTTGTAGTCTTTAAAATAATTGGGGGTTCTGAATTTTAAGGGTTCATCTGCATTTATAGCAATCTTATGAGGACTAAACCTTGGGATTATAAATCCTTTAAAAGTATGGGAAATCCTTAAATCTTGGAAGTTTATGATCATTTAGTTACAACATTGTAGAATATTCTGATGCAGTTAAAGCTTAAAGAGCTGCTGACGCCACATGAAAAGATGATCAGGAGTTTAATTTAAAACGTCTTAAGTTAAACTGCTACTTTCATTTTATACCTGATTTAAAGTCAATCGTCAGACACAGCACTTGGTGGCTGTCAAAAATATTTTCCTGTCAGGATTATGATTCTGTGGGGAGCATTAGTAGCAGAGCATAATGTTTTAAGATTATGAAGAAGAACTGAGAAATAGGTACTTAACAAACGGTTAAAAAAGGAGAGAGGAAAAGAATATGGAAAAGACAAAAATACACATAAAACTTTTCTCAACTGCTTAAGAAAATGCTATTGATGTTCCTAGCGCATCAAGAATTCCTCAATTAAAAAAAACGATATTTGATTTAGCTAAGTTTTCTTAATACCGGTAGTTAAGGACATTTCTAATAATACTCTGACTAATAATAATAGTTACCATTTATTAAATGCTCACTCTTATCAGGTACTTTTTCCATTCACTTCCTATTCCTCACGCCAAACCAGCAATGCAGATTTTATTACCTTTATCTCACAAAGAGAGATGAAACAGCTATAAAGTTGTGGCATTGGGACTGTATTCAAGTGTCTCTCACTCCAAAGGCCATTTCTGAGCAGTTCATAATCAGGGACAGTGCCCAGCTATGCCCATCTAAGGAGTATAGTGTAGTTTCTACAGCACTAAGTCAGGATTAGCCAACAGGCTGGAGAAGATTAGTGCTACAGTACTAATTTCAGAGTGGTCGGCTTAAGTCAGAAATTAAACTAGCCGTGAAATATATCCAAATATATACACATAATTTATAAATATCTCTATAAAGTTTTCAAATAGATGTCAAAGTGCCATTCAGAAGTATAATATTACAGGTCATCTTTAAACTTCAGCAACTATTAAAACTAATCTCTATGTGGGGCTTCTGTTACTCATTAGGCATATCACCACTCACAAACAATCAGAACTGTAGTGTATAATTACCCCAAGGATGCTTTTCACTGAAAATGGCCTGTTGTGATGCTTAGATAGTGATTAACAGACTAAGAGTGTAGTGAGTCGTCTTGATATCACTTCAGAAAAGTGATTTCCTCCCTAATAATTCCCAAGATACATAAATATTCAATTAGGGTCTTTGAAATCTCGTTTTAATTGGACATTCATACTCTACCAAATTTCAAACTTGGTCCAAACTAAGAAGGTGTTTTATTAATTCTTACAATACAAAAAAACACAAAAATCCCAGTAAATCTTCATAAGTTTTCAAATAGAAGGGTAAAATAAAGCCAAGATTATCTTTTATATGAAATTTTCAAATTTAATAGCATTTTAAGACATGCTCTAAAGCAAAGAGCTAAAACAACTGCATATCTGAATCACATAATCACATGGGGAATTGACTAAAGTTTTGTGGGACCCTCATGAGACCTAGTAAATAATACTAATGATAGTAGCAAATAGTTACAATCCTATTATGTGCCTGGAACTGTTGTAAACACTTTGCATACATTTTTCGATTAAATTTTCACAACAAACTGTGAATTAGGTATAGTTGTCATACCCATTAAAACATACCAGGAAATTGAGGCACAGAGAGAGGATCCAGCATCTTGTCAAAAATCAAATAATTTGTCAAACCTTGGCAAACACACCACAGAGTCCCTTCTCATCACCACCACAACATTCTGCCTCTCCAGATAGCAGAATATCAAGACCTGGGGCCTAGATTTAAAATTTTCCCAGTAGCTCCTTTGCTACTGCCAGCAGGTCAGGCTAGAGACCTGCAGCCTTAAAGTTTCCGTTTCACTAACTGGGGACTAAAAACAAGCTTTTCTACATTTGGAAGAGAAAAATGAAAATGTCAAATAATTAATAAAATACCCATATGGCTTGTGTTTTTTTTAAAACTTGAACAATCTACTTGTTTTCTCATCCTAGATGGCTCTTTATATGGTCCAATGGGGTGAACTTCTGAGTACAAGGAAGCAGATCTTGAAAAGTTAACTTCAGCGGTTCTCAAATTCTCTGATTCCAGGACCCTTTTACATGCTTAAAAATTGATGACCTAAAGTAACTGTTGATTATGTCGGTTTAACTATCAATATTTATATATATATTGATAGTTAAACTGGTAAAATTTTAAAACACAAGAATACACCATGAATACACATGCCATAGGCCAGCAAAGCAATGATGTCATTACATATCATGAACCTTCTAGAAAACTCTACTGTACATTTGTTAAAGTATGAGATTGAAAGGTAAAATGCATCTTAGCATTATTATGAAAATGTTTTCTTCTAATAGATCCTCTGAAAGGGTCTCAAAGAACCACAGATTTCCCCAGAATACACCTTGAAAAGAGAGGATTCTCTGCTCTACAAAATAACTGACATAGAAGTCTACCAGATAGCAGTATTCAGTTGGTTGATTTAATTTTCTATCCCAGAGATTATGTTCACAATAATTAGGACTACCACCAACAGCATTCCATTTAAGTTCTTGAATAATATGGATCAAATGTTAACAGTCTCTAATATGTATATGTAATCACTCTTATGAAGAAATTCATTAACATTAAATTCTTGTCTTAAGTGTCAATAAGACATTAGTAAGACATAAATTATTAAGATCTATAGAATCTGTTATGATCAAATACAGGAAGAACTCTCCCCTTTCATCCACTCCTTAAATCAAACGGAGAATTTCAATGAATTCAGAGTAGGACAGCTAATTTTTTATATATATTTTGTATTTGTGAGTGCATGAGCACACAACAATTCTAAGAAAAATATTACACCTGGTTACTTTATGAGGTAGAAGAGTTAATTTTATTGGGCCACATAGACACTCAGACCAGGGTAATGACATTAAAAGATTTGGGGAAAACTATACATCTTTGGGCTCACAGATGCTATTTACAGGCATGCTGACACTACTCTCTCAAAGTGACCAATAAACATCAATATCAAAATCACAACCAATAAAAAATCTGGATTTTTCTCCTCACTGATCAACAACTACCTAATAACACACACACACACACACACACATACACACACACACACACACACACACACACACACAGTCAAGAAAGGAAAAATGTCAGGAGGCCCTTACTCATATTTGAATGTTTTAGTTTATATTTTACTATAAAATTGGGTATTCTATAAGGGAATTCATTTGCATAAAAGAAAAAGACATAAATGTAATAGTAATCTAAGCATAAATATGTCCTTGAAGGCAAACAAATGCTAAATTACAATACAGCCTCTGTCTTTAGGGTTCCTCCCTATGTGAGCAACTGCATATTTTGAATGTAATGCAAATCTAAGAGATCAAAGGGAAAATAGTCATTTGCAAAACTTAAGGAAAGATCATCTCCCTCTTAATTCCAACTGCTCTAGCCGTTCACACCATGCTAAATTAAGGCTGTATAACATTGCTCAAAATCACTTTGTTTTTAAATACACAATCAGTTTTCCTTGCTGATTTCTGGGCAAAACTGCCCCACTTCTAATAGTAACTGTCACTCCTACTTGGCAGCTCTTTTCAGAGTTTCATCCAGCAGTTGAAGCAGCCTAAATGAAATCTGAAAAACAATTCAGTTTAGCATTATATTATTTGACTGACTTCAATTCTTTTGATTTGATAAACTTTTTTTTAATCTTCTATTTAGGATTAACTTGGCTATAACTCACCAAGGAATCTAAAGGACAACAAGTCCATAAAAATTTTGCCTTTCCTAACTACTAGAAACAATGTCAGGCACAGTAGCCGGAGCCAGTAAGTCTCATACCCACTATTATTCCCCATGGAAAGAAATGTTTAAATCTCCAAAATGCAAGAAGATTATCATTAAGAAAATCATTTCTAAAAGACCTTCCATTCATATTTTCATGGAGGGCTCTCAATCTGAAGGATAATCACACCAAGCAACTTAAAATGAGACATCAAAAGCATTTACCCATCAAGCAAATCACATGCTTCAGGCCAGGGATGCCCGGAGCAACCTAACATATCTATCTAAAAAATGTGAATAGTTCACAGAAACCTTTATACTAATCATTCCTCCTACCCTGAGTTTATAGAAATAGTCTAGTCAACCATAGACACCAATGAAGCAGGTTATTGAATATTTAGTTATGAAGAAGTGCTAGGGAATGGCATTCAGGCACTTCTGACACATTCACCTTCAGCTAAAGACAGCACACAATACACTGACAGACACAGTTCTAATGACATCAGGACCTGTGGAATGTATGACTGCTAAGAAACACATGCTGCTAGGAAACAAAGAACAGATCTGATCAAATCTTCTAACATAAGGGCTCCGAAGAACACTGTGATTAGATTTTCTAAAATGAGAGGACAAGTATTCTTTAATCTTAAGAAATATTTGCAAGTGCAAAGGCTTTAACACATACCCTCTAGGAAGGAAAGAAATATATGAAGCTAGAACCTCATGGATGAAATCACAATTCCCTAAGTTTGCATTAAGACAACGGCCACCAGCACTATCCCATAAAAATATAACTTAATCAAGATCAGGCATCAATGATTCAGTATTCCTTTTTGGTGAGGGGAGGGGGGGCAACCTAAGCTTTTTCAAAAAGTCAAGATCCTAAAATTGAAAGAAATGTGGAAATCATGGTACCCAGAAAAAAAGTACCCTTTCACATTTACAGTGCTATACTTTTTTCAACAAAATAGAACATAGCCATTTGCAACAAACACAAAAGCAGTCACAGCTAATCTACAACTAAGCAATTTAATGTCTTTTTAATAACTGAAAAGTGTTTAGCTTTCCAACTTTTTAAAACTGTTTGTCTTTGTACATTTTTAACCCTTGGACACACACACTCAAAAAAAAAAGATTGGGTGAAACAAAGGTGAAGATATTTCAATGCAAGTATTCTTTTAACTCCTAGACAAACGTCTGGAAACCTCTTTTGGTGATACTATAAAAGAACTGACAATTCTGTCTAATCCACATACAGACAAATTGGGCACCAGAACTCCAGGTCATTTAGTACCATTGCAGATTGAAAAATATACCAAGGAAATCTAGCTAAATTCTGTTTAATCTCACAGGGAAATAAAGTACATTCTCCAAATGAAAAATTACTGAAGAACTATTTCTTTGTAGATTCTGCAATGACATTCTTTAACTAGTGTTGATAACCCATATGACTCTAAATTAGCAGATTGCCTATTTACTTCAGAGCAAAACACAGAAGGCAATTTTTCCTGCCTGCCAGAGTCTATGCATCTCCTCGTTTCCCCAGCAGCTGGCTGGAAGGATGTAAAATCAGAGGGTCAAGAAGGCTTATACTTCCTAATGAGTAATCTACCCAGGAAAGTAAACACAAGACACCACCAGGTTGGGCTCTAAAGGAGACTGTGGCAGGGCTGCTTACACCGTTGTTTACAATGTACTCTACCGCAGGCAAGATCACACACAGGCACAGGGAGGAGATACCCAGAGGTGGCTCGCACACCTCGAGTTCGCCCAATTGCTGTGATTCCTCTGGCCATAAATAAAACAGCGCACGTTCGTATCTGAAAGTGGCCAGAGAATTCCGGGGACCAGGGGTTATGCTGGCTTGACTTGGTTATTTCAATCTGCCCGAAAGACGACTACTCTATTCCTTGGTCCTCATCAGGGCCAAATTGGGGGTGCCCTGCGCGCTGCACCAGAGACTCTCGGGCGCTGCACGCATCTCTCAGAGGTGCTCAGTAGGGGAGAGGGGACACAGTGAGGCTTCTTCGCAACCCCTACCGGCCCCCGCGGCCTCCTCAAACCAGATTTTCCAGTTAAGCGGATCCCAGGCGATTTCGATAAACAAGCTCAGCTCAAGTAGCATCAGCTCTGCCATCCCCGCAAATATCGCCAGGCCATCCCCGGAGCGCACGAACGCGCACACAGATAGGCACACGCCGACCCTGCTGCCAATTAACCCTGGTAGCGGAGGTTCCCCCCACCCCACCCCACATACACACCCACCCACCTATACTGCTAGGGGCCTGGCACGTTTAGCCCTTGAGCTCCGCTGTGGGACCATCGGCGGGGGCGCGGCGGCACCGACGCTCCGCTGCAGCCCAGAGCCTTCCCTTCACTGGTGAGAAGATGCGGGGCACCTGCCCTCCTACCTTTAACCCAGCCGACCGCCGCCACCGATGCTCTGCCCACCCCGCCCCGGCGCCCCGGCCACCCCGATTCGTGCAACACCGCCCCCCGCCCCGTGCCCACTCCCAACACCGTGCCGCCCCGGGCCACCCACGAAAGTGGCAGCTTTCTCCAGCCAAAAGCGCTTAACAAAGGCCAAACAAGCAGGTCTAAACCAAACTGCCGTGAAAGGGACACAACGGGCGGGGTGCAGGGAGGTAGCGAGGCTCCGCGACTCAGGGGCGCGACCTGGGCAAACGCGGCCACCATGGATGCTCCAGGCAAGCGTCTAGAGAAGATCGCGGCGGACTCACCGCCCCGCAGTCCCCATCACCCCTGAGCCCAGCGCCTCACCCGGTCCCTGTCGGTCCTCCAGCCCTCTCCCGCCTCCAGCGGCACCGGCTCCGGGCGGGTAGAGAGAAGGCGCCCCCTGGTCGGCATTCAGTTCCTACCAGGGGATGACACTGGGGTGAGAGGGGAGGGAAAATTCCCAGGGTGGAAACCGTTCCTATCCCCCAGAGTGTTGGACAGCGAATGCTCCCGGTCAACTCTCCCTTTCATTTCTCTCAGCCGCCAAATCGCCCAATAGCTGGAAAAACCTCGAACCCGTACCAACCCCCAGCGCCCACCAGCCATGAGGTTCCCTTCCCGCCCCGCATCACGATCGGATGAGTGTGTGTGCGGGCGAGTGTGTGAGTGGGAGGGTGAGTGTGCGTGAATCCTGCACCCCCTCGGTTGCCTGCCCCGCGGACGCAGATGCCTGCGCCGGGCCAGGGCCACCACTATCAGGAAGTGTGAGAAGAATAAATTACCTTTCGTAACCGCCGGTCCCTGAGATCGTCCCATCAGTTGGTCAACAACCTGCAGCCCGGTGCAGTTTCCACAATCCAGCCATGGAGCTCGGGGCAAAAGACCGAGCGGCCCCAGCGAAGACACCCCCACCGCACGCGTCCAAGAATGATAGCCAAAGCGCAGAGAAGGCAGCAGGAGGGTAGAGACCCCAGCGAAGAAAACAACAAAAAGTCTTTCCTTCCCCCTTTCTTCTGCTACACAGCCATGAAGAAAAGGGAAGGGGGGGGCAAAATCCAAATGTTTGTCTTCCTTTACGTTTCCTCTCTTCACACACACCAAGGGGGTAAAAACGGAGCAAAGGGGGTGGAGGGTTCAAATGTCTCTTCCAGTCCACAGTTGCACAACTTCGGAGTCAGGCTCTGTCTCCAGCGGCAGCCGAGGGACCCAAGCGGCAGCTATTAACATGCGGCAGTCATAGCTGGGGCTGCTTTTCCTCCCGCTGCCGCTGCCGCTTAAGAAAAGACGCTTCTGGAGAGACCAAAAATGTTCCACCATCCCCCCAGCCGATCTTTATATCCAGTTCTCCCACCCCACCCCCCTTTCTTTTTCTTTTTCTTCCTCGTCCTCCCCTTTCCGGCTGAGTGCGGGAGCGAGGGAAAAGGTAGGGGGAGCCGCGAGGGCCAGGGGTGGCTTCTTCTCCGCCAAACCCTCCTCCTCCTCCTCCCGAGGTTGTCTCCCCGCCGAGGGTCTCCTCTCGAGTCCGCAACCTGCGCAGAGAGCTGGAGCCAGGGCCACACAAACTCCTTCCCGGGTGCACAGCGGGGACGCGCGGGCGGAGCGGGCGCCGGGCAGCCGAGGGCTGCGTCCCGGGGGCCGCGGAGCCCAGAGCCCGGAATGCGGCTGATTAGCTCGCCGGCCGGGCCGGGCAGCTGCGAGCATGTGGGAGCTTCATCGCGCGGCCCCGGGCTTCGCGCCGCCGCCGCCTCGTCGGTCCTGTATCTTCTTCGACTCCCCGAGAGCGAGCAGGGCTCTGGCGCTCTCCAGACACGCACACTCACACACGCGCACACGCGAGCGAGCTCCGGCCAAAGCCAACCGTGCCACCGGCGCGCGCGCACACCCGGAGAAAGAGGACGGAGGCTAAAAGAGAAGAAAGAAAGGGGAGGGGGCGAGTCACAGGCGGCAGCAGCGGCAGCTGCGAGAGCGGAGGCAACGACCAGTACGGGAAAAGCCGGTAGCGGCAGCGGCAGCGCCCACCAGGACCAGCGGCAGCATCTGCATCCCAGCTCCTGGGAACTGGGGCGAGCAGTGCCGGGCGAGCAGACGACCCGGCGACGCGCCGAGAGCCGGTCGGAGCGCGGGCGCGCCGGGGCCGTGCAGCCTGCGTGCGGCGGACGCAGCCGGGGCCCGAGCCGAGGCCAGAATGAGCCGCGGGCGGGCGAGCTACGAGAGCGCCGAAAGCCGGGGAGGGGGCTTGCGCCGGAGAAAGGGGTGGCGGGAGGCAAAACCCGGATCTGGAGTGCGCTCGGGCTCCGCTGCGCGGGCTCCACCTAGCAGCTCGACAAACGGTTGGAGGTGGGAACGAGAGAGCTGCTACAAGAGGCTTTCCTTTCAGGGTTTGTCAAACAAAGGGTACCTCTCCTCGAGGCTTTGAGACAAGCTTCTCTCTCTCTCTCTGGCTCTCTCTCTCCCCGCCCCCCCCCCTTAGCCTTCCCTCTTCCCTCTCCCCTCTTTCTCTCTTTCTTTCCCCCCTCCCTCTCTCCCCTCTTCTCTTCCTCCTTCATTCCACACCAGGTGAGTAAACGACGTCAGATTGAAAGTACTGCCAGTGTCTCTTTTTACAGGTACAGATTATTCCATATTTTCATTATGCAGGTACCGAGTCCCAGTGCGTTTTCTGCCTTTGGTCCATTTTATGTTCCTTCAAACTTACCTCAGCGTGCAAGTTCATTGCAGCCGTTAAAGTGCCTTCTGATAATAGGATGTGGGGATTCAGTGACTTTATTTTACATCGATAAAAATTACCATAATGGATACAGAAAGGTGCCGATTCCAAAGCAATGCCTTGTGATAGAGGAAAAGTCTGTTCAAGTTAACTGAGTGACCTTGGTCAATTACTGAACCCCTTTCTGCCTTCTTTGTAAATGAGAGGGTTAAGTAGGTAATTTCTAAGGTCTTGTCCTGCTCTAAAATTTCATAATCTGAAATGGCTAAGATGTTATTTTCTATATCAATACCTTCGGGTTACCATTACAGGAGAAACTAAGATTTATTATATGCATCCAACAAGCACATTATATCCAAATTATATTTGAATGTATATAATATATTCAGAATGATCTAATGCTCTCCCAGTTCTTAGGGAGGTAGAGTCAACATATGAAGAACATAAAACCTCATTCGAATTAACAGACCATACCCAGTACCAGTGACTATCAAAATCTCATTCAGTCTGCAAAGCTCAATTCCAGTACCAACTGCTCCAAAGATCCTTTTCTCACCAACCCCATTCAAAATAATCACCCCTTCCATTATATTCCCTTTGATTGTATCTCTACAGAACACTTATTTCATTCTGCTTTTTTCTTGTTCTTTTAAAATTATTAGCTGCTTGTCTCTATGCCTCTTCGCATTATAGGATCTTCCTGGAATCTAAATTACAAATTTTAATCATCTGTATAACATAAGATTAATCTGTATCCACAATATTTTGCACGTTATAATTCTTTTTATTTTTTTAAAAAAATGGGAAAGAGATTTAATGATATTGCTGAATTCTGACCAACTAAATGTTCACAGGCTCAAGTTAGGCTACTTGAATTTGCCTATTATGGGGCATCTATGAATTCCCCTGAGTACTTAAACAAAATATAAACTGACATCTGGAGTCACTTGTTACTTAAATAATTTTGGAAAGAGTAGACTCCAGCCAATTGTGACAAGAGGCTCTTATTTGTAAAGGAGGCAAGATGGAAACTACTCAATTCATCTCCCAAATGTATATATGTAGAAAAGTAATAAAATAATAGAATATAGAATGAAAGGTGCTATATAGATATCAAATGTTATTAGTGGTAGCAGCAGAAATATAAATAAACAGCACCTATAGACCAATTTTTAGAATCAGACTTATCACAATATGGCAGGTCTGGTAGGATATGTGAAAGGAATAAAATTTCAATATATAATTAATATATTTATCAAAACATGAAAGATATTAACTGAAAAGTAAGCATATTGAGTTAAATAAATAATTAAAAGTATTCACCACAGAGGGGTTGACTACAAATAAGCAAAATTACAAACAGAATAATGAGGGAGAAAGAACCAAAAAGGAAAAAAAAAGTGAATAAAAATAACGGATGGTTAAATAAAAGCAGTGGAAAGAAAAGAATAGGTTTATACAACTTAATCAAATGTCAAGGTAACAATTTTTACAGCAGTTACCTGTATTTTAGGTTCAAACTTCATGCTTCTAAATCATTTTTAATCTGATGGGCATAGTCTCCTCTATTTGATTTAAGATACAAAGTGTCAATACTCCATTGCCAGGAAATCCATGACTCTTGCCAATATTTTTCTAAGGTGAACCTTCCACAAAAATACACTCAAATAAAATACTGTGCCCTCTTTGCTACCCAACTATATTGAACACCTTCTACTCAGTGACAAGATAGTATAGCAGATGATGTTTGAGCAAAGATGCTATTATACGTGGTAGCTCTGTGTGCTAGAGTGGTTTTTAAAAAAGATCACACTGTCAACTTCAACTCCATTAAAATTGAAAAAAATCAATATTTGTAAAATGGAAAAGAACCCCTCCTCCAATTTTTTTAAAAAGCTGAGTAGCCAATCAAATAAGATAACCACAATTAAAATGTTTTAGTAATTTAAAAAATTTCCTAACCAAAGGATTTTTTCAAATTAATAATTAATCTACTAAAATCTCCAATACATGTAAGTTAGGAAAAGAACATGGATAACATGTTCACAAAAAAAATTCAAATGGCCAATAAACAAAAGGAAAAATGTTCTGCCAATATAAATCCAATACATAAAAATATATTAAATTAACTATAATTTTATAATTATATAAAAAATATATAAAATTACCAGATCCATCATGTTTCATGTTTCACTCATGAAATTAGCTGAAAACTAGCAGTTCCCTACTACTAAACTTTAACAAAAGTGTACTGAGACAGGCCTGCCTCTATGCTAGTGATGTACACTGACACAATTTTTCTGGAAAGAAAGCTGAAATTATGTCAACTGCCTTATAGAATATATATGTCATTAATCCACAGTTTCTATTTACAGATATCACTTCTACAGAAATAAACAGAGGTATGGACAAGGATTTTGTATAGTGATACACACCTCAGTTGTAATTGTTATATAAGGGAAGTAAGTATGTAAGATATCTTGTTTTTGCCTACTCGGTAAATGCCCTTACCTGATTGGAATTGGTAGTTATTCAGTTAGTGGGGGGGGGAAGGTTGGTTAAAGCAAACGAAAATTTTTTGAATGATCTGTATATTCTATATTAGTTAGAATTCATTTTGGCTGCAAGCAACAGAAACACAAAGCAACAGTAAACAAGATAAAAGTTTCTTTCTTTCTCAGGTTAAAGTGTAGCAGTTAGTGATCCTGGGCTCTTGTGGCCCTAACAAAGCATTCCAGCCTGAAACAGACAACTTCCTTAACTTCTTGCTCAGCCAGGCATGGCCATTATTCCCAATTCCAGTTCTAGCAATCATGCCTACATTGCAGGAGCAGAGAAGGAGGAAAAGAAAGGCATACTCACACCCAGAGACATTTTCCTAAAGTTTCACGCACCATTTGCCCATTCATTTAATCCTCAGAAATGGTGAGCTGGTAACACTTAGCTACAAGGATAACAAGAAATGTTGACTATTCCAGGCAGTCATGAGTCCAACTGAAAATCAGGATTCTTTAATGATTTAATTCTTCCTCAGCCTGCGACTTGACACTGTGCACCACCCTGGGCTGAGCTTTGCATACTTTAGGTTTTCAGTAACTAAATGAATCCCTACTGCAGACAGTAGACAATGCCACCTTCAATGTAATGACCTTCTATTTCAACCAGACATAAACTTTCACAAAATTACTGAGCTTTTGTCGTTGGGAAGAATACTCCCTAATAATCAATTATCAGCAGTTACAATCTTAAATGCTACTGGGCCTAGATACACTGACAAATCAAGGTAATCAGGGGTAAATCACACCTGCAAAGCAGGCAGCAAAGCTTAATACTCAGATTCCTAGTATGCCATGGTATGGTTAGAATTCCAAGGGGTCTTGGGTTCATTAGAATAATGACTCAAGTGTAGATTATATATATATATATATATATGATCAGAACATATTTGACTGACTAAGGGATAGTTTAATTCTAAGAAGTATCCAGTGATGCTCTCTAATCCTTGGGATGTACATCAAAGGACCTATTTTAAAAGACTGTAAAATCTTACCCAGGTTATATATCCCTGCTGATTTGGTATCATCTATTCTCACCTTGATTCAAACAATTCACCCTTACTCTTTTTCAATCCAAAAGAGGATCTGTGTATTCTACATTCTAAATGACCTGGAAATTTATCTATAGATCTAGATAAAATAAATCTAGATCTAGATATTTTTTATAAACAGCTTCTCCTAGCTAAGTGTTTAACATTTTTTTAATATCCTGACTTCTTTTCTTTTCAATGGAAGAGTCTCTTTCGACTCCTTTTCATAATTTCTGTAATGTTTGCGTATATGCTTACCAGTTCTGGATGACTATGAAAGGAACAACAAGCTTCTTTTTTTTTCTGTAACTATCCCAGCTACTTTGTCTTAGATCCCACAATTAAATTACCTTTCATAACTTTAAATTAGCTTGAACACCAAATGCTTTAAGCCACTTACTGTAAATGTCAGCAATAGAACACTGCTGTTCTTGGAGAAGTACTCAGCACTCATACAAACATAGTTGCCTTAAAAATATCACATCACAATGTCTAGATTCCAGACTCTAGAAATATGAAAATATTCAAAAACCCAACACTTTTCTTAAGGTCTCCCTCTTGTAAAGGCAAATGTGCTTATATGTTACAAATAAAAATATCATGGTCAACCAGATATTTAATAATGATTGTTTGGGCCTGGAACAGAAGGGAAAGACTCTGTTCCTTTGTAAAATATTGCTACCCTGTTGGGCTCTGCTCCTCAACCCTGTTCTTTTAAGACTATAGTAGACACCAATAGGAGATACTGGACTCATAATTACTCCCTCTTCTCTGAGCGTGGTTCCTGTACATGTAAGTATGAGGAGGCTTTGTCCATACTTTTGGCCCTGTCCCTTGGCCATGTCTGATCCAGGCAAGGGGAGCTGACCCAAACTTGGCTAACCAGAATCCTTTCCTAGGCGTTTTCAGACTATACTATGCAAAGGGTCTCAACATCCTTGATGGTGGAGGATGCTATTCATGGCCACATTTTCTGCTATATGGTGCTGTCTAAACATGACATAGTACAATATTTTCCTGGAGAAAGCAATCAGATTTTTAAAATACTGCTGGCCTTAATCAGAAATGCCTTTTTCTTTTGCATCTGTATCTAAACTCGCAAATAAGATGTACACAAAGGGAAAATTCTGCATAGACATGTTGTTATAGTGTGAATATACAGTCTGTGTTATGGTGGTGATATCTAGGAAATTAGGTTCCTTATAAGATTGCCTGCTGGATTTTCCTGAAAGCTGAGCTCATAGAAGGCATATTGAATTATTCTTCTTGGAATGTTGGTCATATTATTTTTGCAGTACTCCCAGTTAGATGATTTTCTCATTTCTGATATCTGCTTCAACCATACACCTCACCTATTTTCTTATAAAAGCAAAATGAAGAGTGGTAGGAAGAATAATAATTATTGCCTACTTTAAAATACAGTGCTCAGGATCATATTAGATAGTCAATAAGATATTCAGTAAATGTTTGGTGAATGAAATAATTCAAGCCAAGTGTTATATGATATATGTTATAAAATACATAAGATGTATCTGTTAAATTATGTCTGATTAATATTAATATATCATTCTATTAAGATTATATATTAATAGAATTTATATATCTAAATGAGAGCTACCAAATTTAAATTAGTCACCTTGACTAGGGGAGGCTGCCATTGCTCAAAACAAATTGAACCCTTCTGAAATAATTTTATGCTATGGCATGCTTTGGAACAGCCTTGAGATATTAGCAAATCTCTTGCTTTTAAAGCACTCTTTCTTTGGCTAATGGTTTAGCATCCACTGGAAAAAAATCACTTGCATTAAAGAACTGGAAAAGAGCTTGGAAATCATCTAATTAGCTATCAAGCCAGGAGAAAATATGTTTTTTTGTTCAAAATAAATAAAGTATGACTAATTTTTTATGTAGGTTAATTTTACACTACAACTCCTTTAGTGTAATGACCCTCACCTTCTATGGGCAAGGCCTAATCCTCCCAAGAAACCAGCAACATAGGTATTATTTCTACTTTATTAATAATGATACTAAGATTCAGACAGTATAATATCTTTCTCAAGGCTGAACATTCAGTAGAATACACCATTTAGACAAGTTTATCTTACTAAACCTCTGCCAACATTGGTAGAGATCCTACATGCAAGTTTTTACAATGAGAACCTTCCTCCTTGGTTACAGTTCATTGGATCAGGAAGGGAAGGAGGTAAGTTGCTTGATTAGTGGGATAATCAAGTCTTTTTCCCAGGGAAATTAGAATTGGGGCTGAGAGAGTCATTGTTTCTTTCCCTCAGTAGGCCATGTTAGCTTCCAAGCTGTGGTGTGGCCCTTTTTTCCCTGCCATTTTAATTCGAGAATCAGAGGTGGTTTGCATTTGATGGAAAACCTGGACTAGTCTATCATCAGTTGAACTTGCCTTTAGGCACCCAACAAAAGTGAAGACAATGATAATCTGCAGAAAGGAGCATAAAACACATGCACAGAGAAGAGCCTACATGAAATGCAGAGAGATTTTAGATGGCTTTCTGGACCTGGGTTCTATTTCTTTCCTAAGATCCAGCTACATTTCTGTACCTAGTTTCTGGAAAACAGCCCTTGAGGTGTTATAGTACATTCCCCTTTTTGATGAAGCCCATATAACTTTGTCATAGTCATCAACGGATTTTGTCTGGTCATTTCCCTCTTCCTACTTTTGGAAACAGCCTGCCTACTCCTTGGTGTCCTTTTCCTCTGCACTTTATATATTGGTAATGACCTGCCCGTTGTGGTACCCAGCCCACATAGGGAAAGCAGATGATCCAGGCCAAATCACATACTGTAATCATCTCTACCCAGTGATTTGTTATAGATGGCCATATGACTTAAGCCGGGCTATTTAGAGTCCTTCCCTGCAATTTTTAAAATATGAACACTGGAGTAGAGAAAATTTACCTCCTTCTCTGGTGTGTTTTCAAGTTGGAATGGTTTAAATCTCAAGTATTTATTTATTTATTAGTTCATTAGTTAGTTATGTTATTCCAAGCTGTCTCTCAGAGATTTAACAATTAGAAAAATAAAATAATAATTTTCTCACAAAATGGTGAAAAGATTAAATGTATATATGTCAACAGCTTGGTATAGTCTTACCATAAGTTATTCAATTTATATTTTAATAAGATATATTAGTTATACTTATGTGAAATGTCATGAAATAAAATTCCAAATCTATACTGTACATCTTTCACTAAAGTATGCCTACTGTGTTTCTGATTCTCTAATGGTTAAGAAAACCCTGGATTAGGAATCTAAACTGAAGGGGGGCGGAGGGGCTAGTATACAGGCATCTTTGTTCCTTTCAAATTGTCAGAGATCCAGGCTAATGGACACTCCTCCATCTTTAACGCATGGCTTTTGCCATTGCACTGGGCAGACCGTGGGGATGATTTCTTAGCATTTTATTTATGGGCCTGCATGATCCTTATCACAGCTCAGATTCCATTCACGAGAACTCAGTCATATGGCTACACTAACTGTAAAGTAGGCTGGCAAATGTGGTCTAGCTTTGGATCCAGGAAGAAATTGTTGTGAGTCTGATGAACAACTATGCAGTTCTTGCCACACACTCTCTTGGTGGTATTGAAATATAGCAAAGTGTAAAAGAATATTCAGAATTGTGTAGTACCATCACTGCCACATAACTGAAGTAATATTTAGGTCATATGACACAGTACAAAGAACACAAGACATGGATTCAGAAGACCATATTTTCAGCCTTGTCCTTACCATTAACTCCCTGAGTATTGGGCAAGTCAGTTGATATTTCTAGGCTTTATTTTCCCTATTGGAAAAATTAGTATTTTAAAATATCCGTCCTACCTACATTACAAGGTTAATGTGACCACCAAATTACATATATTATAAATTTAGAGGGCTATGCAAATGGAAGATCCTTGCTAGGATACACACACACACACACACACACACACACACACACACACACACCCCACAGACTACACCATTTATATACACAGGATTCCATGCGCTGTACTCTGATTCCCATGTTTTCCCATGCTGTTTGAATCTCTCTTCTATCATTGTAGTATCCCCTTCTGGAGATGTTTTGACGCACCTTGCATATTCCTTCTCCCAGGACCAAGTATTCATTTCCACAGCCTGAAGAATGTTAAGCTGCTCACAGATGAGTTCCTCAAATATTTCCCTCCCTTTGCTGAAGGGAGATGTCTTACTCAAGATTATGATCCCTCCCCAGGAACCTAATTCAATACCTGCCTTTCACAGGGATACTTATGGTAGGCCCATTTCCTACTTCAAGTTGACTCTGAAGGACCATCTCACATTCAGTGAACCCCCACTGAATTGCCCGAGTGCACTATGAGCTCCAGTGTTCCCTCTGTCCAGTTCTGAGTCCCTCATTCCCCCCACCACAACCCCATTCTCACCCCGTATTGTTTCTGAGACGACTTCTGGATGAACCTTCTGTTTACAATTCTCCATCTTAGAATCTGCTTCCCAGGACACTTGACCTAAGATAGCTTCCTAGTTCCTATCTTGCCCTTTCTATAGTTTATTTTTGACACTCAGCCAGAGACATGCTGTTAGAACAAAGTGACTGTGTTAGTTTCCTAGAGCTACTGTAACAAAGTACTGCAAACTGGGTAACTTAAAGATACAGAAGTCTATTGTCCCACAGTTCTACTAGAAGCTAGAAATCAAGATGTCAGTAGAGCTGTGATCCCTTTGAAACTCTGGATAGAATCTTTCCTTGCCTCTTCCTAGCTTCTGATGGTGGCCGTCAATCCTTGGCCTTCCACAGTTGGCAGCTACATCACTCCAAATTCAGCCTCTGTCATCACATGGCATTCTCCCTGGGTGTCTCTGTCTTCACATGGTGTTTTCCTTTTCTTATGAGGACAATGGTCATATTGGATTAGGACTCACCCTATTAACCTCATCTTAACTTGATTGTATCTACAAAGACCCTATTTCCAAATAAGATCAAAGACACAAGTACCTGGGATTAGGACATCAATATAACATTTTAGGTACTCAATTTAACTCCTAACAGTGGCCTTGCCTTAAATCCTCCAGTTGTTCCCTTATCACTCAGAGAAGTCTGACGTGGCCGGCAAAGCACTATACAGTCTGCCTCCCGACACTTCCACAGCCTGATCTTCAGCTCCTCTCCCCAGAGATCACTTTGCTGCAGCCATAATAGCGTCTCTGTTGCTTGTCCACATTCCAGGCACACCCCTATCTCAGGGCTTTGCATCTGCTTATCTTTGCACCTACAACGCTCTTCACCTAGAGGTCTGCACTGCCTTTTGCCTAACTTCCTTCTGGTCTGTGCACAACTGTTGCTTCTCAGTGATGCTTTCTCTAACCTCTATTTAAAATTTCAAACAGTCTTATCCCACACTCTACCGCACTTCCTTTTTTTTTTCTCCACAGAACTTCTCACTCTCCAATATACCACATAATTTACTTGTTCACTTGTGTTTATTACAGGTCTACAATATAACTTCTGTGATCTCAAGGCACTTTTGCTTTAATAGTCCCCTTCCTCCATAAAAAATATTTTAAATTATATTTTATGGATGCATTGGTATAAAGAAAAATATAATCCAGGATGGATGCATTATTATAACATTCATATTTTTCTTCTGGTTTTAAAATAAATTAAAATTAAAACATTTTTGTGGGCCCTTAGAAGTACCATGGACCTTAGGCTCTGTACGTAATGGATAAGTTGGCCCTGGTTTATAAATATCTTCCCAGCAGAATGTAAGCTCTTGGAGGATGAGAACTTTTTCCATTTTGCTCATTGATATTTCCCCAGCAAGTAAAACAGGGCCTGGCATATAGCAATGTTCAATAAATATTTGCTGAACATATGAATGGCAAAAAATATCATTTTGGTTTTCCATTAGAATTAGTTTTCCATTCCTTTAGTGAAATTGGTTTTGTGTGGCCTAACCTAGAATGTACTGTTACTTCCACTTCAACACTTAAATCTTCAAGAATAATTCTGCAATAGACCAACGAGCCTTTGAACTAACTGCAGGACTCTAGCCTTACACAGCTCATGCGAACCATGGGAAGCGATAGTAAGTGAGTTGGAGGAATTACTTTTCTGTAGCCCACCTTTGTTCACTGGCAAGTTATATACTCTGTTGGAAAGTAATTACAAATATTATGAGAGACATTTTTTGAAATTAAAAAAAATCACTTGAACAATTATAAGAAAAATTTTGCTGGTATCTTGAGATAAACCCTAATCTTGAAATAATTTCTACATAACAAAATAAATCATAAAAAAACCTTAAGATAATTTTATAGAACTAAACTAGTGTGGTTGCCGTATTACAGAGATTTATTTTAGTGAAAAAGACAAAAAGACCTCTATGAAACTGGTGGCTCTCAGGTGGTAGAGCAAGGATAAAAAAATGACTAAATTTGATTTGTATTTATTAGAAAAGCAGAGATCAGACCTCCAATTTGATTTGGGAAAACTGAAGTTAAACTTGCAGGGGTATAAATATTGCTTATTTTGTACTGAAGAATCCTGGTACTTATGAATTTCTTAGGATAAAAATCACTGAAATGCTTTTGAGAAGAAATATTATCTCATGGGAGGTAAAAATCATTACAGTGCCACATACATTTATTAATACTCAGAATATTTAAAGGTACAGCTGATCAGGAACCTTCATGATTATTTCCTTACCCTTTCTGGAACTACTATAAAATTTCCCATTTGTCCTACCTTCCACAGCCTCATGTGTCTTCCTCGGAACTTGGCTAATATTCAATATTCAGTTAAATATGTCTGTCCTTCATTAGGCTGTTGGGGAAGCAGTTACAATTTATTTTAGTACATATATTACCCAGCAAGATGCCTTTCATATTGAATAGATATTCATTGAGTGAACTGTTGAATGTGAAATACTTTTAAAACTATAGACAGAGTTATTTTCTTTTTTTTTTTTTTTTTTTTTTCT
>NW_020173762.1:1374573-1429778 GCF_003031525.2 Neophocaena asiaeorientalis asiaeorientalis
TTTTTTTTTTTTTTTGCCTCTGAGTCCTTGTGGGATTTTTTTTTTTATTCAAACAGAAAGTCACAAAAATTATAATCATCCTCATCAGTTCAGTCAGTCCCATGTAATTAAGTTTTCTTTTATCTTGATCTTTTGTTAGCACTTTTATGAATTCATCAGTTTTCCATTAGAGTTCTGAAAATGCTTATTCATTCAGTTCAGCAGTATAGTCAGTACCTGATACAAATGTATTTCATTTACCTATTTAAGGTAGGGAGTCCAAAGCCCATCAGAGCAGAGCAGTATTATTTATCTAATACTTGCCTAGAAACTTGCTGGGAACATTATATACATGATCTCATTTAACAATAAAAACAGCTCAGAGATATAGGAGTTATTTACATCATATTGTAAATTTAAAAGGCCAAGGGCTAGCTAACTTTCTCAAGGTCAGCCAATAAGTCAAAGGGCTGAATTCAAACCCAAACCTATTTATTTCCAAAACCTATGTTCCTGGACTTCCCTGGTGGTGCAGTGGATAAGAATCTGCCTGCCAGTGCAGGGGACACGGGTTCTATTCCTGGTCCGGGAAGATTCCACATGCCGTGGAGCAACTAAGCCTGTGCGCCACAACTACTGAGCCTGCGCTCTAGAGCCCGCAAGCCACAACTACTGAGCCTGTGCGTCTAGAGCCTGTGCTCCACAAGAGAAGTGACCACAAGGAGAAGCCTGCACACCACAACAAAGAGTAGCCCCTGCTCTCCACAACTAGAGAGAGCCCGCGCACAGCAACGAAGACCCAACGCAGCCAAAAATAAATTAATTAAAAAAACAAAAAACCCTATGTTCCTCCACCTACATCTTCACATTAGCAAAGATCAACTCTACAAAATAATGTCATTTCAGAACAGGGCAATCTTTTTAAGCAAGATGTTGAAAGATAACATAATGAATTTTTATAAAATAGCTGAAATTTTAACTTAGTAGCCTCTACATTAAAAATAATAATTCTGAAACAATGATTTTTGCCAGAGAGACCTATATGAAAATGAGGAATATATTCCTAGGGAAAATGTAGACATTTACTGTGACAGATATTGGTCCATAGGATTTTATATCATTTTAAAATCTGTATTTTGTCATGTCCAGTTCAATTGTGAAAATGATTCTACCACTTTTATCTTCTTTGTCTTATGTAATTATTATTATTATTATTTTTAAACATACAAGCTCCATCCTTTATTTTATTTTTTGCTGCGTTGGGTCTTCCTTGCTGTGCACGGGGGCTACTCTTCGTTGCAGTGCGCAGGCCTCCCATTGCAGTGGCTTCCCTCATTGCGGAGCACGGGCTCTAGGCATGCGGGCTTCAGCAGCTGTGGCCCGCAGGCTCAGTAGCCGTGGCTCACGGGCTCTAGAGTGCCGCCTCAGTAGTTGTAGCGCACGGGCTTAATTGCTCCGCGGCACGTGGGATCTTCCCGGACCAGGGCTCGAACCCGTGTCCCCTGCATTGGCAGGCGAACTCCTAACCACTGCGCCACCAAGGAAGCCCACCTTATGTAATTATTTATTCCTGCCTGTTTCCTTTAGTCTTATATGTCCCATCTTCACTTGCATTGCTGATTTTTTTCTTTCTTATTTCTATGAATTCATTATTTATCCAAAGTTTCTTTATATCTTTTTTTTTTTTTCCTCCTGAAAGACCTTATTATAATACTATCTGTGTGGTTTAAAAAAGTTTCTATGTAGATTCATGCAATGTTTCTTCTCAGATTTCAGAGCTAGGGAAATACCTCTTTTCTGATCATTTGGTTTTCTACTTATTAGCTATTGAGAGCTATGTATCCTATTATGTTCCCATTTTGCTTTGAATGCCTGAAAGATAAGCATCTGGTTTTGTGTACAATAGCAATAGTTTCCCTAGACTTTGTCATCTGGGATGATTATTGTTCCCATCATTACTTGTCTGTTGTCATTATTTACATGATGTTATGGTTTTGTTATTTGTGACCTTAATTTGTATAATACCTCCCTTTCCTATTGAAGATAAGGAAGAAAAAGAGAAAAAGTTGAGAAAGACACTGAAAGAGAAAAAAGGAGACGTGAGAAATTTTAACATTTTAACAGTTTTACTTCAAGTCTGGCTCTGCCTAGTTTTCTTCAGTTTAAGTTAATGATTTCTGTCTTGATTCACTGAACAAGCTCTTGCTCTGTATCCAACTTGGAGTAGCTGGGACAGCTGCTTTACTTTTTTGTGCTTGACTATATGTCTTCATATTTCATTTCCTCTGGGAATGAAGCATTTCTTTATTTTGATAAACTTTTTTTACAGTCTCTCTTCTTCGCAGATTGGAGCCCTTCTAAAGGCCAGATCTACATAGGTGGTCTTGTTACCCTTGGCCAGATAGACCCAATTCTGAATGTGAACCTCTCTGTTCATCTGTCTGTTGCTATGTATATATATATATATATATATATATATGTATGCATACCTGCATGTACACAGGTGTATATACACACACATACATTCATATTAATAGTATTAAAGTCCAGTAGGAGGTGCTAATGTGTATTTACATCAATGCTAATCACTTTTCTGGGCTGTTCCTGTTACCTGTCCCATGTTTTAGTTGGTTGACTTTTCCTCTACTATTTGTCTTTCAAGGTCCCTTTTACAACTCAGCATCTATGTCTAGTTTGAGATTAGACCCATTGCTGCCAGCCTCAACCCACGGCAAATATTCCTTCTGTTGGTGGGGAAATCTAGTTTTGTTTTAAATTATTTTATCTCTATAAAAATTTAGAAAGAAACATCACTTTATAGCCCTTTAGTTTGGTTTGGAGTTTGATTCTAGGTTGATAGTAGATTAGATCAACCTACATGCATGTACATACATAAGTATATATATATATATTCTGCCTCATCCAATAAAAAGAATATTCATTTCTATATATTAGTTGTGCCACTACATATTTTTCACCTCTAATTCTATTCGTCAGAACTTTACTGGGCCTCTACTGTGTACAGGGCACTAAGCTAGCTCCATAGTAATACATATGAATAAGACATAAAGTTTATTCTTTATGGAGTCACAATCTATGTCGGAGACAAAAATAGCTGTAATATAAGCAGGTGGAGATATGGATCTTGACAGTGATTCAAATTCTGTGACTTAAAATGTTTCCTAGTGACACACTCCTGGGTTATACCTAGGGATTTGTGTGAGTTCCAGAGCTCTAGCTGTCACTGTGATCTTTTTCTTCCTACTTGGTGGTGGTGGTGGATTGTTTTAGGAGTAATCTTGAATTCAAACCAATGTATGCTTGATATGTGAAACTGAATAAGTTAGTCTCTCTGTAACTCATTTCCTTACTAATAGTATGTAGTCATATGTATTTATTAAATGAATTAATACATATAATGTATGTGCCTGACATAAAGCCATTCTAGGGGATACAGTGATGTACAAGACAGACAAGTTTCTGTTTCATAAAGATTACATTCGAAAGGACAACCATACTGGTCAAACTATAGTAACATATAGTTATATACACAATACATAGTATATTATAGTAATATTTTATGTCATTATGATAGCATATTGGAGAGATTATTTAATTCAATATATTCTATATATTTTCTTTATGTATACAGGTAATAAAAAGTGAAATTTTCTTGCATCACCCAGAAATCAAAGTGGCAAAGATATTGTTATCACCAAGTGTTACATATATGTTTTTAATGTTTTACCTCAAGGTAAAGAATGCAATATAGTAAGTGTATTTGGCAACTTTCACTCAATGCAGAGATGTCACAGTTAATATAAAATGTTGCTTGATTTGACATTCCACTGATTCTTGAGTGTGGCAGTTGATAAGAATACCAAAGTTCCTAATATGCTGTGTCTTAGGTTTTAAATCACCTTCTGGCTCCTCTATTATCTCTGAACTTAATAAGGACATTATGCTCTGTGTTTTCCAGATCTCATAAAGTGTAAGGAGATGTAACTTAATGTGTTGGAGGAAGGAGTTAATAGATACCTCAGAATAGCTCCTTTCATCCTGATTACACCGCATGGGACGTTAACAGAGATCATACTCTTCTCCAGCAGCTGGACCCCAGGGTAACTTCTGAGAAATGCTGACCTCTGGACTGGCTTTATGCAGAGATAAAAGAAATGTGTGTGTGTTTTAAAAGCAGTGATTAAAGATTTGTCAGGATTTCTACAATTTTTTCATCATTTGCTCAAACCTATGGGTATGACAAAGTGAATCACTAGAAGGCTTTTTGTAAAAATGTAAACAATGAAGATCCTCTTAATGATGTGTTAAGAAGTTTCAAAGCAGTAACTTAATGTTTTATTCCTAAACTTTTTTTAAATTGAGGTATAGTTGATGTACAGTATTATGCTATTTTTCAGGTGTACAACCTACTGATTCAACATTGAAATACATTATGAAATGTTTACCACAGTAAGTCTATTAACCGTCTGTCACCATTCAAAGTTAGAGTATTTTTGACCATATTCCTTATGCTGTATATTACTTCCCTGTGAATTATTTATTTTATAACTGGAAGTTTGTACCTCTTAATCCCATTTACCTATGTCATCCAACCTCTCATCCTCCTGCCCTCTGGCAATAGCCAGTTTGTTCTCTGTATTTATGAATCTGTTTCTGTGTTGTTTTGTTGTTTGTTTTCTATTTTTAGATTCCACATATAAGTGGAGTTATGCAGTATTTGTCTTTCTCTGTCTGCCTTATTTACTAAGCATAATACCCTCCAGTTCCATTCATGTTGTCACAAATGGCAAACTTTCATTCTTTTTTATGGCTGAGTAATACCCCATTTTATATATATGTATATATATATACATATATATAATAAATATTAATATATAATAAACAGTATATAGTAAATCTTATATATATAATAAATCACATCTTCTTTATCCATTCATATATCAATGGACACTTAGCTTGTTTACATAGCTATTGTAAATCATGCTGCAGAGCATAGGGTGCATAAACCTTTTCTAATTAGTGTTTTTGTTTTCTTTGGGAAAATATTCAGAAAAGGATTTGTTGGATCATATGATAGTTCTATTTTTAATTTTTTGAGAACCCTCTGTACTGTCTTCCAGAGTGGCTGCTCCTTTTACATTCCTTTTTCTCCTCATCTTCACCAATGGTTGTTATTACAGACTAGTTTTTAAAATCATTTTGCTCAGTGAGAAAACAATGTGAATGTAGATATACTGGGCCTCAGCTCACTTACCTGTATACAAGGGTAATAACAGAAAGTACTTGTGAAGATTACAGAAGTTAATATATATGAAGTGAAGTGCTTAGAAAAATATTTAACACATAGAAAGTGCTAGAAAGCTTTCTATATATAGAGAGAGAGACAGAGAGAGAAAAAAATACATATATACACACATATGCTATTATCCTTAATTGTTTAAATGCAAAGTACCTAAGTAATTATAAAATAGCTGCTTGAAGGATATACATATACATCAAAATGTTAATGATAGATCTCTGGGTTATGTGATTACAAGTAATTTTCTTTTCCTTTATTACTATCTGTGTTTTGTAAATTTTCTATGATC
Source organism: Neophocaena asiaeorientalis asiaeorientalis (assembly GCF_003031525.2). Taxonomy (NCBI): domain Eukaryota; kingdom Metazoa; phylum Chordata; class Mammalia; order Artiodactyla; family Phocoenidae; genus Neophocaena; species Neophocaena asiaeorientalis. The sequence goes on from NW_020173762.1 coordinate 1,380,162, forward strand.
AATATGTATTTTACTGGATGTGGCCAAGATGATGGAGTAGGAAGAACCTGAACTTACTTCCTCTTACAGGCACACCAAAATTACAACTCTAGAAAACAACTATGAGGATGACCTGAAGACTAGCAGAAAGGATTCTCCACATCTAAAGGTATAAAGAAGGAATCACAGCAAGGTGGATAGGAGGGAGGGGTGGAGATGCGGTAGAGACAAGACCTACACCCGCAGGTAAATGACCCACAGAAGGAAGGATAATTACAATTGCAGAGGCTCTCCCCAAGGAGTGGGAGTCTGAGCCCCCTGCACAGGAAGAGAAGCCCCCAGAACATCTGGCTCTGAAGGCCAGAGAAATTAGCATACAGGAGAGCCAGAGGGCTGTAGGAAACAGAGACTCTATTCTTAAAGGGCAGGTACAAAATCTCATATGCTCCAAGTCTCAGCAATTAGGCAGTAATTTGAAAGGAGCCTGGGTGAGATCTACTTGCTGATCTTGGAGAGTCTCTTAGAAAGGGAAGAAGCAACTGGGGCTCTCCCTGGGACATAGATGTTGGTGGCAGCTATTTTGGGCAGCTTGTTCTAGCAAGAGGACATCAGTGCTTGAAAGCACCATTTTGGAGTCCTCCCTCTAGCCTATTAGTGCTGAGGACCTACCTGCCCACCAGTGGGCTGGCAGCCACCACATGACATAGGACCTGGCAACCAACTGGGCTGGGGGTCATTTCTGCCTACCATCGTGCCCATAGTGGTCAACCTGCCACAGCAGAAGAGCCCACCCAGCCAAGCTAAGGGGCACTCCTAGAGCATCTAGCTCTGGTGACCAGAGGGGAATGTGCTGCTGGGTCCCATAGAATGTCTCCTACACAAGGCCACTTTTCCAAGATTGGGGAACATAACCAACGTACCTGATACATACAAAGAAATTCAGATAATTAGGCAAAGTGAGGAGATAGAGGAATATGTTCCAAATGAAGGATGCTCAGCAAATTTGGGAGAAGAATGGGTGAACATAGTGAAAAGTTTAATGAAGAGAAAAGTATAAAGAAGGGTCAAACAGAGCTGAAGAATTCAATAACTGAAATAAAAACATGCCAGACAAAGTCAAGAGTAGATTAAATGATGCAGGGAACAGATCAGTGAACTGGAAGACAGAGTAGTGGAAATCACTCAAGCTGAACAAAAAAAAAATTTTTTTCAAGCGAGCATAGTTTAAGAGACTTCTGAGACAACATCAATCACACTAACAATTGAATTACAGAGGTCCCAGAAGTTGAAGAGAGAAAGAAAGGGGCAGAGAACTTATCTGAAGAAACAGAAGGTGAAAAAGTGCATAACCTGGAAAAGGAAACAGACACTCAGGTTCAGGAAGCATAGAGAGTTCCAAATAAGATGAACCCAAAGAGGTCCACACTGAGACACATTATAATTAAAATGGCAAAAATTAAATATAAATAGAGAATCTTAAAAGCAGCAAGAGAAAAGACACTAATTATGTACAAGGGAACCCTCATAAGATAAATAGCTGATTTTTCAGGAGAAACTTTGCAGGCCAGATAGGAGTGGCATGATATAGTCAAAGTGATGAAAGGAATAAAAAACCCACAACCATGAATACTCTATCTGGTAAGGCTATCATTCAGATTGAAGGAGTGATAAAGTGTTTTACAGGCAAGCAAAAGCTAAAAGAGTTCAGCACCACCAAACTGGCCTAACAAGAAATATTAAAGGGACTTTTCTAAGTGAAAAAGGAAAGGCCAGAACTGGATACATGAAAATTATGAAAGGAAAAATCTCATTGGTAAAAGCAAACATATACTAAACCTAGTAAGAAGGTTAAAAGACAAAAGGAGTAAAATCACCTATATCCACAATAGGTAGTTAAGGGATACACTAGCCAAAAAATGTAAAACATTATGTCAAAAAAATTAAACATGGGAGGAGGGCATGAAAAATGCAGGGTTGTTAGAATGCATTTGAATTTAATAAAGGAACAAAAAAGAACTACAAAGAAAACCCACAGAAAACAATTAACAAAATGGCAATAAGAACATACCTATCAGTAATTACTTTAAATGTAAATAGACCAAATTCTTCAAGTAAAAGACATACAGTGGCTGGATAGATTTTTTTAAAAGACCCATATATAGGCTGACTATAAGAGATTCACTTCAGATATAAAGACTCACAGAATGAAAGTGAGGGAATAGAAAAAGGTATTCCATGCAAGTGGAAACAACAAGAAAGCTGGAGTAGCAATGCTTAGACAAAATAGACTTTAAAACAAAGACTGTAACAAGAGACAAAGAAGGACATTACATGGTGATAAAGGGATCAATCCAACAAGAAAAATATAACAACTGTAAATATATATGCACCCAACATAGAAGCACCTAAATACATAAAGCAAATATTAACAAACATAAAGGGAGACATTGAGAGTAATACAATAATAGTAGGGGACTTTATCACCCCACTTGCATCAATGGACAGATCATCCAGACAGAAAAGCAGTAAGGAAACACTGGCGTTAAATGACACATTAGATCAAAGGACCTTAGTAAATATATATAGCACATTCCATCCAAAAGCAGCAGAATACTGATTCTTTTCAAGTGCACATGAAACATTCTCCAGGGTAGATCACATACTAGGCCACAAAACAATCTCAATAAATTTAAGATTGAAATCATATTAAACATCTACTTTGATCACAGCAGTATGAGACTAGAAATCAGCTACAAGACTGCTAAGAACTAAACTATATGCTACTAAAATACCACGGAAGAAATCAAAGAGGAAATCAAAAATTATCTGGAGACAAACTAAAATGAATACACAATGATCCAAAATCTGGGGGGGGTGCAGCAAAAGCTGTTCTAAGAAGGAGGTTTATAGTGATACAAGCCTACCTCAGGAAACAAGAAAAATCTCAAATAAACAATTTAAACTTACACCTAAAGGAACTAGAAAAAGAAGAACAAACAAAACTCAAAATTAATACAAGGGGGCTTCCCTGGTGCAATGGTTGACAGTCCGCCAGCCGATGCAGGGCACACGGGTTCGTGCCCTGGTCCGGGAAGATCCCACATGCCGCGGAGCGACCAGGCCCATGAGCCATGGCCACTGAGCCTGCGCGTCCGGAGCCTGTGCTCTGCAACGGGAGAGGCCACAACAGTGAGAAGCCCGCGTACCACAAAGAAAAAAAAGCAGAGTCATAGATACAGAGAACTAAATGGTGATTAGAAGAAGGAAAAGGGGTAGGGATAAGAGAAATAGGTAAAGTGATTAAAAGGTACAAACCTTAACTAATACAGACTTTTATGTACATAATCAATGTGTTATTTTGTTATTCACTGAGGATTTTCTTCCCACTAATTACTTGAGTATTATAATGTTTTGTCCAAAATTGTTTTGAATACAGTATAGATGAGGAATAAAGGGTACTTTTTAAGCACTTGTTTTTTGCCAGGTACTAAAATACTTAAATTATCTCACTGATGCTTTACAGTGTGACCCATGGCAGATATACAATTCTTATTCTCATTTTACAGATGAGAAAACTAAGGTTGAGATAGGTTAACTAACTTGAGTGAAGATGTAGCTGGTAACTTGGAAATTATTAGATACTTAGTACTGTAAAACAGGATAAACATGAGATTGATGATGATCAAACTCATGAATATAGATGATATTTCCTAGAGACAGTATGTTGTACGGGAGAGAAAAACCAAACCAAAACAAAAAATAAATAAAGAGAAGATAAGAAAAAAGAGCTTGGTGCAGTACTTGAGAAATAATTTACTTTGAAGCATGTATAGAGTAAAAGAAGCTGTAAAATGAGAGTGATCAGAGTCAGAAAGGTAGGAGGAAAAACATCAATAGAAGAGTATGCTTTCGTGAAACTTAAGAAAGTGAATGTTTCAAAAACAGAGTAATCAGGAGTGCTAAACTTTGCAGGGAGGGCAAGTAAAATAAAGACCAAATGATAAGTTTCACTAGAATTATTGGTAAAAACATGCCCTTGGCAAGAGCAGTGTGTGAGGTGGAGGTGGGTCAGACTTGTACAATGAGACTTAGGTGGAGGTAAGAAAATGAAAACCATGAGTAGAAACATTTTGAAGACATTTAATTGTGGAGGGAGAAGTATAAGGTAGTAGCTGGAGTGGACTATGGTGCTGAGTTTTTTTGTTTGTTGTGAAGTAATCAGTAGAGGTGGGGAGACGATGCAAAATAGAGAACATGAAGGTCTTCTGAGAAACACAAAAGAAGGGAATCCAAGATGCAGGACAAAGATTTACATTTTAATTTGAGAGAAGCTGAAAAGGATAGACAGTGATGCAAATAAGTATGTAGAATTATTTTAGGTGAGGAAGCATGTGTTCTATTTTCTCTCAAAAGAAGGATGTAAAGTCAGCTGGCTGAGAATGAATATAGTTGAAGGTTTGAAGAGAGTGGTGATGATTTTAAACATCTTCAAAAACTAGAAAGAGAGCTGATAGTACAATACAAACATAATACAGGTCTGCAGCTTGGAGGACCCAATGGAGGCTGGAGGCCAAACACTTATACAGATTAAGAGTGCTAAAATTTTGCATACTCTTTGATCTACTATGCTTGGATTAGAAATTTATCCTAAAGAAGTAATTATAGATGTATTCAAGATAGAGCCATAAGGGTGTCCATGGTGGAATTTATAATAATGAAAAACAAACCAATTTAAATGCCCATTGATAAGGTTTATCTAAATATTAAGGTACGTTCATAAATAGAATATCTTGAAGCCATTAAAAGTTTTTTCAAACATTTAACAGCCTAGAAATATGTTTGTAATATGCTTAATGAAAAATTGGAGGTTTATATAAAAAAGAAAGGAGGATGATTCCTTCTTTTTTATAAAAAAATAAAAAAATAAACTTACTAATACATACAAAAATGACACAAAATATTAAAAAGTGTTTACCTCTGCTTGATGGGATTATATATGATTTATATTTCTATTTGTTCTTGTTTATATTTATAATTCTATTATAAGCATTTATAATTGCTATCATTAAAAATATCTTATTTTTATGGGATTTAGCAAGAGTTTATCGACAATCTATAATTCATGACAGTAAAGCATACCCTAAACCATTTTTCTGAAGAATATTATTCCACATGCTGTTAATAGGTATCTGTTGGGGAAAATGCTCACATAGGTTTGGAAAACTTAAAGCTTCACAGGTATGATTTTTAATGGTAAGAGTGCACAGAACTTCTAATATGCTAATTTTCATAGAGAATCTTCTTTTCAAATTTTAATTGACACAGAATTCTTTTTGCATGAAATATTTATCAACATTTTTTAAAACTAATATTTTTTATATTACTTTGATAAATGATGTGTTAGCATAGCTCTCCTTAAGACCATTGATAGTCTCTACATTGGGTACCTTATTGTCCTGACACTGATAAGCAAGAGCAGGATATGAAATTTTATGGGCTGATAAAAATTGTCAGTTTTTAGAAATCTATCTTCAAGAGTGCACCACTCAGTATATAGAGTTTGGTTTTTCTCATGTCAAAGATATCATTTTTTTAGGTGACAGAACTTTTGCACTGCTTCAGAAATGCAAACGTTGTGCCTTTTAACCAATTTAAATCAATGAAACGATGTGACTGAACAGTGCTCATGACAACCATTTTTGAGAGTTAGGCCAACCAGTGTTATAGAAAATAACGATACATAAAATGTGCTGACATAAAACTTTAAAATCTAAGCTTTTTCTCTCTTCATAGAGTTTGTGAGATCAAAATGAAGGCTTAATTATACACTTTACCTTTTAAATATATTTAAGATGCTTAATATTGAACCTGTGGCAGTATACTTTTCTTCTTGCTACTTATTCAAGTATTCTACCTATCATAACTTCTTATATTTTAAATGAACACATGCCAAAAATTCTACATAATTCATTAAGTAATGAGGGAACCAGTAAGACATTACAACCAGTTTGTAGGAGAATCCAAAGAGCAGACATCTTATGTAGGCCCATGGTGAATATTCAAATAAATTTGCTTAATAGATGCAAAACTGGTCAATATCCACAGAGTAATAATCAATTTCATTCCACTGAACACAATTAATTTGTACTTCCATGGTCAAGAATCATTCACATTGATTTTCTATGACTTATACAATTATAAAATAGGTCAAGGACAATGAAAAGTACAAACTTCTTAGAGTCAGAAAACCTGGAAAGCTGTGCTCTAGACAGTAGACAATTTTCATTGTAGACACCAAGTAATCTTTCTGGTACCTTTCAAAGTCTTTCAGAATTTTCCTTGACAGTTCCCCCTTACCTTGTAATCATGATAATCTCAAAGAATGATTACAAAATAAGTCTGGTCCCACTAGTTTGGCCTGATTATTTACACAGGTGCAGTAAGAGTATTAATTTACCATATAGACCTTTTTAGACTTTTTGCAAATCATGAGCCATATAATAGCTAACAATTACAAACACTATAAGGCTAATGTCTGCTTAGAAATTTTCATAAGTAATCTCACATTTGATTTATAAAAGCTTTTATTATTTACTAGCCCAAGGTAAGGAAATGAACCCCAAGATAATCCCTCCACTACATTCACCTGCAGTAACTCTAATCTTGTGTAATTTTTCTCTCTTCTCATAGTGCCCCAAATTTTCTAAGGTTCTTGACCTTAGAAGTAACCTTCTTTACTATCTGCAAGGCTGAGCCCTGCAAACCAGGTATCAGGCAGTTTTCCTGGGAGAATTTTGTAGCCATTTTCTCCATAATAAAGCCAGCTTTGTTTCTCAAAAGCAGCTTGTCATATCTGATTAAATGAGCATTGTTCTCAAATATGACACTCTTGAGATAAGGCCATGGTGGTACAATCATTTTGTTCTATTATATCCTGGTAAAAAGGAAGACATTCTTATCAAATGTATGCAAATAACTATATTGGCATAAAAGTAAAGAGAAGCAGTAAGAGTTTCTGAATTTGATAATCAGTGAGAATTAGGTATCATCTAAAATATTTCATCTCAATTTACAAAAGCAGAGGTTACTCAATTGTTCTGGGTTTCAGATAGCTGAACAAAGAGAAAACACTTTCTTATACATTCAGGAAATAGAACATTAAAGCAATATTAATAATATTCCCCTCCCTAAAATAAACTATATTAAAATTTCCCTCATCAGTTCATTCAGTCCTATGTAATTAATTCTTGTTCTGTTGGATATTGGGTTAGCATTTTTATGAGGCCATCTGCTTCTCAGCTAAAAAGAGTTCTAGAAATCCTGACTTAGTCCACTGGTACAGTCTAAATGTGGTCTAAATGATGTCAGGTCAGAAGCATGTATCCAACATGCTATTTGTTGAAGTGTCAATAGTGTGAAGTACCTAGAACAGTCCTTTTCCACAAGGCTTTGAGAGCATCCTTTCTTGAAGGAGACTGAACTTTTTTGTTTTTACAGAAGTCAGTGACTGTTTTATCTGACTATTAAAAGATAGAAATTTTCTTATAAGAAGAAAAAATTTTTGAGATATAACATATAATGATCCTGAAACATAAAATACACATCAAGAGCATGTCAAAAATATCAAGTAAGCTCTGGAGTAAGACCTACACTTAGGTTAGTCTGATATGCATCACCGTTTGAGAATCACTGGCCTAGAAGGTGGTAGATTCAAACTAAAGAAGTAAGGTGGTGGTCTATAAACATTTTAAGTAATAACTGAAACTATGACTGATAACATTATATTGTTATTGACTAATATTATTAGATAAGGCACTACCAGAAGACTGAACAATGCAGGAAAACTTGAAAAACTATTCCATAAGAGTTTTGATCAATGTTTTCCCTGAGGTTAAAACATGCTATTGAAAGCAAGGGCATTAACAAATACCCCAAGACTTCCCATAAACTATGAATATTTATATTAATAACATTTTACCAATATCAATTTAACCTAAGGAAGGCTGAGTGTCTCTTCTGATTTGACAAGTCTGCCTATGCAACTCATCAAACAAACCTAATTAGATACTTTTAGCATCTCTTTTTAAGAAGTGAAAGAACAAATCTTTGTGATTTTCCAGGGACCCTCTGATATAGTCTGATAGTTTTATTTTATTTTCTTGTCCACACCCTGCAGCATGAGGGATTTTAGTTCCCCCACCAGGGATCAAACATGTGCCCCCTGCAGTGGAAGTGCGGAGCCTCAACTACTGGACCACCAGGGAAGTCCCAGTCTGATAGATTTAGATATAAAAATATCCTTAAAGTTTTATCTTATTTTTCTGCATTTAAGACCTGATTTTTGAAAGATACATTTTAAAAAGTTTTTAAGAGAGATTTGGACACTCGGTTTAAAAAGGATCATGGCTACCTGAGGAACAGTACTTGGTTAACCATTTAACTAGAGTGATAATAAAGCATTAAAAAAATAGATGATAACAGGATTTAAAGAACCTTTGTTCTTTGATAAGTGGTAACTTTTGTTTTGCTCCTTTTTCCTCTTAAATAATCAAGGATCTAATAAAGTTAACATAAAGCACAGAAAATTATTCTGGTAAAACGCAGAATTTTACAATGCAGGCAGATTACACAAAAGGTAAAGAATTACCTTCCATATTGTAGGTGAAGATATTAATCAGTACACCAAAGAAGCAAGCCAATCAGGATTAAACAAACTGCTAAAATGTTAACATATTTCTTAGTTTCTTTTCAGATTAAGGTATTATAATTTAAGAAAATAAAATTTGCCTTCCAAGTTTCATTCTTTATTATGCTTTTTCATATTCTAAAACTGATACATTACTTTAGGATAGCTTTTAGAGACTCTACTGGGTAAAAATTAATTTCATAATTATACTAAGATATTATTGTCAACATACAATGTATTCATCATTACTCTCTTAAAAGAAATAAAAAATCATCCATTTTAATTTCTAATATGTAAATATAGATAAGTATAACTCACATGAATGCAAGCTCTTGGGGGTCCTCAGTAATTCCTAAGAATATGAAGGCATCCAAAGACCAACAAGTGTGAGAACTCCTGCTTTGGGACAAATTACTATGTTTCCTTTAAAAAAAATACAAAAAAAGGTGAATTCTCACTATATTGTCTCAACTACTCATTAATTATACATTTTTAACAAAAGTAACTAACTTCTATTTCACAGAGAAAACAGTAGATTGCAGAGTGAATAATAGAAAACTGTCCTCTTATGAAAGCATTTTAACAGATTAGCAGCGCTTGTGAAAATAAATACATAATAAAGTTTTTGATAGCCACACATCCCTTTTACATTCCTGAAAGTGGCAAAAATGAACACTCATTAGCATCACCCCATGATACAGCTTATCTATAACATAGAAAAATAAGTGAAATACATAAACTTTAAGTAATGCATATTAATCAATGGTTTGATGTTTCAGTATTCTATCTTAAAAATTAGTTAGGTATCTAATGGTTATCCATTAATTAACTCAACTGAATATCAATCTGTGGTTTTAAGTTACCTTAAAATATTTTGGAAATTATCGTCAAGTTGACATACTACAAAATATAACTGCTTTTGAAATCAAAAGTTTCAGAACAACTATTCAATTTAGTTGAATACAAAGTTACATTTTAATGACCAAAAACATTATGTAGGAGTAAAATTATCTTATTTGATCAGTAAAAAATGTAAAATTTGATTAAGAAAAGCAAAACCAAGTAGAATAAATGTATGCTTGTATTATACTTAAAATAGAGAAAACTTGAAAACTGTGTCAAGAGGAAAGGCATAATTGTTTTCATTAAATGAAAATTATAAAATGGTCTTGTTTGCCATAGATTGACCTTAATTTACGAAATTCATATAATATAAGTATGCCTTGAGTATACGAACCTGGATTCTTAAAACAGTTCTGAGTTATTTTCTGTAAGAAGACTTTTTTTTAAGTCTAGCATATTTAAAACACTAGAAGTTAAATTTTCTGACTCTTTAGAAATTTTAGGAATATTTAATTTATATATTCACTTATCTATCTCTATAAACCATTTAGAGCAGAGCTCCTTTAAGTAACTTATTTTCCAATCATTAATACTCTCTGGAAGTAGAAAAATGTTTCACACTAATGTAACAAAAAATAAAAAAGCCTTCATGAATTGCAGACACATAGACATGCAGGACATACAATGAGCTTATAACATAAAATCTACAATTTTAATCACAGGTAAAGAGACACAGGAGAGACAAAAACACAATGCCTGAGAAATCCATATACAAAGAATTGTTATCCTTGCTGGTGGACATGACATTCTTAAATTATTTGAGTTCAAAATAAACAAACAAATAAAAGAAAACAAACAAACCAGATTCTCTGTGAGTTCTCACTTAACAGAGAATAAATCTCTATGATTTATTCATCTAGTTTCAGAAATCACTAAATGATCAAATCATAAAACCAAATTATCAATCATTGCTGCCACAAATGGGTAATAATTTATCTGCTATCTGCACACCAAAAACTAAACAATACACAAAATTAGCAGAGAACAAGAGCTAGAGAAATAGAAAAGTAAAGTTCTATTGATGTTTGTGATTCACCTCTGAGAGTACAAGAAAAGAAATGCCTGGGCTTAAGCCATCTATTGCGTGCAATCACCTGGCAGCACATTTTACCAGTTTCTGTCATGTGAAACCATCAGGCATCTTGATGGATAGGTTTTAAGAGTATAAAATTAAGACTTTCATGGAAATATAAAACAAACATATGTCAAAGATTTTATTTAACTCACTGATGAGGTACCCAGTAAGATGTTACACTTGATTCCTATGCTGTTTTTTTTACTTCTTTATGTTATTTCACCAAAGTTTTTCCCTTGAATTTTATAATTTACTATCTTTGCTTCCATATTTTCAGGGTGATTTCCTATTTTTGTCACTTGGCTTTTTTTTTTTTTTGCGGTACGTGGGCCTCTCACTGTTGTGGCCTCTCCCATTGCAGAGCACAGGCTCCGGACGCACAGGCTCAGCGGCCATGGCTCATGGGCCCAGCCGCTCCGCAGCATGTGGGATCTTCCCGGACCAGGGCACGAACCCGTATCCCCTGCATCGGCAGGTGGACTCTCAACCACTGCGCCACCAGGGAAGCCCCCACTTGGCTATTTTTTAGCCTATTTAAAAAATAATTAAAATGAATCTTCATTTGAAAAAAGGGATTTTCTATATTATATTGAGAAATAGTTCTCAGTGATTTTACAAAAAATGAATTTTGAATTTCCAGGATAACATCAGTTACATAAAAGGGAAAATACCTATGTCCATTTTTCTTATTTCACTGTTTTCTTCTGAACCATTCTTTTGCTTGCCATCATTGCTGAAACACTCTTTTGACTTAGAAATATCTGGAAATATTGCATTCTAACTACTTGGGACTGCATAATGTCTCTTGCTTACTATTCTTGATTAATTTCTCTTGGGGATGACATAAGGATGACTAACACTCAGAAAATAACAAGAGGTATCACAAAATCCAAGGTCTCAAGTAAGCAAAATGAAGTAGAAATGTTGCCACACTTCCTTTCTTTCTCTGTCCTCCCTCCCTCCTTTCTTTCTTTCCTTCCTTCCTTCCTTTCTTCCTTCTATCATCCTCATTCATTTGTCTTATAGCAACTCTCTGTCTCTCTAGATATTCTGCTCCTTGAAGATGGAGACAGTGAAGTGCTCAATTTGTATTCCACTCAACACTTAGTGAAAGCTCAATATGTTCGCTGAATGGTTTCAGTGAAAGAGTAGGTCTCAAAATTATACATGGTGATGGTAGTTTGATCTCTCTCTGTGAGCTATAAATTTCCTTGGACTCTCAGGGTTACATTTAAAAATTGAGCATTTAAAATATTCATATATATGTATGTATGTATATTTAAATATATTCCCATACACATTTTTAATGGCTCTGTGGTTTTATTAGTTAATAGTTAATATAAACCCTATCCAGGTTTTATAGATTCTGAAGCTTATAAGATTTCGTTGGCTCATTAAGGAAATGAATATAAAATTATGTATATAAAATTAAGTATGTACGTGAACATTTATTTAGAATGGGAAATCACAGCAAATATCACAAGGATCATAAAGTCCAGAAAAAAATAAAACGTCTTTATTAATTAAATGCATAACACACCTCTATACTATTTCTTTTCCTTTTTTTTGTCTTCATACCCTTTGATTGTCTTTTTGTGGCAAGAATCATAAAATATCATTTTCTATAGAGAGAATACAAAGATAATTTAGTCTTCCTTCTAGCATAACTGATTGATTACTATTTTTTAATGATACTGACATTAGAAAAACTTCTTTCAGCATCACAACTCATTATTTATAATGTCATGTAAATTTTTTGCTTTCGAATTTGGGGAAATCTTTATGAATTTTATTTCATGTATAAGCTACAAGACTTGGAAGAATTTTCTAGAACTTAGTTTCTGGCTGCATACATTTCAAACCTTGTTTCTTCTCAACTACCCACATACTTCCACTGCCAGGTGCTGCAGGATAAGTTCACCTTGCTACAGGACGAGTTTATCCTCTCATCCTATACCTTCATATTATGACACTGGGCACATCAGCACAGCATGCTAGGAGTAATGCTGGAATGCATTCGTTCACCAAAACAGTCAGTACCAAAACAGCTAGTACCTTAGCTATACATGCAAATTATTCTACTAAGCCTAAATTCAACAACTCTCCAACTCAGCTTACCTCTAGCTGGTTCTGAATGCCCAGTGCTACTCCAACTCATTTGACATGAAAGAAAGCTGATGCAGAGGGAATCAGAATGGAAAGAGACAGCTGTCTTAAGTGATTATGTTTTATTTTTGCATATTTATAAAAAAGATGTGAGCCTGTGAAAACATTGCAAGGGTGCCACCCAAGGCTTGAAATGAGCAATGCAAAGGGAAAAAACAACCCCTAATGCTAAGGTTTATAGCTTCATGGTAAATCCAACTCTGGTGCCAGTCACTATACTTTTAAGTGACTTACATGTATTAGCTCAATTAATAATCATATTAGGGCTCCCCTGGTGGCACAGTGGTTGGGAGTCCCCCTGCTGATGCAGGGGACGCGGGTTCGTGCCCCGGTCCGGGAGGATCCCACCTGCCACGGTGTGCCTAGGCCCGTGAGCCATGGCCGCTGAGCCTGCGCGTCCGGAGCCTGTGCTCTGCAATGGGAGAGGCCACAACAGTGAGAGGCCCGCGTAACGCAAAAAAAAAAAAAAAATCATATTATATGTCTTACTAACGATTATCCCCACTTTATAGATGAGAGAAATTAAGACACACCCAAATTCACAAAGTTAATGATTGGCTCAAGAAAATGAACTGAGGCTCTTTGGCTTTGGATTGTGCACTGTTAACTGTTTGTTCATTGCTGTGCTTGCTTTGATATTACACATTTAATTCCCTTTTTAATCTCCCTAAAATTTAGCCTACAGGAATACGTGCACTGTTTATCTTGTGGAGCTGTCAAGTATCACCTGGCACTGTGCTATACACACCTTCCAAACCTCATTTTGAGAAGCATCGATAAAGCTTATGGTACTGTTTGTCTTCTATTTATCAAAAATGAACAAACCTGGGACTATGTGATCCATCATTATACAGTTGTACATAGTACCAAGAAATGTGTCCATATCAAATACTATTTAATATAATGCCAACATATTGCTGATCCAGTTACAAAATAACAATTATTTATTTAATCATATCATCTGACTACTACCAATGTCAATCAAATATGATGCTTAGAGTCAGGTATATCTATTGTAATTATGCAAAAAAGAAAGAAAAATTTTCTCGTGTATCTGTAACTTGCTTATCTATTTTCAAACAAAATGTTGACTTTTCAAGATTTTAAAAGTCACAGGTACATCTTAGATCTTCAAAATCTTAAGTAAATTTAAATGAGGTATAATTAAAGTCTGAGGTTATCTATTTTATTAATTATCATCACTCCATCAGTGCTCTTGGTAATTGCAATCAGCAATGGCCCCTATATAAAAGTCATCACTAATAACATTATTACTGTTAATGTTGATTGAATGTCTGCTATGTATCAGATGACAAATATACTTTATCTTAATTGAGCCACAAAAAAATCTGAAAAGCTTGTATGGTAGGTATCTTCATATCCTTTTTGTAGTGAAGCTGAGGCTAGGGGAAGTTAATTAATTTACCCAAAGCTACACATCTAGTAAAAATGACACAGTCAAGATTTTAATTAGGATTAAATCTCAAATTGTTTTCATTAAAGCCTACTCCAACAGAAGGGTAAACTGTGGAAAACATCCTTTTTGACCATTGTATTAGTTTCTTAGAGTTTCCATAACCAATTACCACCGCTTGGTGGCTTAAAACAATAGAAATTTGGGGCTTCCCTGGTGGTGCAGTAGTTGAGAGTCCGCCTGTCGATGCAGGGGACACGGGTTCGTGCCCCGGTCCAGGAGGATCCCACATGCTGCGGAGCGGCTGGGCCCGTGAGCCATGGCCCCTGAGCCTGCGCATCTGGAGCCTGTGCTCCGCAACCGGAGAGGCCACAACAGTGAGAGGCCCGAGTGCTGCAAAAAAAAAGCAATAGAAATTTGTCTCACAGTTCTGAAGTCTGAAATCAAGCTGTCAGCAGGGTCAGGCTCCCTCTGAAGGCTCTAGGGAAGAAACTTTCCTTGCCTCTTCTTTGCTTCTGATGGATGCTGGCAATCCTTGGTGTTCCTTGGCTTGTAGGTGCATCACTCCAATCTTTTCCTCCATAGTCACATGGCTTTATTCCCTGTGTGTCTGGGTGTCTCCAAATCTTTGTCTCATTATAAGGAGACTAACCATTGGATATAGGGCCCACCCTAATCCAGTATGACTTCATCTTAACTTGATTACGACTGCAAAAATCCTATTTCCAAATAAGGTCACATTTATAGGTACCAGAGGAACCTAACTTTTTCAGGACATATTTGAACCCACTAAGACTATCTTCACTCTGGAAAGTATGATTGTACTCTTCTCTCCACCTTGACTTATCAACACATTTACATCTCCTTTAAGACTTAACTCAGATACTACCTTGTTTTAGTCTTTTGTTATTTTTCAGCTAGAAATACTCTTATTTTCAGAATTCATTAAGTACTTTGTTCCATATGTACCATAGGTATCAACAATTTTTTCATCTTATATTCATTCAGTTGCGTGCCTTATTTCACTTAAAATACTGTTACTTATTAAAAATATAAAATGATCATTTCTTAAATGTCTTTGTTGCAGGCCATGTCTATCCCTGAAGTAAATATAATATGCATTCAACAATTGTTTGCTAAATGTGTTAAAGTTTCTTCACTTGATAGTGAAACAAACTTTTCATTTTCCCTTTAGGCATTTCTGGATTTTGATGTAGAATATATAGCATATTTTTCATTTAAATTCTCTGAGAATTTCAACAGATTATTTTCTTTAGATTTAAGAATAAGATAGATTTCTCCAGATGTCTGGAGAAAGGGGGGAATCTTCAAATTATTTACAAGTGAATAGCAAATGTGAGTACCATTTGTCAGTTTCTGCAAATTCTCAGAATCAGAAATGATAAACCACTGAAGACTGCTGATAAGATCTAGCCTTACCAACAAAAATTTATTTGGTATAATGCTATTCAATTTAATTCTATTTGATTTAATTAATTCAACAAATATTTATTGGGATTCAATTATGTATAAAAGGATTTAAGAATTTCAAAAATGAGCAAAACATTCTATCTATTCTGAAGAAAGCTAGATTTTGAGGTAGAAGATAGACCACTATTTACAAAATACACATTAGTTGTCAGAAAATATTCTAGGTATTCTTTTCATAAAATATCACATTTAACTCATACAACATCCCTGAAAAGAAAGTATGATTATAGATATTATGAAAATTAAAATTTAGAGAGTTTGATAATAATGATAATTTTATGATATATTTTTATTATAAAATTTAATATTTTATTGCACTTACCGTGTACCAGTAACTGTTCTAAACACTTAACATGAAATATCTGATTTAGTCATCATAATACTTGTATCTTAACTAAAAAGTATTGTTACCTGCATTTTATAGGTGAGAAAACTGGGACACAGAGAGATTAAGCGTCAAACAGTAAGTAAGCGATTGAGCGAGATTAAGGTAACTTTTAAGGCCACACGGGGCAGTAATTGTGAGGCTGGAATTTCACCCTGAGTTTGTGTAATATGCAAAGTCCATGATCTTTCTACTTCCTCATGCTGTTCCCACATGCTTAAAAAATGAAGCCATGTACATACAAAACTGTAAGTCCAAGTACGATGTGAACTGAAAGTGTTATAAATTACAATTGGAGTTGTGAGGAGGGCAGAGCTGATGAGGGAAACTTTAATGGTGGAGTTGACTTTTTAACTGAATCTCAGTGAGTCAGATTTAGCAATAACACATATCTTACATAATTTCAATAAGTGCATTTATGATATTCCCTAGAAATTGTGTGGTTCTTTTGTATGGATTCTTAATCTGGAAAATGAATTTCCAACGGGATATAAAGACCAAGAGAGAAATAAAGTCACATATACCTCAAAGTATGCATTAAAAAAGCATTGAGGAAAATAAGAATTCCCCTTGAAAGGGAAGGTAAGGACTGGCATTTGTGATAGAGGAGGCTGGAAAGGAGAAATACACTTATACACGCATCACACTTTCTAATTTTCATCAGCAAGAATTGCTTTAAAAAGAGCAAAGAAAAGAATCTAGCAATATTATGAATAGAGAGGCTTCCCTCATCTAAGGCTGAAATGTGCTCTAGGCAAAATTGTCTTGAGTGCTTAAGTAAGAGTCACATTCAGGACAAGACCTGGCAGGGCTCAGTATGAAAGCAACTGTTGAGAAATTCATCACAATACTTGTGTATTAGCTAGATGAGAAATGTTTATTGTGGGATTTGATTCAAAGAGGCAGAGTATACCATGAATTTTAGTTTTAGTCATTTTACACATACCTCATATTTGATTAACGTTGTTTTGTGTTAATTAACTCTTTTGAACTACTGAATAGAATACTTGCCAGTACAGGATCATGCCATCCAGGAATATCTACCATCTATTGAATGCCTAAGAGCCAAAAGTTTTAAATATATATTTATATTCTATTGGGGCTTAGGGCAGGTCACCCCAACATGTGCCACAAATGGCATATTTATTATTTTGAATTGAAGTTTCTCGAGAAGCTGCCAATGAAAGAAGGGAACGCTGATCCTACTTTGTCCCCCTGAAAGCAGGACATAAATCTCTTATATGAAAGGTGCACTCCCTGCATCTGGAGGGAGAAGGACCCCTTATCACCAGAGATGGGGAATCCAGAGCTGAAAAGCCTGTATAAACAAACCTTGTTACTTCTTTTTTTTTTTGCGGTACGCGGGCCTCCCACTGCTGCGGCCTCTCCCGTTGCAGAGCACAGGCTCCTGACGCACAGGCTCAGCGGCCATGGCTCACGTGCCCAGCTGCTCTGAGGCATGTGAGATCCTCCCGGACCAGGGCACGAACCCGTGTCCCCTGCATCGGCAGGCGGACTCTCAACTACTGCGCCACCAGGGAAGCCCCCTTGTTACTTCTTTAGTTTACTACTCTAAACCCAAACTCTGTATAGATTCTTCACTAATTGAGCACCGAAAACCCAAGTTTCTTTGTCCTGTCATTTCCTCACAAATTTATTGTTTCTTTGTCTAAAAAGTATAAAAGCTACCTGCTTTGGCCAATTCTTAGGTCCCAATTCTATGGGAACTCTGTGGGCATGAATTAAAATGTGTTTCTTTTTCTTCTGTTAATCTGTCTGTGTCAACTGTATTATTACTCCAGCCACAAGAACTCAAGAGGGTAGAGGGAGAAATTTCCTGCTCCCTTACAATTCCTATATAGGCAAGAATACCTACAATGCATATCACTTCACGGATTAAGAAACTAAGGTTAAAATAAATTAAGAAACTTGTTTAATTTCTAAAAGCTAACAAGGGGCTGGAGCAGAATTGGAACAAAGATCTGTCAATTCCAAAGCTCATTCTCTTTAATCTGTGTAAAGTTAAATCTAAGGAAATATTTTTTCCCAAGTGCTGAATGGGGGCTCAGGCCAACCAAAATGTCATTCTTTCTTTGCCTTGCCTACTGTAACACAATGTAGACTGCAAGCCCCAGGCATCTCAGGTACAAGTTACGTAAGCATAAACCATAACCCAAATTTAATCATGATAAATATGGGTATTATATTTCTTGGATCTTTTCTCATTTATTTAGTGTTTATTAGTCATTCTTCAACTTAGCAATTAAAATCTGGGAAGCTGGAAGACTCAATATTATTTTCTTTGCTAAGTCATTTTTAGCACACACCTGTAGTGCATAGTTAAGACCTAGACCAGAAATAAAAACCATTCACATACCAATGTGAAATTTTATACTGACTAACCTTGAAATAAATACAAGTGTTGAATTACTGAAAAGGTCCAAAATTCAAAAAATCTAATTCATAGTGATGTCTAAAGCTCAGATCCCAAATGTTTTACAGGTTTGTTTCATTTTAATGACTACTAAAAAAGAAAGAGTTCATTTTATCCCATTTCAGGAGACTTGTCTCTAATATTCAACAATGGGTATAAGAGAATATTCATTTTTTAAGGGTAAAAGGCTTATTATAATTTATATATATACGAATAAATCTGGAATATATTTCATAATAATTTACTATAAACCAATGTATTACTAGCCTAAATTTGTCATTATGATTTCCAAAATGATTTTATACTTGATTTTAACTTGATTATTGTGATATCTCTTACCATTTTATGTAAAGTATGTTTTAAAACCCTGTGGGATATAGTTAACTATGATCAGACAAAATATTTTGTTTTTTGAGAAAAATAAAATTATGGTCCTCTAATTAATAAATGTTAATAAATTTCTCTTAACCAGAATGGGGGACTTTGATTAATATTTTTTTCTTTTTTATTTGTCCATTAATAATTTTATACCTGCAATAATAATAGCTGGGCTTCCCTGGTGGTGCAGTGGTTGGGAGTCCGCTTGCCGATTCAGGGGATGCGGGTTCGTGCCCCCGTCCGGGAGGATCCCATGTGCCGCGGAGCGGCTGGGCCCGTGGGCCATGGCCACTGGGCCTGCGCGTCCGGAGCCTGTGCTCCGCGGCGGGAGGGGCCACAGCAGTGAGAAGCCCGCATACCACACAAAAAAAACAAAAAACAAAATAATAATAGCTAATATTCATTACTAGTATACTATCTTAAGAATCCTGCAACAAGGAGATTTTTCTCATTAAAAACAATCTTTCACGAGAAAGTTGACACCATTTTGGAGTAGTAAAATTTTCTGAAGTAGAAATGAAAAACATTTTAGTGTATGGTTGTTCCTGTATTCCCTATGTAAGACATTTTACCTAGTTCACATGTTCAAAACACATCTTCAATGTTATATTTAAGAACAAAACAAAAATAATTAATATATAAATGGAATCAATACCTTGGTAAATGAATATCTGTGTTTCCTTGGATCAAACAGAATATGATATGCATGGAATTGCTTATTTATTGTTAAGCACTTTCTGAGTTCCCTTATAACCAGATTATAACAAAGGATTAAGAAGTAAGATTAATCTTTGGGCTAGTTTCTTTTCAGTTTCTCACATTTCTGAGGGAAATCAAATTAAAGACATTTCATAGTAGGACACTTGTGACAATACTTTATGAATTTAAAAAGCAGTAATTAGGAATATCTTTCAAAACAACTTTTGAATCTTTCTCTATTCAACCTGAAGTCGTCAGAGAAGTTTAGCTTTAGACTTATGGGACTTCCTAAGCTTTACCAATATTTGAATTCTTGTGCCTCCAGAATTCCAATAACTTGCATGTTAAAGGTTGGATATTCTCTCAGTTAATTGGTGTTTTATTTTATTTTCCATATTTGAAGAACAAAAATTTAAATCCTTCTCAAGTGTAGAGCTGGACATGAATCTAAATAACAACCACTGTTGATCCTTTTGCTGTTAGGAATTTGGAAATTGGTTCTTAAGTGTTATTTTGTAAAATTACATAGTTATACTTTTAAATTAAAAATACCATGAGTTAAGCTGAGTAATGACTATTTGGTCTTTTTTTTTTCATTTCAGAGAACTCTGACATGAATTTTCTTAGGTAATAGAAGACTACCTATGATGCTTTATTAATGCTTTACTTTAGGTATTGCATGTTTTTTCAGTTCAGAACTTCTATATGATTTGTTTGTTTGTACTTCAATTATCTGGTGAAATTCTTCACTTTACTTTTTTGTCATGGTTTTCAAACTTTCTAGAGCATATCGATAACAGTTACGCTAAAGATTTTTGTTAAATAACTGCCGTCTGTTTCACTGATGGATCTGATTTTATTATCTGTTGTTTTCAACTACATGGTCCTGACTTTTGGCATGATGAGCTATGTTTGATTGAATGCTGGATATTGTAGATGATGTTATCTTTCTCTGGAGAGAGTTTACCCTTTCTATTAGTTGAAGAGAGTGGTCCCTTAATCCATCAGTGATTTAACTGAGTAGAGGCTGGTTTTAGCCCTGGTTAGGTTCAGTCTGTTTGTGGTCCACCCCTGACCCTCTGGGATTTTCAACTGAGAATCTAGTGAGTTTTATTGGACATTACCCATCTTACAAACCTGCTGAAAAATCGGATCTGCTTTTCAGAGGTTTTCCGTTTAAGTTTTCAGTTTCCTGTCTCACACAAACTGGTCACACGTTTGAGGCTTCTGGAAATCTCCACCAAAAGCTTTTTTGGTTTCTCCGTGCAATGGTTCTTCATCAGTATAATTAGCAGATTCTCAGCCTTCTACTTTGCTTAGAATTTCTGCGTAACAAATTACCAAAAAATTAGCAGCTTAAAACAGCACCCACTTACCGGGTTATATTTCTGTAGGTCAGATGTCTGGGCATGGCATGACAGTTCTCTGCTCACAGTTTCACCAGGCTGCCATTGTATCAACTAGGTTGTGTGATCATCTGAAGAGTTGACTAAGGAAGGATCAGGTTTCAAGCTCATTCAGGCTGTTGTGAAAATCCAGTTCCTTGGGGCTATAGGACTGAGGTCCCCATCTTTTTGTTGAGTGTTGGCCAGGGGTTACTCTTAGCTCTTAAACACTGCCTGCTGTGCCCTGTCATGTGCCCCGCTCCATTTTCAAACACAGCAAAGGAGAATCTACCTCGGTACCTCTCACATCTGGAATCTCTCACCAGGAATGGCTTAGCCCATCAACAGTAATCTCTTCCTTAAAGTCAATGTAACCTAATCACGGAAGTGATATCTACCCTATTCAAGGTCCCTCCCACACTCATAATTGGCAAATGCTCCAGGGTAAAAATGGCTATAGAGGTAAACTTAACTTTTCAAAGTTCTTCTCTCTCTCTGGAATTTTAGCTCTTCTGATTCTCATTGTCTAAGTAGCTCTCTGAATTTTCCATTTATCCAGCTTTTCTGATTGCTCTAAGTGAAGAACTGATCAGTTGCAAGCTGCTCCATTCCACTTGAAAGCAGACATCGCTATTATGTTTGTAAAAATCTTTGAATAACAAATGCCTAATTGCAATGATAATAGTGAGCAATGATTTAATTGTTTATATAATCTCACAGCTCACTAAAGTGATTTCACGAAGACATCTCTTGGTAATTTGTGCTGTATAACTTATCAGAAATGCTGGTTTTGTTAGATATGGTTGTGTTGGGTTTTAATTCATTTGTTTATATATAATTTACGATATTTAAAAAGTGAATATTTATAGTCACAGATACATATGCATAAAATGATGTTGACATTTTAAGACTGAGATTTTGAAAATTTTCAGTTTTGACACATTAAATTGAAGCCTCTTTTAATAATAAAAATACTTCTAATTGTATTTAGAAAGCAGGCAACTATTTAAAAAATGATGATTAGGGCTTCCCTGGTGGCGCAGTGGTTGAGAGTCCGCCTGCCGATGCAGGGGACACGGGCTCGTGCCCCGGTCCGGGAAGATCCCACATGCCGCGGAGCGGCTGGGCCCGTGAGCCGTGGCCGCTGAGCCTGTGCGTCCAGAGCCTGTGCTCCACAACGGGAGAGGCCACAACAGTGAGAGGCCCGCATACCGCAAAAAAAAAAAAAAAAAAATGACGGTTACATACTAGGATAAATGAATTCTCTGAACAAACTCAGTCAATAGGATAATTAATATACTTTTCGGAAATGTGCAAAATTCTGCAGTTATAGTACACTAAGAAAACATTTAAGTAAAAAGTATAGATAATGTGTTCTGTAAATGTAAAAACATATTTGTAAATATGTTTTGAAAGAATAGGCAAGAGGTCATTCGGATGACAGAATGTGGTAATCCTGAGTAATAAAAATGTATCATAGTTGTAATTAATACGTGTTTGCTCTACAATTACCTTCAGGCTATCCTTTGTGTTATTCTTAACTTCATGGGATTCTTCAATATTGCAAGAATCAGAGAAATAAATGGTTTATTATATTCATTCTCTTTGGAGCAGTGTAGTATAGTGGACTGAGAGCATGAGCTACAGAGCCATTAAATCTATTTTCTTATCTGTGTTCCCCTGAAAAAAAATAGAAAAGACCCACCTTGAAGGGCTGTGAAGATGTAAACACATTTAAGCAAAGCAACTGGCCACAAGGTATGAGCATGCAATTCTCAAAATATAACCCAAAGCAATTATTATTTAATGGAAAGTTTTGGTAAATAGAAATGTTAGGAAAACAAATTCAGTTCAAAATTAAAATTGTCACCATTTATTCATTGGACAATCAGGTTTATACCCTTATAAGTACTCAGAAACAATTATTATCAAAAATTGTTTTAGTTAGCTCACTGAAATAATTCCAGGACCCAGAATGAGTTTCTGAGTGTCTGAGGATATTTATAAATGGTCCCACTTTCCTTGGTACTAAGTTGTAGAGTCCTCAGTGCTCACTTCACACAGTAATTATTTTAATTCCTTTGTTTACATTGATTTATTTAATATATTGTTTTGAGGCTGAACTCTAATATTTCTGAACTTCAAATGGCTCTAAGGATAGAAGCCATATATTTTTGGTGACAGACTCTCCCTTGTTTCTAGAAGCTAAGACTTTTAAGAGTATTTATAGTCATGCAGATGTTAGATAAATACCAAAAATATAATTTCATTTTTCTACAGAGACACCCAAATTGAGAATAATCCAAAAGCAAATGTTTCAGGCTAGGATGCTAAATAAATCTGTTTCATAATGGAATTGTTTTAAGTAGGGATATCGCTGTACAGATAATTATTATGTTATCTGAGGACTCAGACCATATATGGAGTCCGGGGACTTAATGAAGAGACAATTTATGAAGAGGTCTCTAGTTTAAGAGGTGACCCCTATGACCATGGTGACAAATCTGGGTGAGGGGAAGGGTAACCACTAGGGCCAAGGAGTAAGGGGAGATCTTTCAGACTTAAGGATTAATTTTAATTTTTATTATGTTATTTCTAAATACTTAGAATGTTCAATTCAAAGGTCTCAGATGAGTGGTAATTTAAAAGATAGAGGTAGAGGTAGGTATGTGTATTTTGTAGTGGAAGTGAATCAAAGAGACCCACAAATTTTTGAGTAATTAGGCATGTACTGGTCAGAGGAAATGAGCCAAAAATACCAAAAGTACTAGCGGAAGGGACTGGATTTCTCACAGTCAGCAAGGTATAGGCTCTAGGTAAGTAATGTTTAAATTTAAGGGTAGGTTGAAGGGTGACCTGGAAGACTGAAAACTTGGGGCCATGGCTACATAGGAAAAAATAAAGTGTGTGTGTGTGTGTTTATTTCATCACTCATTCAAATCTGACCATACTGAAAGGACAGGATGGGGAAGGAGGGTTAGAGGTGCCTATTACAGTTAATTTTGAGTAAGTTTGTACTTCTAAGGTTGCTCTTTATATTTCCTTATTGTCCACACAATTAAATTCAGTCAACTTTATTGAGGACTTATTACATATTAGGTAGTATGCTAGACTGGGGATCAAAGAGAAATGAAACACTACCATGGCCCTCTTTATTTCACAGTCAGGCAGAAGCAACTGAAAATACGAAATCACTTATTCTAGCTTCCGGCAGTACAATCAGAGGCTTATACACAAAATAATGTTAAGAAAAATGAAAAATGGAGTGATTACTTCTACTTTGGTAATTGAGAAAAGTCCAGTGTTACAGAGAAGCTAACTAATCCTAGGCAGAACATCTCTGATAATTTGGTCCAACATTCAGTTTAAGCTCTGACAGGAAGATCTGAGAGTGAGACTCTCCTAATGTGAACGAGTATCTTGCATGGATACCCTGTAAATTGTCTGGGAAAATGCATTGTCTATTTTCCCTCTCTTTGTTCTTTTCCTTTTTTTCCTCTTCCTCTTCCCCTTCTCCCATTCCTCCCCCATCCCTCCCTTCTATCCTAATTTCCTCTCTTCCTTCCATCTTTCTTTCCTTTCTTCTTCCTTCCTTCCTTTCCTTCTTCCTTCCTATTAAAGGAATATATTTAGCAATTATTCAAGGGTTACAATTCATTCAGCTTTAAAGTATTAATTTGGTATATTTTTTGGTCACCTCCTATGTTTCTGGCACTGTTTTAGGTACAGAGGATATAAGAGTGAAAAAAAATGAACAAAACTCTGACCTCATGGAAGTTAAATTCTAGTGGAAAGTATTGAAAAGTAAGACAGATAAAGAAAAGTAGAGGAAGTACATTGCATGTATGCACGTGTGAGGAATGAGATTAAACTTTTAGACAGTGTGACGTCAGTAGGTTCTGTCTGATGAAAACAAGAAACTTAAGTAAATTGTTGACTGAGGGAAGAGAGCAAAGTATAAGGATGTCTGAGGAAAGAACATGTGATGCAGAGGAAATAGCAAGTACAAAGGCCCTGAGATGGGAATATACCGATTGTATGTGAGAAATACCAGGGAAGTGTGAGTGTCTGCTTGGAGTGATTCCAGAGAGGAGATCAGAAGGGTTTATTGTGAGGACTTTACCTTTTACTTTGAGAAGGTTGGAAAGCCTAAACTGAAGAATAACTAGATTAGATTTTTAAAAAGTCACCCTAAATGCTGCCCTGAGAACCAAAGGTGCCATTTACTGAGATGAGGAATTTTGAGAGAGAAGCAAATGGTTTTGCAGGGTGAGAGGTAGGAAGGTTTATTAGCAAATTTGTTTTGAATGTCATAAGTTTGCGATCAAGTAAAGATAACAAGTAGACAGTTATATGTACAAATTTGGAGTTCAAGGGGGAAAGAAGCTCTATATTTGAAATAATATCTATCTTTAATGTCCTGTTACCTACCTTAGTCTTATGAGAAAACTTTTCATTGCAAGTGGCAGGTGCAGAAGTTCACATAAAGATGGGTGTAGAAATATATTAAATGCAGGAGCATTATGTCGAGTGGTATCACTACGCAAGTTCCCAGCAGGATGTAACCAGGTCCATAAAGAGGAGTTCTGGCTAAAGAGAGTAAGATGACAGGGTCCACCTTTCCTAAAGGTAGCCCTGCCTTAATCCTAATACCAGCTTTCCCTTCTTCTCAGGTGAAGTTGTGTCTCCCCTCTCCCCCGTTTCCCTTCTATGGTCTTTGTAGACAACTCCTATTTTTTAGGAGACCCACACTTCACATTGATTTGTAGTTTTGTGTTTATAGGTTTAACTCTACCATTAGATTTGAAGCTGCTAAAGAGTGGGGTCATATTAATTAATTTTTATACTTTCTGTTTCTACTACAGTGCCTGATATATACATTATACTCAATATCTATTCATTGAATGAATAACTGACTGAAGCTTCTCCTGTGTTCCCGAGAGTAGGATTTTAAACTGCTTGCTGGTTATTCTAGCTGAATGTCCTATAGCCAACCTAAATATAATATGCTCAAAACAGAATCAACTTACCTTTGACTCTCTTACCCAAATCTTATGTCACTATGCCGTATGCTCTATTAATTCTATCTCTGAAGTGTCTTTGAAATTAGTTCCTCTAGTCTATTCACTCACACCTCTCCTTCCTACCTCATTCCCAGTGAACTTTTCTACTTTTGCTCAATTTTTTCCCACATTCCCTCCATGTTATCACAACTAGTTACAATCCTTGAAGTCCCAGCTTAAACCCACATGTGGCATGAAGTGGTCCTCAGTCACACAGTCAGCATAATTTTTCTCCCTCCCCAATAACACACTGTGACTCTCTAGCACATTTGGCATTATAGTGGAGAAACTGGCATATTTATTTCACATTAGCCTGTGGTTTTCTCATCTTTATACCTCAACACCTAATACATTGCCTTCCATGAAGAAGATAATAAACGATTGTTGAATTGAATGAGTACATATGTTTTACTGATTCTTTGACATAGTAATTCTCTTCAGTGGAGGAGTAAGTAATTGCCACTCATCAAAAGTCATTCTCTTGAATATGTTTGCTCTTCACAAAAATTTACCTTCCTACTCAGTAGCAGAATATCTCTGAAAGACACTTTTTAAAACAGTATTTTCCACGTTGACAAAAAAGTGTTCAATCTTTGAGCATAGATTATTTCCTCACTTGTGGGAGGTCGGATTGGAGTCAATTTTGTCTGATTTCTGCACCAGTGCATCAAAATTTCACCCCAAATGTGCTAGTCCTTTACGTTTTAAAGATTTTGTGACACGTTTTGCCTGATTAGAGATACACGATGTTTTAAACTTTTATTTACGTGGTGCTAACAGATACTTTGATAATGCATTAGAAAGGATGTTAAGCACATAAATATTTCACTGTGCGTTGATTTATTTATCTTCCTTTTAGAGCATAAGAGGGAAATATGCTGTCAAGATATTCTCAAGAGTAGAGAAAAATTGAGTCTATTGGCCTTCTAGAAAAGTGAATAGTATTGTGTCATCTCAAAAATGAGGATTTATGGTGAAATGTTTACAAATTCGGGGGGAAAGTTATGGAAAAATGATTTGTCAACACTAATATAAAAGCAAAGGGATATCCAAGATGGCATGCCTAAAGCCGGTAACCAACAATCTTTAGGGTGCAGTGAAATTCTACGGCTGGTTACCCAGGTTTTCAATCTGATTCATCCCCTGTGAACGAAATACTATTCCAAATAAAAGGTCAAATGCAGCAATCACCTATTGAATATGTGCTCTACATGATAAAAATATATCACAATCTTTATGAATCCTAGAACTCCTGATCTCATCTTATTCATGGTCCTATTCAAATAAGTATGCAGAAAAACTAAACGTAGTGATACTTCTGATATCCAAATTTGGGGACTATTCATTTTCTCTTTTCTACTATATTTTGCTTTGGAGTCTGTCTTTCTCTAAAACCAATGCCTCAAAATATATTTGAGTGTAAATAAGTGATAATAAACCCCATTTTTCAGTATCTCCCAATCAGTGCAGATTTTTCTTCCTGATTTATTTTCCGGTCTATAATTACTTTTATTATGTAGGTAATCTTAGCATCTCACAAAAAGGCTTTTCTTGCTCCATCTACTTCTTCTTTCTGACTACTATCTGATTCAGCATCATGATATTCTGACAAAGACACATTTCATCAGGGAGAAAATGTACATTCTCTGTATTTAGCAAGGTAGAAACAACTGGGAAATTTATGAGTTAAAAATTTTACCCTTTTAACACGTTTACCCTGGTCAATCTTCAGAGATGCCTTCAAAGGCAAATCTGATATGTAAATGGGACTTTCAGATGATCCTTGTATTGACAATCTATCACACACTAACTTCCTTTCTTTTCATTCTTTTACTGGGGGCAGAGGAGGAGGGCTTAGCGAGTGCTGTGTAATTTATCTGGAAGAACTCCAGAAACACTGCCAAGCAGAGCCTTGTTGGGTTTATCACAGTCCCACTCCTCTACTTTAGGCCGGGGGAAGGGCATTTACTATTTACTTCCTGTACTTTCTAGGTGTCACTTAACAGTAGTTTGAAAAATAAATTCTGCTTACTTTATAATGATATTAATAGTTATTTACCACTGAAAGATATTCTTTTTTGCCAAAACCAGAGCAAATGTGTGACCGATTCCCAACTGAGTTCTGAATGCAAGCACAGTAATTCTTCTTAGGTCCAGTCCTAACCTGTAACTAGCGAAGTCCACTGATTAAGAAGGGAAACTTTATTTCAGCCCTTTGGGATCTTTCATCTTTTAAAGGCAGAGACATTTTTACCACTTCTGGTTTATCAGATTCATCCCCGCACTTCAGTTTGAGTTTTAGTTGATCTGGATCCCCTGATAGCTTCTTATGTGTCCTCATTTTCCTTTTGCTTCACCAACAATGAAAATCTAGGAGATTTTGAAAGAACAATGGATTTCAACAGAAGGTATGAATTCTTTACTCCAAATCACTTCCATTTTAACTTACTTCTGAGCCTCCATGTCTTGTTCTATTGTTCCTTGTGGAGCTGTCCACTAGAGTTGGGACAGCTTATCCAGGGGACCGAATAAATTTCCCCTGGCTTTGTGTACATTTATGAAATTGGCAGAGGCAGAGGTGTCTTCTATTCTATTCTTGTTCCGGTATACTGGTTGGCAAACTTTTTCTATAAAGGGTCAGCTAATAAAAATTTTAGGTGGTACAGCCCTTATATGGTCTCTGCCCCAACTTTTCCACTATGGCCTTGCGGTATGAAACCAACCATAGACAATACGTAAATGAATGTGACTGTGTCACAATAAAACTTTACAGTGGATCTTAAAACTTCACTTTCAAATAATTTTCACGTGTCACCAAATATAATTCTTTTTTTGATATTTTTTTACAACCACTTAAAAATAATACCCATTCTCGTTAGTGGTTAAAACAAAAAACAAACAAAAAAACCCACACCAAGCATGTAGTGGGCCATGTTTGCCTACCCTGTTCTAGAGCAGTGAGTTAGTCCCTTTATACATATGCTATTCTTTACAGTTTTAAGTCCCAATGCAAAACTGGCTTGAAGACTAATTAAAAATAGTGGCCTTTCTCTGCCTGTAATATTTTACATTTCTATGCAACATCAATTATGGCTCAGAATTTTATTCACTTCATAAAATATTATTTCTTGCCTATTTTCCAAATTCTTTTGGCAAATAACATACGTAGATAATTCAAAATGTTTTTTAAATTCGAAGTCCCTTGTTAGCATCAAGCCCTTCAAAACTTTGGTATTGACCATGGAGAGATGGGAAGGAGCTACTCACTTCACCATGAACTTAGAACTCTTCTAATGAACTTAGAACTTCTAGTGAACTTAAAACTCTTCTAATAAGGACTCCAATTTCTTAAGAAACTGAATATGGGGATGTGTGGATGTACATGGCAGTGGGCTGGCCAAGACTATATCCCATTTCAACACTTCTTAAGGGAATATTTTTTGTTTCCTCAATTTAGCAGACTTATTTGTAGGGCTCCATTTGTTTGGATCTATGGCTCGTATATCCACTTCTAAATAGATACGTTTCTCAACTTTGAACCCTTGACTTCATTGTACTGTCATCTTCATAATGGTTTTTTGACTTTCTAATTCAGAGAAAGTTGACTGTATTATTATTTTAAATCCTAGCAGTTCTGATTTTTATCCCAGGATTATTTCAGAGTTTTAGATGAGCTACCCAAATGTAACTCTTTTGATTCTTGGACCTATATGTCCAGAGAATTCCAGTGTCTGAATGATAAAGCTTCCTCTAATAAAAACTCAATATATAGTCATAATCTTTTCTCACTCCGCTTTCAGTTACCTTCACCACCCAACATCGGAAAATATCCCTCTCTCTTCATGCTACTCTACCCCATGTGACTTCCCCCCCCACGCCCTTTTCCTCTCAAGTTTATTATATGTATCTTCTTGGCCTCTTGTGACAAGTTTTTCTTCTTCATTTCTCACAACTTTTCTTCCTCTGCACAGTATCAGATAGTGCAGCTCAAAAGAACTGAATTGTACAAGGTAGGATGTTTGGTGGTGCAAAGATAGCATTATTTGTGATCATGGGACTTGGAAGTGTGCAAGATACCAGGAGCTTTTGCATATTATTAATTTTAGAATTCATTACATTATTAATAATTATAGGAAGGGGGAACCAACAGTTTTCTTAAAAAAATAATAGTAATAACTATAATAAGATATCAGAGATATTGGTTTCTGTTCTTCAATTACATTTTCTTCCTAAAGGACTCTTTGATTTTAGGGACCATGCTAAGAAACTACCTCTTACCTCTCATTTCAGAGGTATATACTCTTGTTCAGGTAAATAACTATCAAAATGCAAATATTAGGATGATCATGTTATTTACTATATTAAATTTTTTCCAGTTAGAGCAAGAACATCATATGAATAAACTCTAACAAACATTTAAAATATCTGTATTGGGACTTCTCTGGTGGTCCTGTGATTAAGACTCTGTACTTCTACTGCAGGGGGCTCGGGTTCCATCCCTGGTCAGGGAACTGCAAGTCTTGCTGTGTGCCCCCCCCCCAAAAAAAATCTGTATTATCTTTTTAAAATGGTTGAATTGTTGATTCATGAGAACTAGAATGAATCTAAAGTTAATATTTGTTGAATATTAGATGAAATAGAAAGTTGTAACACTTATGGGCCTGAAAGGACTCTGACAAATTGTCTAAATTGCTAACCCAGACTTTATAATACTTAGCTTACACAGTTTCTCCTCACACCTAATATAAGTGTGTTCAGTAACTTTTTGGTTTCAAATTTTAGAAGTCTGTAAATATCCAGCAATTTGCATATGAAATATGCACCAATATCACCAGCAGTTTTTCCTTAAAATATGTACTTTAGTGTCTAAGTCCTTAAAACTAGCATTTCAATATAGAAAATTTTTTTGAGGCTGCAAAATTTACTTGTATTGGCTAGTATAGGTCTTAGCTAATTTTTCAATTGTCCTCTCTTCAAATATCTCATGGAGAAATGGTGTTTGGTATTTATACATTCTCTTCCTGTCCATCGTGCCCTGAGGCTGCTTCACCACCTTGAGCCACAAGCCCTTTCTCTTATGGCAATCAATCCATTTTCAACCGGTAACACTTCTTGTTGGTCTGCAGAATGAATTGTCAAAGTTTTTTCTAGCGCCTTTCTCCTTACATCTCAGCAAGTTCAACATATGGTTATTTTCCACTTTTGCTCTGACTTTTCTAAGCAAACATTTTCTTAAACGAGGCAAGTTGGCAGGGTAAAGTCAGAGAGAACTGCTGAAGTGGCTGCAAAACAAAACTTTCCAGTGAGCAGTGCTTTCCATGCATTCTTTCCTTTTCCTCACCAGGACTTTTATCAGGTGGGTGCTATTTAATCCGTTTCAAAATGAAAAAAATGATGCTTAAAGGAGTGATGCTTCTGGTCAAAGGTAATGTAATAATAAGTGAAGGAGATTGAAATATGTTACTGTAATTATAATCCTACTCCATATTACGCGCTGAACTCATGTATTAACTTGATTCATGAACTTGCCCTAGTTCCTTAACTTTCCAGTTACTTAATTTTCTAGTTACTGATTTTTTAGGTAAAGATAACAGTATCTTTCCTTCTCACTTCATACAGGATCAAACTGACTCCAAAGTGAAAATATGTAAACATCCATCAAATGTAAAATCTTTGCATGTGACCATTTAAGAATCTGTCTCATTCTCTACTCTTCACTTTTGCCTTTATCCACAAAAAATACTATTTTTCTTTTTCTCTTAGAGAGAGAGAAAAAAACATGGCTTCTTACACATATCAGGGAAAGAAAAGTCTTACATTTTGAATTTGAAATCATAGCAAGTAATTTCTAGGGCCCTTAAAAGTACCAAGAAATCTCAGTCAGAATCCTTATGAAGCCTTCCTATTCTTTCTAAATTAAAATTGATTTTGTTCCAAGTACACATAGGTACTTCCATTTGAAAATTTGGAAATAAACTCAATTATTTTACTGAATAACTGCAAGTCTTCCACTAGATTTGGAATTAGAGATATAATTATTAATGGGGCTATGTTCTCAATATATTTATCATCTAATAGAGAAAATGCCCACACACATATCCATAATTACAAATTAATAAAATAAATGCTAAAATTGAGTGCTGTGTTTACCAAGCAAATAGATTCATTCAACCTGGAGTGTTTAGTATGGAATTCGGAGAGGATGAGGAGAGGAAAGGGAAGGTAAAGAGCTAGGTATTGGGAGGAAGAATGGGGAATATTTAAAAAAATAAGTGACTGTGACTTGCTCAAAGCAACATTATAAAAATTGGACAAATGAATGATTGAATGTTCTGTGTTGATTAAGTTAAATAATCAGGAATTTTATTGTTAAATGTCTGTTGTGATTGGAATTTTAGTTCATTGAAAAGTGAGACCATTTACAAAATCCAGGGATACACAAGTTTCAAGAGAGCCATCAGATTATGACTTCCTTGTCTTTAACGGGATATTTTAAAAGATTTTAACATCCATGTTCTTGAGAACTTTGCTGTTGAAACCTGATCTGTTCCCCAGGCCTAAATTGTCTCTGTTAGCTTTACTGGGTCTGGGCCTGTTTCAGGAGTATGGATACACACTGGTCAGGTAGTGACTTCAACCCCTGGTTGATTATACTTCTTTTAAGAATTGACAAATGGTCGGTTTGACCTTGAAGTTCTTCAAGAGAAGATGAGTCCAAGTTTCATCACTCACTCATTCATTCATTCATTCACCCACTTACTCATTATTCTTTCATCTGAAATGGAGCAAACCCTTCCAGAGAAGAGCAATAGTATTCAATTGTTAGTTATATTTCATGTCAGTACATACCTTCATCATAGTGGGAATTTTCACATTAGGAACAAGCAGCTATTTATAGTCCATAGTGAAGACATTGGTAGGTACAATGACCTTCTTTTCCCTC
Source organism: Neophocaena asiaeorientalis asiaeorientalis (assembly GCF_003031525.2). NCBI lineage: Eukaryota > Metazoa > Chordata > Mammalia > Artiodactyla > Phocoenidae > Neophocaena > Neophocaena asiaeorientalis. The sequence continues at coordinate 1,413,163 of NW_020173762.1, forward strand.
CCTCTGCTGTTTATGTTTTTTTTAAAGAGAACTTATTATTTGAGGATTCTAAGTGGCTTTCCCTCAAATACCACAGTGACAGCATGTGATCCAGCCCTGGCCAATCACAGTATATCATTTCCCCCCAGCCACATTGATTGAGTCAGGAAAAGACAGATGTGTTCCTATTGGTTGGGACTATCAAAGTCCCCAGGACACATTTTCTTGAGCTATTGGTAAAGAGGCTCTTTTTCTCTCTGATGTCTGTCAGCTTAATATGTAAGCTAAAGCTCTTATAGGACATCATTTTGTTACATGTAGACAGTCGGCCTGAGAATAAAGGCAACAGAGGGGGAAGCAGAGACAAGAGATGGAGAGAGACAAAGAGAGAGAGAGAGACAGAGACAGAGAGACACAGAAACAGAGGGGAACTACTTCCCCGCTGAGTCTATTTGCATTTTGCTTAATTTAGTTTAAGCTGGATTTCATTTATTGCAAGATTCTTGATAAATACAACACCTAAAATGTGCTTTGATGATGAAAGGAGGAGAACTAACTCAACGTTTTCTTTTCCTGGTGATTATAAAAATCTGGCATTCTTCCGAAATTTAGAGTCTTAGGAAAGGCAGTTAAAACATGGTCTGTTTTTAGTTTTGATATTTATGGTTGCATTTTGGATCAAGATAATTTCAAAATATACTTTAAAAATATAACGGATTTTAATCAGAGGATGAGTTATATTTGGCATCCGATTCTTTAAGGGTTTTCCCATGTTTTTAAATTTTATTACATTCTGATCAGCTATTATGATTAGTAATGGGATTAATAGTTAATAAGTGAAACAGTAAATATAGAAAAGAGCACCTGTGCTTTAAAAATAAATATAGTTATGCAAATATTGAATTAAATAACATTTCAAAGAATTCAGTGAGAATAATCAAATGTAGGAAAAGCCCAGGAATCAACTTTGTATATTGCTTAGTTATATATGAGCTAAGCACATTTTATTTGAGAGGTAGGATGATGGGCATAACCAGGAGGGGAAAATGGAGTTCAACAAAGGCCTAGTGAACAAGTAAAGAAGCAAAGTCTTAAGATCATTGTATGAATATCAAAGTTGCTCCATGGCTCTCTGGGATCAGCGACATAATGAAGTCAATGGATGGAATAATGGGGACTTTGGGTCCCACAAAACTGAAGGCCAAGATGGAGATGTAGGTTAAGCCAGCAGCTACGCAAAAGAGGGACTCATATATACAGTGCTAAAGAAAAAAGAGGTAAAATCCACAAAAAGGATAATTTTGTTACACTGTTTTTCTAGGGTGTGGTTATGCAAGGGTCTGGGAGCTTAAAATCTGCTGCTGTTTAAAAATCTCTCCATAGCTGCAGATATATTTAGGGAGTCAAGAAATGTACCTACATATGGGGAGCAAAGCACAAGGATTGGGACATATATGCGTGAACTTTACTCAGGGAAGCGTTAGGGTAGACTCCTTATCATCTTGATAAACAAAGGCAAAGAGGTAAATGGAACAATCTTGCTGCAGGTATCTGTTTTACCAAGGCAGAAAATTCACTCAGCATAGTTCAACACAGCAATTGACAAACATATATGAGTCATATAGTAAATATTTCAGGGTTTGTAGGCCATATGATCTGAGTCTCAACTACTCAGATCTGACTTTAGTGCAAAAGCAGTCATAGGTAATACATAAATTAATGGGTGTGGTTGTGTTCCAATGAAACTTATTGACAAAAATGTAATCTGTGGACCTTGATAGAACCAATAAAAGTATCCTGAGTGGTGTTCCTGGGGATAAAAATAAATGCTCTGATGGGGAGTGTTTGCTGATTTCTGTGGTATAAATACCACCACCATGGCCAATTTCAAACTACCCATGGTTTGAAAATCAACTACCAACATTTCTGAAAATTAACACTTGGGAGCCAATTCAAGACAATTGCAGGACACCACAAAAAATGTCCCACATACAGAGAAGTAAAAAACAGTGTCCTAACCATCAGTTTTTAAGATTCTGCAATCTCACGTTACTTTCCCTCCTTCCATGTTTTTCTGTCCTTGCCCTCCCCTCACCATCTGCTTCCTGGAGTCACATTCGCAGAAAGCCATCTGCATGCAAGCCTTTGGCTTGGGCAGAGCTCAACCTCAGGGTTATGAAACATTTATACTTTCTATTCTTATTATTTACTGGTTCATTTACTTCTCTAATATACAGTAATAAGATTTTGAGCAAGCACCTATATTATAAATTGTCAATGGGTTATTTAAGAAAAGTAGACACCTAGAGATCAGTTGATGAATTTATATTGTACCTATAATAGAAATTACTATGTACAATGAGGTATTCGCAATCAAAGGAAACATAGTGCAAAAGAGAGCATGTTTAGGAGGAGACCACAAAATGGGCTGAAAGAGAACATAATTATGAAACAAAGAAATGAGAAACAAGCTTGGGCTCATTCAAGGCTGGATAAAAACTCTAGGTCCAACTATTCCTTATTAGACCATTTTCATAATGAACCAGTTCTAAGAAAAGTCGAAGTGGATATGCTCTTGGTGCTAAATGAGTTTAGAAAAAAAAAAAACAAAGCTGCGAAAGCCTTCTTTTATCGTCTGTCAAATTAGAAAAACCAAGTAGGTCTTTGTTCTTGTAATAGTCTATTTGCTTAAATACGTAGAAAAGTGGCAGGGGAATCATTTCAATGTTTGCAGGCAGTCAACTGCATTAAAGAATCACAAGAAAACAGGCTGAACTCTGCAGTCAAACTGCCAACTTTATTCTAATTAATAACCCTAAATTGTGCAGCTATTCATGGATTGCTTACATTTGGGATATATGAATATTGAGGTTAGAGGCTGAAATCAGCAGTAGAGTAAAACAAAACCATCATCGTATGTAAAATTTTGGGTGACCCATTTAGAGGTAAAAGTGGATTGAACATCTTTTGAGATTTAAAAGATTCTATGATACAAATAGTATGTGACAAAAGGAAGGTTTTATCTCATAGTTATCTCATAGTCCTATCTTCATGTGGCTTTATCCCTCACTAGTCTGTCATGGAATCACCCTGTTATCCATCTAGCCTGAAATTTCCCTACTTAAGAGTTGCTTAGAGATGAAAGATATGAGAATGGGGCACATGGTCTACAAAAGATCACTACTGAGTTCTTTTTAAAATGTGTGAAATCCTGAGTATTTACGGCAGCAAGATTCAGTTTCTGTCCTCTGGAAACTTATAGTTTCTATCTCCATAGTCTCTGCTTCACTTTCATAGGAGGACCTTGTTTTGAACTTTACTGAGATAAGTAAAGGTTTTCATAAAGCAGACTGGAATTTTAAATTGCAAATAATAATTTCTGCCTTAGTCTGCTGCTATAACAAAAATACCGTAACTGGGTGGCTTTTAAACAGGAAACAAGTTATTTCTCACAGTTCTGGAAGCTGGGAAGTCCAAGATCATGGTGCTGAGAGATTTGGGGTCTGACAAGAGCCCACTTCTCATGGATAGCCATCTTTTCACTTTAATCTCACCTAACACATTATGGAAGGGGTGAGGGAGCTTTCATGGCTTCTTTTATACAGGCACTAATCCCACTCATAAGGGCTCTGCCCCCATAACTTAATCACCTCTCAAAGACAGCCCACCTCCTCATACCATCACTTGGGAGTTAGGATTTCAACATATGAATGGGGGGCGGGCAGGTACAAACACTCAACCTACAGTAATTCCAAAGCGCAGATAATGTGTCAGATCCCCTCCTTACTCCCACTCCTCCTTTGGATACACTGTTTTATCAGAGTGCCTGGCCCAAGGTGAGAAAGTAATAAACTTAAAAAAAAAATGAATTTTGAATAAGTAGGTGGGGATTTATATAAACAAGGAATTACACATAGTGTGAAAAAGGTTTAATACATGCCTTTTCTAGTTGAGAGGTATAAAAAGTAGCATGTTCAAGATCACAGGGCTATGTAATGTGAAACTTAGGATTTAACCTAATTTTTATGGCTCCCTTTCCTGTGTGTGCTTTCTACCTTTCCAGGTCAGAGAAGGAATGCTCAGAGTAATTTGAAGAGTATTTGTGCATTTTGATGAGGAAAGCGTAAGAGTGGAAAAAGGAGAAAGGACTAAAATAGTTTGTAAAAAAAAATGTGATATCTAATAGCTGAAGAGGAAACTTTTACTGTCTGTCATAGACTATTTTGGAGTCATTTACTTAGCCCACAAGTCTCATCTTTCTTGCACAAAGAAGGATCTTGCCCCTCCACAGAGAAAGACAGCTATTTTTGTTCTACATGGTCCTAGGTCTTTGTCCACGGTCACCTGGTCTTTCTGTCCTGAGAATTTGGAACTAGCATTCAGGAATGACTAGTAAATCTCTCCAACCACCTGAAAATGGAACAGGTATTAACTGCAAACCGTGGAGAGGCTTTGTCAATCATTGGACTGACAAGGAGAGAGAGGAAGTCTGCAGGAAGAGAATGAAGTAGACATGCAGAGAGAAGCAGGGACAAGCCATGGAGAGACAGAGCATTGCCTAGGTTCTTGGAGACTTTCTGGATTCTAATTTTAGGGCCTTCCTGAAGCCAAGCTAAGGCCTTTCTTTGTGTCCTATGAGATACCGCCTTTGTTCTGACCTTAGTTAACTTTATTCTTTTCAAAATTTATTTATTTTAGTTTTGGCTGCGTTGGGTCTTGGTTGCTGCACGCGGGCTTTCTCTAGTTGCAGCGAACGGGAGCTACTCATCGTTGCAGTGCACGGGCTTCTCATTGCAGTGGCTTCTCTTGTTGCAGAGCACAGGCTCTAGGCGCACGGGCTTCAGCATTTGTGGCGCGAGGGCTCAGTAGTTGTGGTTCATGGGCTCTAGAGTGCAGACTCAGTAGTTGTGGCGCACGGGTTTAGTTGCTCCATGGCATGTGGGATCTTCCCAGACCAGGTCTCGACCCAGTGTCCCCTGCATTGGTAGGTGGATTCTTAACCACTGCACCACCAGGAAAGCCCCCTTAGTTAACTTTAATTGGCTTTTATTAATTAGAAATTTGGATTTTATTACAAACTTTTATTACAAACAAGGTTGCAACTTGTTTTGTTTTGTACATTATCTCCTTCATGCTTTTGCCCAAACATTACCTTTTCATTGAAACCAGACTAGATCACTCCATTTAAAATTCCAGTATCACTCCTCCTCTTGTTATGGGCTGAATTGTTAGACCCTTAAAATTTATATGTTGAAGTCCTAAGTCCTAGTATCTCAGAATGTGACTGTTTTTAGAGATAAGATCTTTAAAGAGGTAAATAAGTTAAAATGAGGTCATCAGGGTGAGCTCTAATCTAGTATGACTGGTGTCATAAGAAGAGAAAATTGGGACACAGAGGCAGGCACAGAGGGAAGATGATGTAAAGATGCAGGGAGCAGTGGCCATCTACAAGCCAAGGAGAGAGGCCTAGAACAGATCCTTCCCTCAAGGCCCTCAGAAGAAACCAACCCTGCCACCACCTTCATCTTGGGCTTCCAACCTCCAGAACTGTGAGAAAATAAACTTCTGTTGTTTAGGCCATCTAATTTGTGGTATGTTGCTGTGGCAGCCCTAGCAACTAATACATCATCTTGCAAACTGATCTCCCTGACCCTGTACTATTGCATTATTAAATATATTTCTTATTTATTTTCTTTTTCTCATCACCAGAATGTAAATTTCATGAAGGCAGGGAGTTTTGCCTATTTTGTTCTTTAGTGTTTTACTCAGTGCTTTGAACAATGTTAAACACACGCATACGTATACACCTGTATGCATACATAAGAATTTTTAATAATGTATAATCTTTTAGGGTCAACAATAAGCATGACATGAAGAGTAGAGATCACTGTGTAACTCTAGGTAAATGAACTCAATTTATCAGAACCAAAATTATCTCATGTGTAAAAATAAAATGTCTGTACTCTTATAGAGAGTCCCATCATCCTGTGAAGGGATAAATATTCAGGTTTTACCTTTTTGCTCCTAGAGAGACTTTTTAGCCTTTGTACTTAGAAGTCCTTTGATGAAGTTCTTTGGATCCAGAGGTTAAGTTTCTTCTACCTTTCTGTAAAGACCCAGGGAATATTTGTGTTTCTCCTGGTTTTTAGAAATTTACTGGTGAATCTTCTACATGGTGACGTGGGGATGAAATAAATATATGTGTATTTAAATTCTCAGCTTTACTTGCAAAATTAATAGTAGGTTGAAAATTACTGTTAGTTTTGGTAGAAATTTAATTTTTCATGAAGGAAACTTTTTAAGGCTATTTGTGAAAAGGAATGACTATTACAGAAAATTTGGTTTCATAAAATTACATAAATTCCTAGTCGGTCTCATTGGTATTTCTTTCTTTCATTCTGCAAATTAACTCGTTAGCAGACGTCACTTTAAGCTTATCCAATCTCTATTTTGGAAGAAGTTACAACTTGCATTGCAAGGTTAGTTCAAATTTTATTATTCATTTTATCCTTGACCTCAGTGGTTAAAACTATTAACTAAAGTAATGCTAATTGTAGTGGTGTTTTTTGATTTAGACACTTGTCCACTAGGAATTGGCCTGAGACCAATTAATTTCATTCTGGCCACTGAAAAAGACATCAAGCTGTAATGATTTTTGGTCACTGTTCAAGAGTTTACATTAATATAAAGGACACATAGGGTAAAATTCAATCATAAATATCATCCTATACATTTAAGCAGACGTTTATGTACTAAACTGTGTAGGTAATAGGGAAAATTATGAATATATTTTAATATTTTGCAACTGAATATGAAGCATCACTATGTATTTTGTTCCGATATATTATCTTTTCAATCATATATAATGACAGCGTATATAGAATCTTTATAAAAACTAAGAAAGAAATTATTTGCTTTGTCCAACAAATATTTGATTGCCTAATATTCCTAAGTTACCACAGAAAGAAAGTATAGGATCCCAGAATGAATAAGGCATGATCATGGCCCTTAGGAGTTTCTGGTTTAGTAAAAGTAATGAGATAAGTGAATGGACAATAAGTGGCAGATTTAAGATAATTGATAACATTTATTGAGGACTCACTATGTGCCAGGCACTCTTCTAAGAGCTTTATATATTATACCAATTGAACCTTTTAACCATATTTTGAGGAGAGTATTGTTTTACAGATAAGGAAAAAAAGTCACAGAGAGTTACAGCAACTTTCCAAGGTCATGAAATTAATAAGTAAACATGATGGCATTTGAACTTTTTTTTTTTTTCGGTACACGGGCCTCTCACTGTTGTGGCCTCTCCCGTTGCGGAGCACAGGCTCCAGACGCGCAGGCTCAGCAGCCATGGCTCACGGGCCCAGCCGCTCCGCGGCATGTGGGATCTTCCCAAACCGGGGTATGAACCCATGTACCCTGCATCGGCAAGCGGACTCTCAACCACTGCGCCACCAGGGAAGCCCAGTATTTGGACTTTTGATGTTGGCTCTTGAATCACAGTCTTAATCTATTTTGCCTTTAGGGTAAACTTCTTAAGAGCACTGTGAAATCAAAACAAAACCAAACCCCTGCAAACTTGGTTAATGGCTCACCTATGGCAGAAATCACATCTGTGCTGGAAGAACCCAGAAAACTTCTTAGGAAGGTTGCATCTGGAATGGTCCTCAAAGGATTTGGATATATGGAACTCTAAAACGAGATGTCTTCAGGTAGTGAGAGTATGTCTCGGACTAGCTAGATTGTCACCAAGTCTTCTTCCTCTGCATGGAGCGAGACCGTCTTTCTCATCTTCCCTTGTAGATATTAGGCGTAACTGTTGCTGAACCAGGTCTGTTTGCCCGCTGAGCAGCAAGCCAAACGCCAAGATGTCGAGGTTTGCAGCTGAGAAAGGGTTTATTGACCAGGCAGCCAAGCAAGTCGACAGGAGAACAAATCTCAAATCCACCTCCCTGAAGGTAAGGGGCTGGATACTTATGAGATAAAGAAGCAGGTGGTCTGAGGTGTGAGAAGTGTGAGGAAGGGTGATTGGCAATAAGAAAAAGGTGAGGTAATCTTTGTCCTGCGCAGGTGCAACCAAGCTACAGGATTCTTCACAGGACGCATCTTCAGCAAATGGCGGCACTGACATGTTCTGAGGGTGGAGTTTTTGACCCTCTGACGTCAAAAGGTCACTGAGCGGACACTCGAGCATGCCCAGTTGGAGGGTGGAGGTATCCCAATCGGTCTTAATCGACTGGAGCTCAAACTGGACACAGCAGACCCCAAGTTCCTGAAAAACAACTTGGGCAAACATCTTATTGTTTAGGCTATGTGAGACTTGGAGGACACGCAAGTTTTTATGAAAACAAAGTGAGCTTGATCAATGAAGGTAGGTTACAGTTTATTACTTATTAAGCAAGATATAGTTTAATGGATCTAACTGATGAGTAACCTCGATTACATAACCATGTGACTGAGTTCTAGCCAAAGGTATATATATTGTATCTACATTACAGTGTATATAATGTACCATGTGTGTTCAGTAGAAATGCTATAGAGTCTGCAGACTTCCAGGTCAGGCTTTATAAGACCTCCCACGTATAGTTTTTCTTCCTTGCCCTCTGCCTGTTGAAGATGGTTCCTAGATCTTAGAAGCCAAGTGAGGAGGATAAAAGTCACATTCACAATATGAAAGAAGCCTAGATCCCTGAATCACAGCTTGAAGGGGAGCCACCCACGGATTAGGAAAACTCATTTGAGGGAGTTCTGAATGAGAAAGAAATGTTTACTGTGGTAAGCTACTGAAATTTTGGCATTTGCGAATTGCAGCAGTTAGACTACCTTCACTAATGTAGGGAATATAAGAAGAGTGTCATATAAGGAGAATAGATTAAATTTGCTTCTCACCAGTGGATGGGAAGTGTAATGTTAAGTTCTAAAGCCAATGTGAAAGGTTAAAATTGCAAGTGGCAAAACTATCCTTGAACTTCCCTATAGAATTCGATATATATAATATAAAATATAGTATAGGGATTCCCTGGTGGCGCAGTGGTTGAGAGTCTGCCTGCCAATGCAGGAACAAACCTATAGAAGAAATGTCAATTCTTCTCACTCTTGCATTGTTAATGTTTTTCTAGTGTCAATTAATTATTCAACTTCTTCCTTTAGGATATTGATGAAACCATTGCCACTTAGTTGGCCACCTGAACCATATGTTCTACTAATTTTTTTTTTTTTTTTTTTTTTTGCGGTACCCGGGCCTCTCACTGTTGTGGCCCCTCCCGTTGCGGAGCTCAGGCTGCGGACGCGCAGGCTCAGCGGCCATGGCTCACGGGCCCAGCTGCTCCGCGGCATGTGGGATCTTTGCGGACCGGGGCACGAACCCCCGTCCCCTGAATCGGCAGGCGGACTCTCAACCACTGCGCCACCAGGGAAGCCCTCTACTTTTTAATGGAAAAGAAACATAATCTTTCTAAAGTGTTTTGTGAGATGTGTTGGCTATTTCAGCCTAGGTTTCCACCATTGCCTCAGACAGACTTACATGATGTGATTTCATGGAATGAGATGCAGTTTATTATCTTAGAAGGAATGCAGGCTTTATCTGCAGAGGACTTACAGTTTGATCCTCAACTCTAGTGTTATTTTAGTTGTGCTGTGGATTTTGGGTAATTTACTTAAATTTTCTTAACTTTTAATCTCCAGTTAGTAAACTGGAAATAAAAATACACACATTGTAAGATTATTCTGAAGATATGTATTCATAATAATGAATATTTTTTGAGTACTTACCACATTGCATTTTAAAAAACAATTGCTCTATTTTAAGCTTATAATATTTTCCAGGTTTCTGTGTTTTATAAACGTTATTAGTTTTGGTTTGTACATGTCACACATTCTGTTTAGTGTTTGTGGAATTCCCAGCTCAAGAATAGTCAACATTTTAGTTTATTCTCTCCCTCTTCCTCTTTCTCTCTCTCTCTCTCTCCTCTTCCCATATATTCCATTTACCATTATACCTACTTTTGGTACAGCCTTAACGCTATTCTATTTCCTTCAAGATGGATCACTCATTTTGCTAATACATAAATTACTAAATATTTAAAACTTTGCACTTACAGCAACCTTAATAACTAATTAAAGAAGGTGTATTATCTTCACTTAACCAAAGAGAGTAAGTTACTTGCCTGATGTTCCACATAATTTAGTAACAGAGCTAGGACTAAAACCCTAATTAACAGTTATTGAGCACTTACAATTTGTCTAGAGGTTTTCAAATATTAACCAATTTCATGTTCATAAAAATTCTGTGAGTTAAGCACTATTATTTTTTTATTTTTTAATATAAATTTATTTATTTAGTTTTGGCTGCATTGGGTCCTTGTTGCTGTGCACGGGCTTTCTCTAGTTGCGGCGAGCGGTGGCTACTCTTCATTGCGGTGCGCGAGCTTCTCATCATGGTGGCTTCTCTTCTTGTGGAGCATGGGCTCTAGGCACGCGGCCTTCAGTAGTTGTGGCACACTGGCTCAGTAGTTGTGGCTCACGGGCTCTATAGCACAGTCTCAATAGTTGTGGCGCATGGGCTTAGCTGCTCCGCGGCACGTGGGATCTTACTGGACCAAACCTCGAACCTGTGTCCCCTGCATTAGCAGGAGGATTCTTAACCACTGCACCACCAGGGAAACCCCAAGTGCTATTATTATCATTAAATCATACATGAAGTAAATGAGACACAAAGGTTTGAGTAGCTTGCTATGGTTATGTAAGTGCTACAGGATTGGACTGGTATTTGAACCCAAATACCTTCAGGTTTAACCATTTTAAAATCTATGCTGATTTTCACTACAGTATATACAACCTTTAATTCTGTGACTAATACAAGATATCAGTAAGTGAAAGACATTGTTATTGGACTATTCAGCAATCTGAGAAGGTCAACCTAACTAACTCATCCAGTTATTGTACAATAGTAGAGAAAGTTTAGCTAGGAAGATATGGTGGGCACATACATTGAAAACCTTAAATGGCACGTTTTGCATCTACATGCTTAAACATCAAGCAATATTATTGTTTACTTGTTTTAAAACCTGAAGATAAAAAACAATGACTAAGTATATAACATTAAGAAAAATGTCTTCAATTCTAGGAATCAACCTAGAAGTTAAAAAAAACTAAAATATCCCAATCATACATTTATTGGAAACTGTTGTTTCTTACTATACCATAGGGTAAATTACAGCTTTTGGAAAAGACATATGCAAGTAAAGGCAAAAAAAAAGATGATTTAAATCATTAATTTTAAAATTCTGATGTGATAATTTTTTCCATTATACCGAATATCTATATTATGAGAATCTGTAAATGTATAATGTATATTGGTCTAGCGAGATTATTTTTGACAGCTATATGCATTATCTGACATAGGCAGGAAAAATTTTTTGTAGCACTATAGCCACCCTTTCTATCTTTGGCTAAAATCTGAAATGTATCAGAAAATACACTACCACTGGTTTCATATTTATTCTTTCTAAGTGATCTCCACATAAAATGAACTCATTTAAAAAGTTTATCATTTTCCAGCTGACACTGTGGTCTCAACTTAGGGCTTGAAAATGAGACAGTCCTCTTCTCCCTCTCATATAGTTATGAGAAACATGAATTCTGCAGCTGGAATTCAGCTGACAAATTTGGTTGTGATCCAGTAGTCATAGTTCTGTAAAAAGACAGCAATAGGTATGGTCACAGAACTAATTATATTGATTATGAATGTGCTATTTTTGAAAAAGTGACCTTCGTAATTTCTTTGTGTATGATATATAATCCATTTATTCATGAGTAATTAATCTTTCTGATATTTAGACATGCATGTAAAATAATTCTATATTTAATATAATGTATCCAAATTAAATCCACTTTTATACTTACATGAACTCTCATTCTACAATCTTGCTTAAACAAAAAACCTTAGTTTTCAACAACTTGTCATCTGACTAGTAGAATGATTAGTTGTGGGCCAATGAGAATATTTTGAGACTGGGTAGTTTTTACTCCAATCAAATTCAATTCAAATACTTACTGTTTATTAGGCTCAAAGCACTAGTCTTAGAAGTGATTCCAGAATATTCATATGGGCTGCATTTATTGGTTGCAGTCTGGTGAAAATGTGAGGTTAGAAGGCTTGTCTTGATACTTTTTGCATAACAATTATGTTTTTTACTTAGATTATAATTTGAGAGGTGGGAATGGGGAGCAGAGAAAAAAATGATGCAGGGGGCTACAAACCCAGCTGGGGGCTACTGCAAATTAGAGGATATAAAAATAATTAAGACACTTTTTCCCCCATTCTTTAATCTTCTGATGGCCACAGATACACACAACTAACTCTAAGACTATGAATTCATAATAAAGTGTAAACTGAATGCCTAAATTAGCACAGAGTGAACGATTGATTCTAACTGGTGGATTATACCAAGTGTCACCAGAGATGTTATATTCGAACTGAGTTTTAAAGGATAAATACAATTTCTAAAGATAGAGAAGAGGAGGAAAGATCTTCCAAACACAGGCAATAGCATGACCAGAGACATATAGAGGCATGGAAGCATATAATAGTACAATAGTGAGTAACCTTTTGTAACTAAAGACAGATACAAAGTTGGGCGGGAAGCAAGGAGTAGTGGGAGACAACACATCTAGGCATAGATTTGATTCTAAAAGCCTTCAATGCCACTTAAATATATGGATGTTTATTTTTTGGTCTGCCCATCACAGTTATTTTAACAAGAGCACCTCTTTTGGCGGTGGGGTGTTGGGGGTGTTATGAGATTATTTTACAGGAGCCAGCCAAGGGCCTGTTCTGAAGATAGGTCTTTCTCTGGAATGTGCAGGGTTTGAGAAATTTAGGCCTGCTGAGCTAACACTTTGCTGCCCGTAGATAACACCAAAACCAGTAGAGAATCAGCGGCATCCAAACGCTAGAGTCTATCATCAGCAAACCAGAGCAAGGGAAGTGAAGTTTCAAGGGAAGTATGAAGTTACCATAAGGAATCATGAATTTGGAACCAAGAGCATAGAGCGAGATTGGGCAGGCCAGAGTGTGGTCTTAGAGAGCGATGCAAGTTCTGAATCATTGCTCAGCTGTCATCTGTGATTTGCTTTTATGAGCTTACAGTGACTAGATGCAAAGTCAGCTTAATAGGGCCAAAACTAAAAAATAAGTCAGGTATAAAACTGAAATAACCAGAGAAGAATAATTAAACATCTAAAATTTTTCTCTTTCCTATTTTTTGCTTGGCTTTTGCTTATTTCTGCTTCCCATGATTCCAAATCCCCAAAAGGAGAACAGCCTACCCAGAGTTAGGTTAAACACTTTTTTTCTTTAAAGGGAAAGGCAGACAGACCTTAAGGTGGCATGATCAGCAGGTGCTGTTTACATAATAAATACTTTGATTCTCACCTTTTAGCTGACTCTCTCCTCTCCAGTACTTGACAAATGGGGTAGAATTTGAAGATTTGTGTTTTACACTTTAAAGTGAAGGAAGCTATATCCTTTTCAAGAACAAATTTTCTTAGTGGGCGGACAAAGAAACACTAGTTACCTGAGGTAAGTGAAAAAGAACTGTTGTTTCCATGGTGCCAAAGACAATGAGAAGTTGAGTGGCAGACACTAAATATATGCTACTTCATGCTTTTGCATGGAATTGATCCTTCTTTCCTCTCCAGCAGGTCAAGTCCTCCTTTGTTATATTCCCATTCCACTGCAGTGTTACCATTCTGACCTATATAAACCTCTAGCCACAGTCCTTACTCCTGACCTCTCCTTGAATGCCCATCCAGATTACTAATCCTCAGCTTCCCCCCAGATGCAAGGCTGACTCTTCTATATCATATTTGTAGAAGCACAAAATTCATCAACTGATCAGGTACAGATTCTGTTCCATGTGAATGAACGCTCCAAGAGGCTGGATATATGCAGTCCTCAGAGGGACTGGAAGTAGGGAAACTTAACTGGGTATGTTTGCTTTTGACTGACTCTCTTCTTGTAAAAGTGTGACTAATAAAGCACACGACCCACAGTTGAGGCTCAACAAATGTTTGTTGTTGTTAATCAAGGCCAATGACTTCTTAAGTAGCTTATGGAAGAGAATATCCAATAGAGGAAAATACATGAACTAAATGTTCTCAGTGGAGAAATGAACCAGCTGTAGCATGAGTTTGTAGTGCACAAGAACAAAATAAAAATATTATTTTGAGATTTATCTGGAAAATAGACATTTCCCAAGGGCTTGTAGATTGTGGGAAAGATTTTAGCCTTTATAATCTTGTGTGATAGCTCTCTAATCTGCAAAGATCAAAACACAGTATTTCAAGACAAGGCCTGCTATTTTATTATTTATGAGAGCAAATTTCATTGTTAATGTTCTGTAAACTTCTATGGTAGTGAAAGTATAAGTGAATTAGTATATTCTCACCAATATATAAATACTGTGATGACTGATGGATTTTGAAGTTCTATATTATTATATTAGGAAAGAGAAAACGACAGAAAATTTAGGAAGCACAAAAATTGAAATATTGACTCCTTTTTTCCAACCCCTGAATTTTCTTAACATAACCTCTATAATGGATAAGAATTTTTAGCTCCATCAAACACTCTGGAGGTTTTCTTAATGTTTCTTATAGTTAGACATTCAAAGTGGCCATTCAAACTATCCAACAACTAAAAAATAGCATAAATTCAAATGAGAAATGGGACCTTATTTATCACTTTCTAGATATGGCAGTCTCAGCAAGTTGTAATAATTTTATTTAGTGTTGTCTACACCAACACTTTGCTATCTGAAAGGCCTAGCTAACAAGACAATCTCTTAACTGATATAAAGTTATGCATTTTCCATCATAAGCTAATATTTATGGAGCTGTCCTTTTTATAAATTATTATACCCATAATCTTCAATCCATTTTTAAAGATGAATCAAAAATCATTTGAAAGACCTTTTTTCCTCCGTCAATATTTTTTTTTCCTCCAAAAACTGGATTAGAGAAAATAAATTCACAAATAAGGGATAAATTCTTATAGGAAAGCTTACTCTTATTGTTATAGAAATATTCATTTATATTAAAAAAACAATAATTTAATATGCTGTGTAAATAATGCTTTTGTGTTGTCTCACTATTCTAAGTGAGAAATGGATTAGCAATTAACACATGGCAGTTATCTGATTCCTTAATAAATGGAAAGGAGCTTTTGCTCAAAGCTGTTGGAGCTCTTTCACAAATTAATTGACCTTAACAGGTAGATGTCATGTGGCTCCATGTTCCAAAGGGGGAAATGGGACTAGCCAGCTTAAAAGAATTGTAAAGTTGTAGAACATATCTAAAAGATAAATACTTCTGAGAGGTGAATTTGGGGACAGCTTTACATTTTAGTCTGGTGAAAGGAGGCACCATTTCTATCCTTTCGTTCTGACCTCATACATTATAGAACTGATTTTATCTTCTGTTCCAAGTCTGTGGGCAGACTTCTAATCTACATTTCCACTGTTATTTTAATGAGCTCTACATGATTATATTAAGGTTTTTTGTTTTGTTACTCTTGTTTGTACCTACCTACATAAAATATCCACATTTAAAGGTCACAAACTGCATATTTCATTTATGTGACATTCTGGAAAAGACAAAGCTATAGTGAGGAGAACAAATCAGTACTTGCCAGGGGTTGGGGCATACTGTAACTATGAAAGATAGCCTTAAGGAGATTTTTTGGGGGTGATAAATTATTATGGACCCTGATTGTTGTGGCGGTTACAAGAATATGTTACAATTTCTTGAATAGGACACCAAAAAGGATCAGCTTTTCTGAAGTAAATTTACAAAGTAAAAAAAGCTTAAAAAGATGATATGATTTTTACTACTGTCTTAACTGTTTGCTCTTATCTTAAATGTTAGCATGATGTTTAAATGGTTTGTAGGAAAAACTGATAAAAATTATTAATAAATTTCTGAATATTTAAATATCTTTTCATTTTATTGATGAATGAAGGGATACTGTGAAATCTTTCTATAATACAGTCCTCGAGGGATCAGAGCAAGAGATCACCTTAGAGCTGAGATCCTTTTTCTATTGTATTTTTACCTTCTAAATGTCTCTGGTAAAATGAAAGACAAGCTTCTTTCTGCTGAATTTCTCTTAGTATTAAAGTGTTATAGTGAGATTTCAGTGTATTTGCCATCCGTTTTTCATATATTTATGTGTGTGAAGGATAGAAGATTCTTATATCTTAAAGTTATGTTTTAATTAATGTCTCTATTCTTGTATATTTAGGTTCATCTCTTCAGCCTGGTAAAACTATGGTTTATAGTTTATATCTTCATATTTTCAAATCTGAATCATATATTTCATAATAGGATAAAAATAAAACATATTAAAAGTGAAAGAGGGCTTCCCTGGTGGCGCAGTGGTTGAGAGTCCACCTGCCAATGCAGGGGACACGGGTTCGTGCCCCGGTCCGGGAAGATCCCACATGCCGCGGAGCGGCTGGGTCCGTGAGCCATGGCCGCTGAGCCTGCGTGTCCGGAGCCTGTGCTCTGCAACGGGAGAGGCCGCGACAGTGAGAGGCCCGCGTACCGCAAAAACAAACAAACAAACAAAC
>NW_020173762.1:1429799-1613892 GCF_003031525.2 Neophocaena asiaeorientalis asiaeorientalis
AAAAAAAAAAAAAAAAAAAAAAAAAAAAAAAAAAAAAAAAAAAAAAAAGTGAAAGAACCTTATAAACAATGAAAAGTATCACAGAAAAATAATAATGTAAGTGTCAGTCCACTCAAACTGGCAGTGAATCTCAAAGTGGGCAGCTTTCAAGTTCTAAATGAATTGGATAATTTAACAAGTCCTTATGCCTGCCTGCAGAATGTACCTAAAATCCCATCTCTCCCTTGAATAGTTTTGATAAACAATTAAATATTTATACTGTAATTTATACCATGCTGAAATTAGATGCTTTTTCAGTAATAAATGGCAACTCCAATGGTGTCTAGGTTTTTATCCGTTACTAGTGTTAGAACTTTTCTACTTATGTTAAAAGGTAATGATTTCCTTCATCATTTAACATTTATCAATTTTCACCTTCAGATATTCAGTTTGTTACAAACTCTTAATGAAAGAAAAAAATCATTTTAGATATATGCATATTTTTGAATATTTAAGGCTGCCTGAAGAATTTAAAACAAAGGACACGGGGGTTGGGAGGAAGGGTAAACTGGGATGAAGTGAGAGAGTGGCATGGACATATATACACTACCAAACGTAAAATAGATAGCTAGTGGGAAGCAGCCGCATAGCACAGGGAGATCAGCTCGGTGCTTTATGACAACCTAGAGGGCTGGGACAGGGAGGGTGGGAGGGAGACGCAAGAGGGAGAGGATATGGGGATATATGTATACATATAGCTGCTTCACTTTGTTATACAGCAGAAACTAATGCAACAATGTAAAACAATTATACTCCAATAAAGATATTAAAAAATAAAATATAATAAAACTAGACTATTATAAAAAATAAAGGAAGATAAATGGAACTGTTGGAATTTGCTGCACATTCAATTTAAAACACAAATTTCAGTATTTACATTCGTTGGGGTAAGATTAGGGTTGCCAGCCAATATTGTTTCTCTCTCTCTCATACACACATATACACTCTCTGTTTCTCTCTCTCATTGATTTGTTTGCTCATTTACTGAAAATCTAGCTCACAGTTTTCAGGAACTCAGAGTATACTGGGATGATGTTTTTTACTAATTCCATTATCTTTTGGGGTTGCTGGTAGAGATCGTCCATGTTGATGTTCATAACCTATCATCCCTGGAGGAAAGAGAATAAGAAAAAGGAAAAGGTTGAATTGGAGGAATGTGTGGGAGTGGAATGATTAAAGAACCCGTCTTAGTTCCCTTTTGGACCTCTCTGGTTCACTCGCTGTTTATAGTAAAATTATTTTAAGTTTAAATGCATGTTTATATGAAGTGAGTTTTTAGTTAGAGAAGGTTTCTCCACATGGTATTTTACCCTCAAGGACCCAGGCATGTTGATTGTCAAATTGTACTTATAATTAATTATGTGGAGTTGAATTTGTATTTCTACATTTTAGGTTGTTGAGTCAGCAGGGCCAGTTGAAAAAAAAAATGTAATCATGGGTAGTAGGTAGAATTCTAAATGGCCCTGAAGATTCCATTCCCTCCCTTTGGGTGTGGGTAGCACCTGTGAATACAATGGAATATCATTGCTGTGATTATGTGACCTTATATGGTAGATGAGATTCTGCAGATATAAATAAGGTCCCTAATCAGTTGAATTTAATCAAAAAGGAGATTTTACTGTGTGAGTCTGATGTCATCATTTGAGACCCTGAAAGAAGTCAGAGAGTCAAACAACAGCTTCTCCCGCTGTCTGTCATTGAAGAAGCAAATCACCACATGCTGTACTGCCTATGGGAGTGGGGACATTTGGCAAGCTCCTGAGGGGCCTCTAAGAGTTGAGAGTATTACATTTTACAGCTAGCAAGAAAATGGAGACTTCATTCTCTACAGCCTCAGGGACTGAATTCTTCCAACAACCAGTAAGTTTGGAAGAGGACCCTGAGGCTAAGATGAGATTGCAGTTCTGGCTAACACCTTAATTTCAGCCTGGTGAGATTCTGAGAAGAGGAGCCAGCTAATCTGAACTTAGATTCTTGACCCAAGGAAATGGTGAAATGATAAATTTGTATGGTTGTAAATAGCTAAATTTGTAGTAATTTGTTACATAGCAATAGAAAACTAATATACTACAGATGGCTCATTTTTAAAAGGGCATAGTATTTAATGAAAATAAACTTTCATGGAATAATACTTATGAAAATTAGTATTTGTTAGTATGAATAAGATGCTTTTATTTTTTTGTGGTACGCGGGCCTCTCACCGCTGTGGCCTCTCCCGTTGCAGAGCACAGGCTTCGGACACGGAGGCCCAGCGGCCATGGCCCACGGGCCCAGCCGCTCCGCAGCAGAGCGGGATCCTCCAGGACCGGGACACGAATCTGCGTCTCCCGCATCGTCAGGCGGACTCTCAACCACTGCGCCACCAGGGAAACCCTGAATAAGGTACTTTTAAAGGAGTATTAAAAATCCTGTGCTTGGGGACACTCTGATCAGACAGGAGGTATTCAGATTTCTAGACAGACTTGTGAAACTCCCAGGAGGCCTAATCACTAGGCAAATTTTTCAGTGGCAAGGGATAATTGTTGGTTTAGAAATTCCCTCATCATTAAAAAGTACAAAATGAACAAGTTATTACCTTAGTACACAGATTTTGGTTATCTATCTCTGATGAAGTTAAACTATCAATTCTCAAATAAAATATGATTCATATTTTAAGTGCCAAACCATTACTCTCACTATGTTCATGAATTAGGTACATTTATTTTATAGGAAGTGGTTGGCTAAGTTTTAATGCTTATTTACATGAGATAGTGCTGTGTATATTTTTGATGTATATCTGTACAAATAGCTAGAGATAAGCCATAATGTTCTGGTTATGAAATCTTTAAAATTAAATTGTTTTATGTAGATGAAATAAAATAATAAATATAAAATGCAGGTTTTGAAATCTATTAACCAAGATGACTTTTAGTTTTGTTTTCTTTTTTATTGGAGGATATATATTTTATGAAGTTGTAATATGCTTTCACATTATTATTGGAGTAGTCATCCTTGAATACCTTCTCTAAATGTTTCATTCATGATAAATCTACCAGCTTGTTTCCTCATACCTAAGTAACAAGCAAGGTGATTCTTAAGAATGCTACGACCTTGCTATATGATCTTATACATTCATTCGAGTCACAAAATTATATTTAAACACTTGTAGATTGTTTTATTGTTCCTAACTCTTCTCCCCCTTCTCTAGTAAAGGATTACATATTTCCTTTCCTATCTCCTTGCCAGATAGCGTGCCAGCCCTCTCATTAGTTTAAGTGCCCTTTCTGACCACTTGGTCAGTCTTGGCCGTGTGACTTGTGGGAGGCAATGAAATTGGAGCAAAAAGATGTTTTCACTTTCAGGCAGAGGCTTTAAGAATATTATGCACTGCTGGAAGATCTTTTTGATGTGCCATGAGAAGAGGTGTGCCAGATAGGAGCTGATTCTTCAGCCTGACCTGAAAATAAAAACAATCTTGGGGAGCAACAGTGTAGCCTGACACCCAGAACTGAGCTACAACTGACCATTCACATACAAACCTTTTGCTGTTTTATAAGGTTTTGATTTTTTTTCTACAACAGAAGTGAGCAATGTAGTCTGAAATTTAATTTTCTCTGAGATAAAAATATGATCATTTCATTGATCTCATGAACACTTCAATAGTTTTCTATTGCCTTTAGACTAAAAATCAAAGTCTTAACTTGTCTACAAAATCCTGTATGTTTGGGTCCCTACTGGATTTTTTTAAACAGTTTTTAGAATTCATCATACATTTTCTCTGGATCAGGAATTCTTTCCCTATCCCATTTCCACCAGCAGGAACAGCATATGCAAAGATCTTATAGTTACGACTAAATGATTAGTGTCTTTTTTCCTACTTCATTTTCTCTCCAAGATAATAGGGATTGTGTTGTTTGTTCATTATTTTTTCCACAAGACCTATCACAGTGCTGGACCATAGTAGAAGTCTAATAAATATATGTTAAATGAAGCAAAAAATAAAATAAATTCTTTTGCTGTACCATCTTCTTCCCAAGAGACATCATGTGTTTCTTCAGAATTGGAGTCATGTTTTCTTAATTTTTTAAGACTTTATTTTCAAAGGCTCAGAATATAATGCTTCTATAAGAAACGTGCTTTTAAATATTATTGGAATATTTATTAGGTTAAAAGGGTAACTAGGATATTGCATATTCCTATTTAATTATTTCTCATGAAGCAAGAATCCATTTTCACTTTTCTTAGCCTAAGACTAGTTGAATGGTTTTCTGTTGTCATAGTAACACTACTTAGTTTTTATAGTGGTTTCCCCATATTTTAAGCATTATATTATTTCATTAAAGAACTTAAACAATTTGAGACAAATAATATTGTCTGTTCTTAATGGCTAAAATACACACAATTTCATATGCTTTCTGCATATATTTAAATTTGACTTTTAAATGATACTTGCTTTAATGGAACTCCACTCTCTTTCGTGCTTTGAGCTTTATATGTTCCAATTTACAGAGTCAATCTTTATTCTTTCTTAAGTTTATTTTTCTCAGTATGTGTTTTTAATAAAAAAGCATTGCTTTAATCCATCAAATTTAAGGTTTTGATATTCAAACCTGAAAAGAAACATGGCATAGCGTAACGTGGGTTTAGAACAGACCAGAAGGCAATTTTGTAAGGCAAACTCAGAATTCCATTATACTAATCAAAGTTTGGAGAGCATATGGCTAAGGTCTTGACTGGAATGTTGTTTGCTACAGTAAACACGAAGGTGCAATATGTTGGTAAATATGGACCAAAATGGAAAGATGAGTATTTTCCTTTCTGACTCCTAAGCAGATATAGCTAGTGTTCTTATTTTTAGGAGACATATGTATACCTTGAACAAAGAGAAAATGTTGGAAAGGGGACATAAGTAACTTGGATATAACTGTGGTAGATCTTTCCATAAGTTAGTATTCCAGGTCTTTTTTATCTAGTATTAATATTTGGTGTTCTACCTTGATAAGAAGTTTGGGATAAAATCATTATGTGTGCTTTATAAGGTATATAGCTGATTTTCTGTGCATTTTATGCTTCTGTTTTGAATCTGACAGCTATAATTTTTCTGTAAGTGTTGAGACAATATTTAGGGAATTTGTAAAGATGCAGCTATGAAAATTCAGCAAAGAAGCCATCCATGACTTGGTCAGGTTTTTGGTGATCAAATTTTCATATTTGGAAGTGCTTGTTAGATGATTTGTTATTTTGATTTAAAATAAATGTAAAATAATACCCTTTTTCTTTCTACAAATAATACTATAATTTATAATATGGTCTTTGTATTTTAAATTATAGAGTGAATGAGTTTTTGAGACAAGTGAAGGGACTGGAAAATAGAGTTTGGGTAAAGGGATGAAAGAAGAAAACAAATAAATGGAGAAAGTCAGCAAATTGTTTTATTTGCTTGGAATATTGAACAGACTTTAACTTTTTTGAAATGAAGAAAGAGAAGGAAAGAAAGGGAAATGTTTTTGATTATTTTAAGCTTCCAAGGCCACAACTCTATTATTTGGGTATACAAATTTAGATTTTGCAGGGAAAAAAAGTATAGTGTTGTGCCGATAGAACTCACACACTATAATAGATATCACAAACATACTCTATATTTTGAGACAGTTGTGTTAGGGAATCTTTTTTGTTCCCTGCAATTACTGCTCTGTGTACCCTAATTAACTCAATGCCCATCAATTAGCGAGTATAGTTCACAACCTAAAAAACACATTTTAGTAAAATGTGCATATAAACACTCGATTATGAAGTAATTCTTTCTAGCCTCATTGTATTGACTTGAATATTGTTGATGGTGATGATAATAAAGTAACAATAATTTATTTTCTGCATAATATGTAACAGCTACCAGGTACAGTGCCTTTTCGTCTTAACATATCAATGAGGTATTCAGTTCCAATTTTGCAGCTGTGGAGACTGAAGCACAAACAAATTATTTAACATTTCGTAAAGACTGTAAACTTTATAGCAAGTATTTTGGAGGATTTGAACAAAATTTTTTAGGATTTCTCATGCTTTTTGTATTATGCCACATTGCCTCTTTAAATGCAAAATTAACAGATGTAAATGAAGAAAATGGTAAAGTAGTTACCTGCCTGAAATGTTTAGAACACTAAAAATGGATTCTTTTAATTCTAATATAATTATAGGTAGTGGTTTACATGGTATTTCTTCTTTGGAGCTGTATTTGGAACTAAGATGTCAAAGGTCATCCATTCAATATTTATTTAGAATTATATGCAAAGCATTATTTTTGGTCATGCAACAGAAAAGTTGCAAAATAGCGCACACCAACAAATATGATTATTTTACATAAATTTTGTCTTTTGAGGATGGAGGGGAGGTTATCTTCATTGTACATGAGGCAACTGGGAAACAAATGTGTTCTTCTGAATTGTAATGGAAGAACATGCCCTTGAAAAGATATTATATTTGGGATTAAGAGCAATATACCTTCATTAAGAAATATGAAATAATTTGGCTACTGGAAACTTTTGAAAATTGGAAGATGTTTTCTAGTGTACGGGTCATGTGCTTTGGGGTATGTATAGTTGGAAGTTTGGTAGGAGACCAAAAACTTTCTAATTTGATGGCTTGGATGACCTACTCAGGGGACAGAGAATGTTGGTTAAATAAAATTCCATTTTATTAATGAGGCAGCCTTTTCTAGCTGTGAAAAGTTTGGGAGATTTGGAGTCAAACTATACACACACACACATATCTATATATATATATATTTACAATGTGTGTCTTTGGTAAATTTTCTAAATCTCTCCTAGCTTCATTCTCATTGGATGATACTAAATATATGGCAATAACACTTAACATTTAAAGTGTCAGGCATATAGGCAATTTCCAATCACACTAGTTCTATTCTTGTCAGCTTCCTTCACTGCTTCTTTGATCTATGCTATTTCTAGACTCTTGGCCAGAATTTCTATTTTTTCTTCTTTCTCAAATTGTAGATCTCAAAAGGCATGGCTTCAGTCTTTCTCAAAGCATTTCAGTAGTATACTTATACAAGTGATTATCACAGAAAATATGATGTTTATGTTGGTATTAAGCCAGTTTTGTCTCTATCTTACCCACTGTTCCTGAAAACTTCAATAGAATTAACTTGTCCTACCCTTTCAGATGGGAGAAAGGGAGGAGAAATATGTACACCCTATGTAGAGTTGACAGAAAGGAAAGCAAAAGGCAAAAGCGGGGAGAGAGGAAAAGGAGGGGAGAGGGAGGGAGAGAGAGATCTACCTGCTGACCATGAGCAATCCCCATTATTGAAAAAGAAGCAAGAAATGTGACTGGGAAGCTTCTGAGAATTTCAGTAGGAAAAAATTGCAGAGGAAATATTAGAAAATACTCCTAATATATCAGTATGAAATAGATAAGAACTCCTCCTTAGATAAACTGAGTAATTAGTTACTTAAACAGAAACCAAGACCAAGAACTCTGATGTAGTTTATTTCAAAACAGTTAGCTATTCTTTGTCATGTGGTTGAACATAGATCAGTTGTATAGAGAGGCTGCTCTGGACAGTTTCTGAACATAAGTACAGGTGTTCAACTGACGTGACATCTCTGCCAGAAATCATGGAAGATATTTAGGTGAAGGGTTAACAAAACTGCCCTGGTTTCCAACATACATTTTGATGTGTATTGGAACATTATACTAATATCTAACTTGGCTGTGTTCAATAAATTAGGTTAATTATAGTTATAATTTGCTTAATAAAAATTTGCTTGAATGTTGTGACAATCTGATTTTTTAAAAGTCCACAGTAAAAAAGCTTTAGGCAGCTAACTTAACCTACCAAAACATCAATAGATAATCTATAATCAGGAACCTGTGAGTTCAGAGAAAAAAGATTTCTGGATTATTGATAGCTACTATTATGACTACTTTTTATATGTAATATCCAAATGAGATTGGGAAAACAACTAAACTTTTCTGAGCACTAACTTTTTGTCAGGCATTGTGGTTATAAGCTATCTTAGTTAACTGGTTAGGTGACATCATTGCTTTGAAACCAGGCTCTTAAAATCCATGCAATGGCAGGAAAGAAGTTACCAGTGATTGAAAGGAGTTTTTTAAGAGAGAAGAAAAATGCAAAGGTATTGTATTCTCAAAGTTTCTTACTACTTTAAAATTCTTCTCTTAAATGCTTATCCCTATCCCCAAATTTTAGGAGTACTCTTGTTTGGCTGCATAAAGACACAGCTATGCCAGGAATAGATTAGATGCCATTACCCATTCTGAAATCCGTTATACCAGGTATATTTTCTTGATGCTCATGCATAACTTCCATTAGTGTTAATGAGAGTTGCATTCATGCATGGAGTAGAGAATAGATCCATTATCTCTAAAGGGCAGTTTCCCTTTTAATACATTGCTCAAGTTTTATTACATGTGTCCTTTTTGTTTATCTTACAGAGACTCTGTTCTTCATTTATAGAAAGTGGCATGTAACCATGGGATGAAACACTTTTGTTGGAGGCTTCTTCAGGACAGTTTTTAGGCCATGAGAATGTGGAAGTATTATCTTTTAAAGTCTCTGTTCTTATAAAACTGTTATAATCCTAGATTCATTTAGAACCAATAAAATAGTATAGATTTAAATCAAACAACCATTCCAGTAGTTACTGAATCAGTTGTTGATGTTTGCAATCATTTTCAAACCTACAAGAAGTAATTTCTTCAGCAGCTTAGTTTTAATAGAAGGAAAAGGAAGCTGTTAATGAAAACTTAGGTATTTCTATAATGTTTGGTCAAGTTATATAGCCCCAAGTGAAATATTTTAGACTTCTTTCTTATGGGTTAAAAGTCTTTAAAAAAAAAGAAAGAAAAGGAATAGGGATGTTTTTTGACAACTGTTTTATGGGTGGATTTAAATAATCGTAGGAAATAATCATGAAGAAGATTGCCCCATTATCTCCTATACTCTTCTACTTCCATATGGATTTTCTCTTAGATGTTCCCTCATCACTGGTATGGATGATGAAATGAGCTAGCCTTCAAAGAGGTAATTCCATATTAATACAAATATAAAATATTAATCCTTTTCTGTCTAGTATACTAAACAAAAATATATTCAACCAATAACATACCAGTTACACATATAACATCCTGTTCATATTACTTTTTTTTTTCCAAAACAACATGGCCACAAATTTTATTTTTTTTTAACTTTTTATTTTATATTCGAGTATAGCCGATTAACAACGTTGTGATAGTTTCACGCGCACAGCAAAGCAACTTAGCCATACATATACATGTATCCATTCTCCCCCAAACTCCCCTCCCATCCAGGCTGCCACAGAACATTGAGCAGAACTCCCTGTGCTATAGGTCCATGTTGATTATCCATTTTACATACAGCAGTGTGTACATATCGATCCCAAACTCCCTGACTATCCCTTCCTCCCATCCTTCCTCCCTGGTAACCATAAGTTCCATCTCTGAGTCTGTTTCTATTACTTGTTATAATATATTAATAAAAGCACAGCCTTTGTAGACTGTTGTCATTGTTTTATAATAATTAACATATAAGTGTTATTTCCATTTAAACAGTGACCAAAAATTGATTTTTTCCCTCCTGAATTGGTGGCTAAAAATAAATTTCAAAACCCAATGCCATCTAAAGAAAGTAAATGTAAGGATTTTTCTTTTGCTAAATTACTTGGAAAAATATCTTTAATAATTAACAATATTACCAATAATTGATAATTACTGATAATTAACAATAATGATGTGACACTGTCCCATTTGTACTGGGAAACTTGTATAGTAGCTGTTCTATAATTGAAATTAGATTTGCAGCAATCTATCAGTAACATTGACTATATTTTTTGGAACACATTACTATACCTTCTCCCTTCTTCCCCACACCTTAGTTTACAAGCCCTCTGTGAAGAGTCTGCTGTCCTTCTTCAGATAATTTTTCAGCGTCCTGCCTTTAGTCTTCCACTTTGAACCATTTTTTTACCTGTTTTTTCTTGTTTCTATCCTGTACAGGAACACCTAAATTTTCTCTTTTGAAATGTTTATGTCCATCTAACTGGCTTTTTGAATAGACCAGATCTCTAGAATGCTGCCTTTAAGTCACCTTCATCTATTCTACATACTACAAATGGTTAGCATTTCTCATGCTGCTCTCCATGTCACTGTGTCCTGTATCACTGTGTACATCAATCACAAAATTTCCACGATTTTCTCATTGCCATGTTTCATTTTCATGTAGCTCTGTATATCTCTTAATCTCCATCTCCTCTTCATCATACAAAAGTCTTACACTGTGACCTCTGGAGCCCTGATTTTAGTTGGATACATCAATGCCCAGTTAAGATAATATGTTGTCTAGTTTTCCTTGCAATAGGGGTTGTCATGCAACTATTTCTAACTAACATCATATAAATGGATCTGTTACATGGGACTTCCCGTGTAGCTACTTAAAGAGAACTGACAGTTGAAGGGCTCCTTTCATGAGAACCTGACTTTTTTTTTCTAGCTTGAATTTGCATGTATTTGCTGGATTAGGTCTCATCTGGACATCAATAGGTGACACTGAGGATGAAAAACACGTGCCAGGTTAGAGCATAACTATGCGAACTTGAATCTCCCAATAATATGTTTGATTATTTATCTCCAGAATTATTTTACATAAGATATGAATAATCTTACATAGGCTTAAATTTTATTATATATGTGTTCCTCTGTTATATGCAGGAAAAAATAAATCCTGACTGCTATACCTTTGAAAACTGCTCATTCTTTAGTCTTTCTTTTACACAGCAAATGTTTTTATCTCGTTGCTTAGGCCCAAACCTTTGAAGACCTCCCTGATTCTTTTTTTCACAGCTTTCTGCTGATATGTAAAAATTTCTGTAGGCCTTACCATCAGAGTATATCCAGAATCTGTCTACTTCTCACCATGTCTGCTCTATCATCATCTTGATCCAAGCAACAAGTAGGTTGGCTTATATATCTTTTCAAAGAAGAACATTGGTTTTCCTTAATTTTCTCTATTGTTTCTCTTCTGTTTTAAATTTTATTGATTTCTGCTTTTGTCTTTATTATCTCCTTCCTTCCTCTTGCTTTGGGTTTATGTAGTTCTTATTTATCCAGTTTCTGAAGGCAGAAACTGTAGGGGAGGAAAAATAATTTTCTTTCTACTCTTCTGAGTCTTAGCTGAGATCCCTGTAACTAAAGACATATTAACAAGAGAAAAAAAAACAGAAGTGTTTTTTTTTTTCCAACGTGTACCTCATGGGAGATACCTAGGGAAAAATTAGTAACTCAAATAAATGGCTTAGAATGTAGGCTTAAGTACCATCTTAACAGGGAAAAGTTAGGGGTTTGTAGGCTTCTTAGGGGAGAGTAGATGATTTTTAGGAAAGACGAATGGGCCCGTGGAAGAAGAGATGGGAAGTACAATATTTTGTGACAAAGTTTTGCTGGATGTGGTGTCAACTTCTAGTCTCATTTCCTGTGATAATGTCAGTTTTCCCTGGTGATGAAACTCTGGGGAGGAGATTTATGACAACTGAATTCCTTTTAGAGGATCTGTCTTTAGGTAAATAAGGGGAGTTCAGAAAAGGCCTCTCCCTGCATTTGCTGTATTTCAAGTGTCTACAGTTCAAAATAATCAATATGCCAAAGTTGACATATTGTGGAGAAGTATATTCTGCTACGCTTCAAATCTTGGTTTACAGATTTTTATATCTCTTGTTATTACATGAGTCTCTAGTGGAATAATTTTCCCTCTAAGGACTGCTATAGCTTTTTTCCTCAAATTTTGATATGTCATATTTTCATTTTCATTAGTTTAAACTAAATTCTAATATTCTTTGATACACCCTATTTATTTAGAATATGTTTTTTTAACTTCGAAATTTTTGGAGATTTTCCTAATATCGTTCTGTTATTCTAGTTTATTTCCATTATGGTGATTCTTGTTCCAGGTAAAGGGATTAAGCATATTTCACTCTGTTTCTTCTACTGAATGATCTTTAAAACTTGGACAAAATGTATGAAGCAGTGATCTAAGGACTTTAAAAATTAAATATTCAATAGAAGCAAAAAAAGAGCAAAACTTTTAGTGACATTGGATTGCTAGTGAGTTTCCGATTTTTCCCCACTATTTCCTAGCCTGGACTCAAAGAAATCTGAAACTCAGAAGTGAACATTAACAAAGACAGAGAAAGCTCCAGGAGAAGCAGTCTATTTCATGGTCAATGAGTAGGAAACAGATCTGGTAGCAATAGTGGTGATAGCACAGGCCCACTGGTGCCTAAAACTGAGAGGGAGGGGAAACTTCCTCTTTGATCAATTCTCCCAAGAGGGTGGGATAAACCTTTGTTGCTTTTGTCTTTCTCCATCCTACTATGACTCTATTCTATATCAGGAAGTGTGTGGTACAGTGAAGTAAATAGAGCCCCAGCTTTCTTGATGGAAGACTGAAACGGGAGCCCTAGTGAACTGAAAAGTACCAGGGGAATTATGGAGAGGAAAGAGCTTGAAAAAGCAACCCATATAAATTTGTTATAAATTCTTGGGATCATCCCTGAGAGGTATATGCATAGATGTGATCCTAAATAGCATACCAACAACTTTTTTTGTCTTTGGCTGCCTGTGCGGCTTGTGGGATCTTAGTTCCCTGACCAGGGATTGAACCCTGGCCCATGGCAGTGAAAGTGTGGAGTCCTAACCTCTGGACCACCTGGGAATTCCCCATACCAACAACACTGAGTAATGAATCAAGGGATAAACTCCCACTCAAGACCCAGGCTGATCAATGAATGACAAACACACAGGATGAATCTAAATAGCATTGTAAAGGCTTTACAAATAGAACAACCTATGGAATGTTGGTCAGATCTTGAAACCTGTATCAAATGGGATTGATAACCTGCTAAAACAAAGACACCAACAGTATCCATAGTATTTAAATAAGATCCAGAGTCTCATAGCATAGTATTCAAAATGTCTAGAGTAAAATCCAAAATTACTCAGCATATGAAGGATCAGGAAAATCACAACTCACATGGAAAAGATGATTAACAGACTCCAACCCGAAGGTGGTGGAATTGTCTACATAGACATTCAATCAGCTCTTGTAAAACCACTGTTGGTGTTGACCTTGATCACTTGTACTGGGCTGAAGACTGACTCACAAAATTCATGTCCACCTAGAACATGAAAATGTGACCTTTTTTGTAAATAAGGTTTGTGCAGATGTAATCAAGTTTAGGTGACATCAACCTAGATAAGGTTGGACCCTAAGTCCAATGACTGTTGTCCTCTTAACAGAGAAATTTGGAAATAAACACAGACAGGCAGGGAAGAAGTCCACAGGGAGACTAAGGCAGAGATTGGAGTGAAGCCAAGGAATGCCAAGCATTGGCAGTAACCATCAGAGGCAAGCAGAAGAAAGGAATGATTCTTGCTAGAGCCTTCAGAGGAAGCATGGCCTTGCCAACAACTTCATTTCAGATTTTTAGCTTCCCACACTGTGAGAAAGTACATTTCTGTTGTTTTAAGCCAAAGTTTGTGATACTTTGTTACGATAGTCTTAGAAAACTGATATACGACTTAAGGTTATGTCTGTCAAATTTCTCCACTGTAGTTACTGTATTTCCCTTGTTACATGCAAGTCACTAAATCCAACTTAGACTCAGGGGGAAGAGAGCTAAACTTCAAGATCTGGAGGGGGAGAAGCAATAAATTTGTGGACGCTTGGTGAAAACCACCATAATTATTTACTTTTGGGGAGATACTTTGAAGATATGCAAACATTCTGTTTCTCTTAAAGGTTTTTACTTAACTAGTTTTAGCATTCATCAGTGGACTTTGCCCACAGCAGTTACTAATGTTGTATTCTAGTTGCCTCATTCCTTCTACATTTATTCACTGTGTTCTTCTATAAAGAGATTTTTCCAACTCCTCATTTATTTATTTCCCCATTTATTTTTTAATCAATTATTTATAACAGCATGGATGAATGAACATTTATTCTATTCTTTGGGTTTATAATTCAATATGATCTTTATTTATTGTATTGCAGAAATTGTTCCAGCTTTGGCCATTGGGAGCTCTTTCTGTCTCACTTCTCTTCCTCTTTGACAGAGACCACTACTTTTTCTCCCTTTCTTATTTTCTCACAGTGTAAGATGCACCAGGTTCATCTTGTATTTTCTCAGTTCTAAAATTAAAATAAGTCATTTCTTCAAGGGGTCGTAATTCTTTTTAGAATCATGTATTTAGAAATCAAGATCTGGGTGTGAGGTGTGCTTATTACTACTGATGTCAGCTTTTAGGTCCTTAGCTGACAAAGCTAGGAAATACATGTATGTATACCAACTCATATATACACACATATCTATATCACTGAACCTACCTATCTGTGTATATATACATTAAAATAAAAATAAGTTCACATTGTATCTCTGAAACTAACTGCATAAGGTTCATTGTAGCCATTCTTCTTTGCTTCTTCCATTCTTCTTTGTAACTACTTTCTCTGGAAGTGAGAAACTAGGTCCTATTATGTACAATTTATTAATTATACATTCAACCCTAGGTACATGTAAAGTATCAATAGTTACAGAATTGCTAATCCATATCTCTATGAGAGACAAATTTATCAACTAGGCAATAGTGGTTGTACACAATTCATTTTGTCTTTAACCTTATAGTATCCAGTCAAAACACTGTTTTAAAGTTATTTAGGTCAGTTTTTTTTTTTTTTCCTTACCCACTTCAGTGAAGTTATGTCATTTATTTGTAATGTAATGATATTTTTTGGTCACAGTCTACAATCCATCCTGAAACCTCCTGATATGATGGTTGATTTTTTTAAAGTTTGCACATAGGAAAGTTCAGTCTTTGTTATGTGTAATTCTGTGTGTCTTGACAAATGAATAGTCATGTATCTACACCCCAGTCCTATGTGGAAAATTTCATCGTCATAAAGTTTCCTTCTGCAGACCCTTTGAAGGCAACTGTTCCCTGTACAAACCCTGATACCACTAATCTGTTTTCTACCCTTTAAAGGTTTGCCTTTTACAGAATTGGTCGTATGGTAACTTTATATTTCACCTTTTGTGCAACTGGCCAACTATTTTTCAAAGTGATCACACCATTTCATGTTCTCACCAGCAGTGTATGTGGATTCCAACTTCTCCACATCTTCACTAACATTTTTATTTTCTGTCATTTTGATTATAGTCATTCTTGTGAGTGTGAAGTGTTATCTCATTTTAGTTTTGATTTGTATTTCCCAAATGACTAACGAGTCTCTTTTTCATGTTTATATTGGCCATTAGTATATCTTCTTTGAAGAAATGTTTATTCAGTTACTTTGCCCAATTTTTAAATTGGTTATTGGACTTGTTATTGTTGAATTATAATAGTTTTTATATATTCTGGATAATAAACCATTATAGTATATATAACTTGCAAAAGTCTTCTCCCATCCTGTGTGTTGTCTTTTTACCTTCTTGTAGTATATTTTGAAGTATGAAAGTTTTAAATTTTGATAAAAACCAAGTTATCTATTTTTTCTGTAGTTTGGTGTCATGTCTTAGAATACCATTGCCTAATCCAAGGTCTCAAAGATTTACACCTATATTTTCTTCTAAGGTTTTATAATTTTAGCTCTTACAGTTAGGTCTTTGATCCATTTTGAGTTAGTTTTTGTATATGGTGTGAGATACGTGCCCAGCTTCATTCTTTTGAATGTGGCTATGCAGTTGTCTCAGCACGATTTATTGAAAAAAATATGCCTTCCGGGCTTCCCTGGTGGCGCAGTGGTTGAGAGTCTGCCTGCCGATGCAGGGGACACGGGTTCGTGCCCCGGTCCAGGAAGATCCCACATGCCGCACCTCATTGAAATGCCTTGTAAAAATCAATTGACTATAAATGTATGGGTTTATTTCTGAATTGTCAATTTTATTTTATTCATCTATATGTATATATGTATGTTAACTCCACACAGTATTGTTTACTATAGCTTTCTAGTAAGTTTTGAAATCACAAAGTGGAAATTCTCAAACATTCTTTTTTTTTTCAATTTTTTGTGAGTTATTCTGGTTCTCTTGCATTTCCTTATAAATTTTAGATTCAGCTTGTCAATTTCAGCAAAAAAAAAAAAAAAAAAGCCGTTTGGGGTTTTGATAGAGATTGTGTTTCCTCTATAGATCAGTTTTGGGTGTTAAGCCATTTTTTCCAATCTAGTTCATCCAGTAGACTGATAAATTATTTAAATCCATTACAATGTCAAGACACGGGAATGAAAGGAGACAAATTGAGGCGTAATAAAGATAACATACAATGGTAGTTTATGAGGCATGGTGAGAAGCGTGGTTAGAAATATACATTCAACTGAATGCTCTAGAGCAGTGATTTCCAACTGCTTGTGGAGCACTGTTTTTACTGTGAAAAATGGTTATCTTTTCTGTGAAGCTAAATGTGATCAATCTAAAGGACTTTTAAATTCAGAAATTATTTTTGTCTTACTTTTTTAGTGTTATGATATCATTTCAAAATAATATTATGTTGAAATGTCATATTTTAACGTTATAATGTTTTTGCAAGCTTTATGTTGATACTATAAATTTTTATTTTCTCTATTTTAGTTGCCTAAAAGCTTCAAATTCTGGAATATATTCTTTAAAGGACCCCTGTATCAGTCAAGAATCTCAGTTGTAAGAAATAGAAAATAGCTCTGGATATTTGAAAAAGAGAATGATTCATTAAAAGGATACTGGATAGTTCATTACCACTCTAGGATGGCTAGAGAATTATGTCAGAAGCTTCCACTGTGGAAGTGACTCTGGTCACATATACTAATTCTAGCCTACACTACAGGAAGTTTTCAGAAAGATCTTGGTAATCATATTCTGAGAATATGAATCTGCTATCATATTTTAGTGTTAAAAACTGGCACTTATAATAGAAAGTTTCTAAAGTTCTAGTTTAGTTTAAAGCTCTCTGTGATCATTCAATTAAATTAGACAAATGTGCATTGACCACCCACTATGAGCACTTGGCTAGGCTCCAATCATGAGCCCTGCTATGTTTGGCTTGGCTTGCAAACAACTTAGCCATGTTAGCTGTGTTTCCTTGCCTACTAGTGAATGAGTAAGGGGAACTCTCCAACTCTGTTGGGTTTTGATACTAAACAGCACATCCCTGAGAGCCCTGCTGCACCTGATGTATACACAGAGAGCAGGAACAAGAATAATTACAATCAGGCTTCTGCTGGCTGTGCTTAAGATCAACGAGTCAGCAGAGTGCCAATCAGAGCCATTTCTGCAGAAGCTTGCGATGGGAGCTTCCCTTTTTTCGCAGCAAGATGGCCAGTTTGTAAGAAACAAACAACCCTCGCGTGCTTTTCCAATCTGTAGTGCCCCACTTAAAAAAAATCACAACAAATTGGGAGTGCAAAAGTGGTTTCCTGTGGTGTTAAATATGGGAATATCTTCAAGACGTTGCACTTTGGAGTTCTTTGTGGCAAGCGGGCAAACTAGCTGAAGCAGCAAAACAGCCAGTCCTTACGAATTTGTTTATGTATTATGGTAAAGACCTTAGCCAAGCATTGTGTGTTGATGGCAAACTTACCTACCTGTTTAGTGTCAGGTGCAAAGTTTTCTGTGGTTCCTGAGACTACCTTTATGTATTTCAAAATAAGAAAGTCTTTGTTGGTAACATAAACTGTCTTAGTCATGGGAACACCAAATGTCTGAGAGAGTGAAAATGGCTTATGTTTTAATGGCATATTTATGTAATAGAGTTGGGTTTATTCTTAGTAAGTAGCTGCTAACTATTAAATTCATTTTTAAATATACAAATGTTAAAAAAGTAAAATTAGTTCCTGACTTTTAGGTGCAACAATTTTAAAATATCTTAAAATTATAGCATTTTTTAATGTGTAATGAAAGTAACTGTGAGGGAATTATTTAGAGAAGGTGAATATCTTCTGAGTGCATTTGGGGTAAAAAATAATTTTTAGAATATGCTTTCCATATGTATATGTACAAGTGCGTGTGAATGCATGTGTGTATGTGTGTGTGTGATGAGGTACTGTTGACAAGACGCTTTTTAAAAAAAAAATCAAAGGTTTTTAGTATTGTATTAGTTATCTATTGCTGTATAACAAATTACTCCCTAAATTAGCTAATTAAAACTATAAACACTTATTATCTCAGAATTCTGGGGGTCAGGAATCTAGGGACACTTTAGTTGGGTGGTTCTGGTAATGGATCTCTTAAAAGGTTGCAATCAAGAGGTCATCTGGGATGGTATTCATCTGAAGGCTTGACAAGGGCTAGGGGATCCACTTCCAGGGTGGCTCATTCAACATCACTGCTGTCTGGAGAAGGTCTTAGTTCCTTACTGGCTGTTCTCAGGATGCTTCACTTTTCTCTCTATGGACTGCTTCATTGGTGTGAATGTATATCTTCTACATATGACAGCTAACTTCTCACAGAGGAAGCAATCCAAGAGGGAGTGTAAGACAGAATCCACAGTCCTTTATTACCTAGTCTTGGAATTCACCCTTTGTCATATCCTTAATACTCCATTGGAGACATATATCAGCTCTATCCAATGTGGTGAGAGCTATACAAGGCCATGAACACTAGGAAGTGGGATCCTTTGGGGCTATCTTGGAGGCTGAATGTCACAGTAGATATAAAGGGGCTTATTTTATTTTATTTAATTATTATTTTTTTTGCGGTATGCGGGCCTCTCACTGTTGTGGCCTCTCCCGTTGCGGAGCACAGGCTCCGGACGCGCAGACTCAGCGGCCATGGCTCACGGGCCCAGCTGCTCCGCGGCTTGTGGGATCCTCCCGGACCGGGGCACGAACCTGCGTCCCCTGCATCGGCAGGCGGACTCTCAACCACTGCGCCACCAGGGAAGCCCAAGGGGCATATTTTAAAAGGGGCTTGAGATCCTTTTACATCAGTGGGTTATCAATTTTAAGATGCTCTGTGCTGGTCTACTGGACCAAATTGTTTTGCTGAAAGAAGAAAAGGACTAATCAGTCCAAAACCAGTGTAGGTTTCACAAAGAACTAATCATGCTGTACTGTCTAAATGAATGACATATAGCTTTGATTTCCTCACATTGTAAAATGACTATTTATCTCCCTGTGTAAAACACATAATTTTGCCAAACATTCATATGATTGAGGAAAAAGTTTTATAAGATTGGAACTATAGGACATAGCTAGCATCTACCATTTGGTATATCTTCAGCATTTCTGAAAGAAAAAAATAACCATGTTATTTTCTGATTTATATTTATGAATAAAAAAGGAAATTTAAGTAACAAAGAATAACTGAGTAGTATGGGTCACAAAGCTGTATTTGTGAAACCTGTAACAGAAAGATGTAACTAGTTGGTCCATTGTCAGAATAGCTGACCATATGCTGTAAGTTTATAGTAAAATAAAAACGAACAAAAACAGAATAAAACTATGTGTTGTGCTTAAATATTTACTTATTTATATTCAAGAGATATACTTTTTTTACTCTCAAATACATATGTTTATTCTAAATGAGTAAAAAACATAACTACAAACATAACTTTATGATGTTTTCCAATATAATAGATTACCTTTTTAGTTACAAATATATACAATTTTCCATTTTTCCTAATTTTTAAATACATTTAGAACCTTTGCCATTTATAAAAATGGTCTTAACAAAATCAATTAAAATATTATTGTATAAATTCATAATTTTATCAGAGTCTTTCATTTTGGGGGTTAGACATCGAGTTTCAGGGTGTAAGTGTTTTAAATAGTGAGCAGCTGAGCCTGGACTAGCACTAGAATCGTTTCTGACTCTGAATTGAGTTTTTACATCTCTAATAGGAATATTATTTCTTTGTGTCTCTCATGCAAACAAGTTTTACATTTGGCTTATATACAGAGGCTCAGGCTAACCAAGCCTGAAGATATTGTATCTTTATTTTGTAAGGACATTATTTCTTGGACTTGCATCTAAGTTATCACTAACATATAGAAGTGTGTGGTCTTGTTATTGACATTGAACAAAAAAATGCCAGGGCTTCCCTGGTGGCACAGTGGCTGAGAATCTGCCTGCCAATGCAGGAGACACGGGTTCGAGCCCTGGTCTGGGAAGATCCCACGTGCCACGGAGCAACTAGGCCCATGAGCCACAACTACTGAGCCTGTGCGTCTGGAGCCTGTGCTCCGCAACAAGAGAGGCTGCGATAGTGAGAGGCCCGCGCACCGCGATGAAGAGTGGCCCCTGCTCGCCACAGCTAGAGAAAGCCCTCGCACAGAAACGAAGACCCAACACACCCAAAAATAAATAAATAAAGATTAAAAACAAAAAAATCAGCAAAAATATTACTTAAATTTTGCAAGTGCACTGATAATTCCTTCCATGATCGAATTCAGTTTTGCTACAAGGATCAACCGTGCAGAATGCCTTTAGATTTAAAAAGAATATCAACTTACTTGCTAGATCTTCCTATTGGAAAGAGGAATTAGAGAACAGGTGTAATAGTGTGTTTCTGGAAAAAATTGTAGAACAATCTGAATTTTCTTCCCTTTCCGTTCTTCTACTAGAGGAAGAATAAATTGGGAATAAAATCCCTGTATTTCTTTGGAAAAGAGTCTCTCAATATAACCACTCTTGAGAGAGGATACAAAAATGGCCTAACAACCTTGAAAGTGTTCTTTTAAAGTCTATTACATTCTGAAGTATTATTTCTAAATGGAAAGCCCTTTTCTTGCTTGATAGGTTTGATTTTCCAATATTGTATATGATTGCCTGCCTTAATGTACAAATTCAAATTTCAAAAAGCATTTTATTTTTCTCTAAGAACATTCAGGTTGTGTTTTGCTTTGTGTTTTAAACTTGGTTTCATTTCTAGTCAGAATATTAGTGTTTTAGAACATGACTAGGTATTTAGACTAATTTTTTACCTACCTTGATACAATTTTGTTACTGATGAAATATATAAATATGAATTCTGATGTGTTATAAATTACTCTTTTATGACTTGTTACTATTGTTTGTTACCTTATATGTTGTTGAAGTTTATTTATTATAGATATTAAAACTTTTATCAACAGAAGGAGTAAAATTCTAAGATTTTTAAATTTTGATCTGAGAACCCATCACTTTCAGGCTTCTTAATCCTTAGATAAAAGTGAAATATTTCTAATATGTTAGATAAATCGGTCTTAATCAAATGCTTTAAACCTAATTAATTCCAGAAGGATCATCAAACTTGGGTCATGGAACTGTTATAAGTTGATGCTTTTCTGTACTCCCAAATATAACAACTAAGATGGTAATTAAAAAGGAATACTCTAGTATGAGTAGTGTCTGAATCTGGTTGGTGTTTTCATGGCACATTCTTCTAACTGAAAGTTACCTCCACTGTAGCTGCAGGTA
The DNA here is from genome assembly GCF_003031525.2 of Neophocaena asiaeorientalis asiaeorientalis. NCBI lineage: Eukaryota > Metazoa > Chordata > Mammalia > Artiodactyla > Phocoenidae > Neophocaena > Neophocaena asiaeorientalis. The sequence continues at coordinate 1,451,297 of NW_020173762.1, forward strand.
GTGAGCAAAATAGATGCAACTCCAGAGGTGGCTAGAGTTTTTATCTGACTTTCTGAAAGTGTGCATGTGTGCACGTGTGTGTGTGCTTTAGCCAATTTGGAAGCCAGTATAACCGTCCTTAAACTTTTGATCACTAAGGGTCACCAGAGCATGTCTAACAAAGTCTCCAGTCACTTCTTAGTCACAGAACTTCAATTCATGGTTTTGAGAAGAGTTATATATACGTTATTGTTTGAGCACGGGAGAGGAGCAGGCTATAATTGTTCCAAAGCTTTCTCCTGTGATTTCTACATGACTTAGCTCTATTTTTGTGTCTTGTGATGCTGATGCCTAAAAGCTTGCATGAAGTAATGACATCCAACGTTCTCTCCTTAAAGAATTTTTATCCCAACACTGGTTTGCCTTATTGTCTCTCTTCTGAATATCTAATGAGCTTGCAATCTCTGTCACTCATTTTTACAGTCTTGTTTTGAAACTATATATGTATATTTATCTTGTGTATTCAATAACATTTAAAGCTTCATATAGACTGGAACCATTTTAACTTTCCTCTTACATTTTATCCAGCACCTAGTATAGCACTGGACTCATATAGATGTTCAAAAGACATCTGTCAGAATCAGTTCCGTCAAAATCTGAAAAGAGTGAGATAAGACTTTTCAGAAAACAAAAACTTATTTCCATTTTGACTTTTTCATCACTTTTGGAAGCATACCCCTTTCCTGTAGATCTCAAACATGAAATCTTATATTAGCCTTTACTTCTTCAGTTTCTCTCCCTGCAGTGATTTCAGTTGAATTCAATTTCTTCATCCTTCTTAGTGCCTGAGTCTGAATAATATCATGTAGGAAATTCAAATGAATTTCTTATGGATTATTTTCTAAAGGTTTCCTTTTTTGTGGTGTAAAATTATAAAATACACTCTCTTGGTTTAAGCAAATTGCTGTCATTCTTAAAATCCTCCTTATCAACATCTGTATCAAATTTAAATTTTGCACAATTTAATTTCCAGTCTTTTCATTGCTCTTCTTTTCCTGTCTTTTCGTCTTTTACTATTGGCCTGATGTCTTTAAACCAAAGTGGCCAGTGAGGGCTTCTGGTTTCTGTGTTCTGGCCTTTTTCTTAGATCCCAGAATATCAACTTATTAATTTTCAATGACAAATTTAATATTGCATAGTGAGAACACCTGAGATTTCATGATCATTGCAGTTTCTTTTCTTGGTAATTGACATGGGAAGTCACATTATAATCTAAGCCACTTATTAATTTGACATAAGAAAGTATTGTCACAGAAACTGTAAATACTCTAAAACCCTTTGGAGCAGCACATTCTTTCCCTGTTGTGGTTAGGAAGCCAATTCCTAATCAGAAGTTTGCTTGCTAAGTATGGAATTAGAACAGGTAGCTTTAGATGACTCAAACCTTAAATGGGATGAGGCTAAGATTGCTTCTGAGCAACTCCTTACTCTTGCAAGGTTTTCTAACCATGTGTTCTGAAATCTTGGTAGGTATAAGCTGTAGAAACTGTCTTATAAAAGCTACAGGTAGCTTCTTTAACTGGTAAAGGCTTGAATACTCCCCTGGAGCTGATTGTTCCTTCACTCAGGGAAAACCTCCTGAATGGGCCTCTAATAGCGCAAATGTAAAGCACGAATCACTTAGGAATTATGCATTGTTCTGGGATAAAAATGTGATGTAATTGTTCACCCAAATGAAAAATTTTGGATTGTGAATCTAAGTACGCAGATTGCTAATGAATGATTTTGCCTCTGCTTATGCAAGTGAGTGAAACTTTCCCAACCTCAGTTTTATCCTCAGTAAAGTGGGGGCAATAATATTTGGGAAGATAAAGTAATACAAGTAAACCTCTTTCAATGGGATCTCATATCTGGTCAGTGACTTAATATTAGTGGTGAGTATGTTTCTGAGAATATCACTACTTTTTAAGAGAAATACTTCATTTCTTTGTCTGGATTGAGACTGCACTTGGCCAATAAACAAATTTTTGTTCTTTCTGGAGATGTTGGTACTTTGGACACGAGACCACAGAATGAACTCCAAGGCTGATCCTTGCCGCTTGCAGGAGGGCCACATCCAAAGTACAGAGAGCTGCACTTGCAGCATGGAAACAGCTGTTGATCCTGCACATGATTAATCCAGTTGGAGATAGTCATATGCACTGCTATGCTCTGACATGTTTGCCTGTTCCTGGAATGGAGTTTTTCTTGAATAAACTTTCCCACTCACAATGATCTTGAATAGAGGAAAATTCTGGCACAGAAAATTAAAAAAGAAGCTTTTAAGCGAGGTGGAAGAGGAATTATTTTTTTGCTCTGACTAAATGACTCTTTGGGTATCTGACTTGGAGATGATTGGGGATCCTCTTGTGTGGCGTGGTGGAAAAATCACTCACTATTCCATGAAATTAGGCTGGGGCTAAGGCCAGTTATGATTTGCAAATTCTTGCTGCCTGTTAAAATGTATTCTCCATTTTTCCACTGGAATGGAAGTGTTGGGCAAATGATCGGTAAGCTCTACTGCATCCCCAGCTTTCTTTGCAGTTAGATATTGGTTTGTGACAGAGTTGTCTCTGGCGGAATGTGAGTAGAAGTGATGTTTCGCGCTCGCAGACCTGGCCTGTTAGCCTCCTGATCCTTTTGCTGTGCTCTTTTCTCCTTCTGCCGAATTATCATGACGATAACCAGAGAGATCTTGGAATTCATTTGTGTTGAAAATGGCAGAGTTTCCATCAGACTAATCCCTGTACAGCTACAATGGAGAAGAGCCAGGGCTGCCCTGGAACTCCTACCTTCACTTTTATGTGAGAAAGATTATATATATATATATAAAACGACTGAATTTTTGATGTTTGTTTCAGTCAATTTCCCTGTTGTAACCAATCAGGTTTGGGCCAAGGTGTTACAGCCTGAAAAGTTGGAGAAATACATGATATCATGGCAAAACATTGACATTTATTTAAAAAACTGTCTCCAACTATAACTTAGAACATAGACCACATGCTCATGTAGTTTTAGGTGTAGTGGTTGGAAAGAGCTGGAATATTTATATGTGTTGGCTGCTATTCATTGCTTCAAGTAAGGTATCACAAGAATTGGCTGGTTTGTACACAGAGATTGAAGGGGAGAGAATTCACAGATGAAGAGTCTCATGGGGTTGGAAAAGTTAACTGCTTCTGAAACCCAAACAAGAAATAAGACTTAAAAAGACTTCAAATGCAAAGGCCCAATAATATGTCTAAGTTGAATCAAGGTACTTAGGCTTGCAGCAAAAATCAAATGAAAAGTGATATCTTCCCACCCAACTATTTTATTTATTTATTTATTAATTTTTTTTTTAGATGTTGAGGGTAGGAGTTTATTAATTTATTTATTTTTGCTGTGTTGCGTCTTCGTTTCTGTGCGAGGGCTTTCTCTAGTTGTGGCAAGCGGAGGCCACTCTTCATTGCGGTGCGTGGGCCTCTCACCATCACGGCCTCTCTTGTTGCGGAGCACAGGCTCCAGACGCGCAGGCTCAGTAGTTGTGGCTCACGAGCCTAGTTGCTCCGCGGCATGTGGGATCCTCCCAGACCAGGGCTCGAACCCGTGTCCCCTGCATAAGCAAGCAGATTCTCAACCACTGCGCCACCAGGGAAGCCCCACACCCAACAATTTTAGATGTCCTCAAGGTAGCTGTCATTAAGTTCGCACCTGAACACACACACACACACAAACACACACTTTGCAGGGAAGTTAAATAAAAGAACAGATGAAAAATTATGTCTAAGAAATTTTGGGAGTGTTGCCACTGCTACTTGGAAGGGACAGAAAATAAATAGACCAAAGACTTTATTTAGTTTTTGAGAGGATTTTACTAGCAAAGAAACCAGAAACTTCACCTGAGAAAGATTTTGATCCTCTGACCTGTAAGGAGGGCTCACACTGAGTGCTCATCACAGATGTGCCACAGAGGATGGCAAAGAAGGGGAAAGCCTGTAGAAGGGAAATTCAGGGGCCTCTGTGGATCATGGAAAAAGGAGCTTCTCCCAGAGGGCAGAATCACACCAAAATGAGAATCCTCTCCATACCAGGGCAGGGTCTTATCCAGTGTTACCCCAATGGGAGTGCATTGTTTCAAGGAACTGTGATCGCATGATTTTTCCCCAGACTTCTCTTTTTTTCTTTTTTGAGCAGTTTTAGGTTTACAGAAAAAGTGAGTAGAAAATACAGAGAGTTCCTATGTATTCCCTCACCGCCCCCACTGCCATTTCCCCTGCTGTTAACATTGTCCATTAGTGTGGTACATTTGCTACAATTGATGAGTCAATGTTAATACATTTTAAGCTAAATTCCGTAGTTTACATTGGGGCTAGCTCTTTGCCTTGTACGTTCTATGGGCTTTGACAAATGTGTAATGACATGTACCCACCGTTATAATATCATACAAAATAGTTTCACTGCCCTAAAAATTCCCCCCGTTCCACCTATTTACCTCTCCCTTCCTCCTCAAGACTTCACCACCACCACTACTCCTGCCACTAATTTTTTACTGTCATTATAGTTCTGCCTTTTCCAGAATGTCACGTGATTGTAGTTATACAGCATGTAGCTTTTTCAGTTCGGCTTCTTTCACTTAGCAATCTGCATTTAAGGTTTTTCCGTGTCTTTTCATGGCTTGAGAGTTCCTTTTTTAAAATCACTGGATAATATTCTGTTGTATGGATGTACCACAGTTTGTTTAGCCATTTACCTGTTGAAGGATATCTTGGTTGCTTCCAGGTTTTGGCAATTATGATCTATTCATGTGCAGGTTTTCATAAGTTTTCGGCTCATTTGGGTATATACCAAGGAGCGTGATTACTGGATCATATGTTAAGAATATGTTTACTTTTGTAAGAACCTGCCAAACTGTCTTCCAAAGATGACTGAACTATTTTACATTCCTACCAGTAATGAAAGAGAATTTCTACTTCTTTACACATTCTCCTCATTTTTTAAAAAACTGCTTATTGGGGGTATAATTGATTTTTATTGTGTTAGTTTCAGATGTACAAAGTGAATCTGTTACACAAATACATATATTCTCTCTCTTTTAGATTCTTTTCCTATACAGGCCATTACAGAGTACTGAGTAGAGTTCCCTGTGCTATACAGTAAGTCCTTATTAGTTATCTATTTTATATACAGTAGTGTGTATGTGTCAATCCTAATCTTCCAGTTTATCCCTCCCCACCCTCCCGGTAACCATATGTACATTTTCCACATCTGTAACTCTTTCGGTTTTGTAGATAAGTTCATTTGTAACCTTTTTTTAGATTCCACATACAAGCGATATCATATATTTGTCTTTCTCTGTCTGACTTACTTCACTCAGTATGAGAATCTCTAGGTCCATCCATGTTGCTGCAAATGGCATTATTCTCCTCCTTTTTAACAGGTAGTTTTTGTTGTGTTTATCCTGCTCCATAAATGTATATTGACTGGGGTTAGGGCAGATAACCTTTGTTATTGGCCTCTATACTACCAAAACCAAGTCAAAATGAAACGTCCAGCCATGGAGGAGAAATTTCACATTCCAGAGGTACTGGACTTCGTACTGGCTGCAACAACTGGGTAACTTTGAATTGTCTCCTTGGGGAGGGAATGGGTCTATTTTATCTATTGACAAATATTCGATGGTTAGAAAGGTAGACTGTTGTGAAGAAGGCTATCTGTCCCTCATAAGTTTCTCCCCCTTTCTTCTGTAATTGAAGGGCTGGACATGTGTAGCCAGCTATGCCATTTTTCCCAACTTCCCTTGCATTTAGGTGGAGTCATGAGACTATGTTCTTCCAGTGGTTCCACTATTGTCCTATATGAGCGTGCCACTTCCGAGGTTGATTATAAAAACTCCCTGACATGCCCCCTCATGTTCTTTCTCACTTTGGGCTGGACTAGTGATAATAAAAGGTGACTGAGGGACATTGGACACTGTAAGTTATAAATGACCCAGACCTGTCAGTCTGGGTGCCTGAATAGTAGCATAAAGGAGAACTACCCTGCTGACCTACTCTTCCTCCTAGACTGTTATGTGAATGAGTAATGAACTATTCTATTTGGGCTAGGCAGGGTTCTATCTGTAATGATAACTTGGTTCTAGTTGTATCCATTCTAATTGACACATATGCATAATGGAAAGTGCATTAATTTCTTCTTGTCCTAGGCTCTCATAACACTGTCTATCTTTTAAAAAAACAATGGTCATGGACAAAGAAATTACAATCTCCCTGTAAATTGGTTCTTTTCTCAGTGTTGCTGACGGTCCGAGATGCAATATACTATCGAAGTAAAGATATTGGCATCTGCTAGTTTCTTTACTACCTATACCTACCTATATTTAAACCTAAGATTTTGTTAACTTGGGGAATTTCTTTAACTTTTAAAACTTTAGTTTACTTAATAGTACCCATTTCATAAGTTTGTTGTAGGAATTAATTGAAATAAATCATGTGAATAATTATACAATTTAGCACTTGGGTGCTCAGGCAACACTAGCTATCAGGTGACTATTTTTTTTCCTTTAAAAATTTATTAGTTATTTATTCTATAAATTTATTTAATTTATTTATTTTTGGCTGTGTTGGGCCTTCGTTGCTGCGCATGAGCTTTCTCTAGTTGTGGTGAGCGGGGGCTACTCTTCATTGAGGTGCATGTGCTTCTTATCGCAGTGGCTTCTCTTGTTGCAGAGCATGGTCTCTAAGAGTGCAGGCTTCAGTATTTGTGGCATGCGGGCTCACTAGTTGTGGTGCACGGACTTAGTTGCTCCACAGCATGTGGGATCTTCCTGGACCAGGGATCGAACCCGTGTCTCCTGCATTGACAGGCGGATTCTTAACCACTGTGCCACCAGGAAGACCCTAAAATTTATTTATTTATTTATTTTTTTGCGGTACGCGGGCCTATCACTGTTGTGGCCTCTCCTGTTGTGGAGCACAGGCTCTGGACGCGCGGGCTCAGTGGCCATAGCTCACGGGCCTAGCCGCTCCGCGGCATGTGGGATCTTCCTGGACCGGGGCATGAACCCGTGTCCCCTACATCGGCAGGCGGACTCTCAACCACTGAGCCACCAGGGAAGCCCTAAAATTTATTTTTTAATTGTAAAATATTTTAAACATGAGATAAGAATAGAAAGTAATATAAGAAATACCTGTGGGGTCCCCCACCCAGCCTTATCAAACTTTAGCATTACGCTGCATTTGCTATAAACCTCCCCCCATTTTTTTTATCTCTTGATGAAGAAGACATTACCAGTAAAGTTGAAAGTCCCCATGGACCCCTCCCCGATCACTTTCCCTATATACAAAGATACATGGAACTTGGTACATTCATTTAAACTGCTGTATGGTATTCTATTGTATGAATAAGTAAAAAGTTATAATCGAAGTTCATTTATATTTACTGTATATATTATATATCATATCAATATGAAATATTAAAAACATATTTTATATTTGTGCTTTTATTATAATTACCTCTTTGCCTTTTTATTTAACTTTTTATTTTATATTGGAATGCCAAATTACAATGTTGTGATAGTTTCAAGTACACAGCAAAGCAACTCAGCCATACATATACATATCTCCATTCTCTTCCAAATTCCCCTCCTATCCAGGCTGCCACATAACACTGAGCAGAGTTTCCTGTACTATACAGTAGGTCCTTGTTGGTTATCCATTTGAAATATAGCAGTATGTACATGTCGATCCCAAACTCCCTAATTATACCTTCCCTCCAGCTCCCCTGCCCCCCAGTAACCATGAGTTCGTTCTCTGAAGCTGTGAGTCTATTTCTGTTTTGTAAATAAGTTCATTTGCATCATTTCTTTTTAGATTCTGTATGTAAGGGATATCATACATATTTCTCTTTCTCTGTCTGACTTACTTCACTCAGTATGACAACTCTAGGTCCATGCATGGTGCTGCAAATGGCATTATTTCATTCTTTTTAATGGCCGAGTAATATTCCATTGTATATATGTACCACATCTTCTTTATCCATTTCTCTGTCGATGGACATTTAGGTTGCTTCCATGTCTTGGCTATTGTAAACATTGCTGCAATGAACAGTGGGGTGCATGTATCCTTTCAGACCATGTTTTTCTCCGGATATATGCCTAGGAGTGGAATTGTAGGGTCATATGGTAGTTCTATTTTTAGTTTTTTAAGGACACTCCATACCGTTCTCCATAGTGGCTGCACCAATTTACATTCTCACCAACAGTGTAGGAGGGTTCCATTCTCTCCACACTCTCTCCAGAATTTTTTGTTTGTGGATTTTTTGATGATAGCCATTTTGACTGGTGTGAGGTGATATCTCATTGTAGTTTGGATTTGCATTTCTCTAATAATTAACGATGTTGAACATGTTTTCATGTGTGTCTTGGCAATCTGTATGTCTTCTTTGGAGAAATGTCTATTTAGGTCTTCTGCCCATTTTTTTATCGGGTTGTTTGTCTTGATGATATTAAGTCTCATGAGCTGTTTGTAAATTTTGGAGACCAGTCCCTTGTCAGTCACATGGATTTTATGCCCTCATTGAGTGGAAAGTCTGGAGTTTAAAATAAAATAAACAAAAAATGTTCCTGGGTGGAATACCTGTTGAGTTTAGTCAGAGTAAGAAAACGAAAGTATAAAAGAGAGGGGTATTGTTTGATTTCCTGGGGGAATAGCTAATTTCTCCAAATAAAGTAAAATAATAGCACCTTCCACTGAGTAGAGAATTTGTAAAGAGAATTGCTGAACCTCTCTACACCCGGAAATCCAGCAGTTAGGGCATATGTCAGAAACAGCACTGGGGGGTAACAAAGTGAATTGCGAATGTGCACAGAGATTTCAGCAACTGGCAGCTGCAATGAAAACTGCTGTGAGCATGTGTTACCTGGGAGTTATTGGCAGATTAAGTTCAGTAATCCAGCAGCAGCTGAAGTAGTGAAGACAATATATAGTTTAAGTTGGCAACAAAAACTTTTACCAAACACTTACATACTCATAATGAGAACAATACAAGAGAGAGTGTAAAGGAGAGTGGGTTACTGGGATTCTTAGGGAGGTCACAAAGTCCCAATTTCTGGATTAACTAACCTATGCATCACTGTCAAGCATCTCTGCAATTCCCCTCCATGGCGCCAAGGAAGATAACAGAAGAGCAGAGAAGCAAAGAACAATAAATCAACCCTTACTTTCAAAAAGATGACAGTGAAAAAAATTGGAGGGAAGAGATTTTCCAATGTCCTAAGTAAGGAGGAATCGATGGTCAAATCCAAACTTAAATATTATACTCTTTGCCTGGTAAATTCATTTAAGGTATGATTAAGATATTCTCAATTAAGTTCCTCTTTGTTATAGTTTGCAATTTATAATTCTCACAGGGAATTATTCTATATTTAAAACAATGCAGAATCCGGGCCCTAACAAATGCCTGGCTATTATAATAATGTCCAGTCATTGATTAATTATATCGAGTTAAATCTATCACTTCCTAAACTATATAGATAAAAGAGGAGAGAGGCTTAAACAATCAAAGTTGAGTTAAAATTCTTCTGTGGTGTCCAAATCAAGTGATGGAAAATGAATCAGATTTAAATGCAAATATATATATATATATACACATATATATATATTTGTAGGTGAATAACTGAAAGAAGAAAGGATGCAATATTCATCTTAGACTATTATCTTTTCCTAAGAATGTAAACTTTTAGAGATCAGAGATAGTGTTTGATCTTCTGTTTGTTTTATGGCAGGACAGTCTGGAAAGTGCTATTATTGTTGCAGCCAGTCTATCTTATCTCCTACTGTTTGCCAATGTGAAGCTTCCAGCCGAAGCAGGCTGGCTGCTCCCCTACTTGACACCAGCTACAGTCCTTGCTACTGAGCCCCCTTTCTGTGCTCATATCATTTTCAGCCTTTCTGCAGTTGTTTTCGTTTTTTTCTTCTTCTAAAACTTTGCTCATTCCTTTGAACCCAGTTTAAATCCTCTGACCTCCTTCCTATTGTTGAACTTGTGTAACATGTAATTCTTTGAACTGCATACTTTAACACTTTATTTTATTTTATGGCCCTTTAAACATTTCATGTATGCAAATCATATTTTGCCAATAAGATGATAACTTCTTTGAGTAAAGGGCACAGTTCTTTCAGGTACATAGTAGATATTCAATAAATATTTATTGATTGTGTAATATGCTTCCTAATGCACATACATTACTCTTGGGAAGTAATTATATAGCAGAGGGCTCTGCAGAAGGAAGTTGAGCAGAGAACTGGATAAAAACAAAGCTTACATTAATGGGAGCAAATGACATGATTAACACCTTTTCTGGCAGCCTTGCAGCTTGAATTTGATAAAAGAAAGTAATTTCTCCAAAGAACCAAAAGCTAAATTGAATGACTGAATTTAACTCTATAGTGTAAGGCTATGTTAGTAGATTTTTAAAAAGATGACATTTGAGTGTATTTTAAGTACGATACATCAACCTGCCATTGAGCTAATGAACTTCAAGTTAAAAATCACTGAGGAGTTTGGTACAGATGACTCCTTCAAGTATCCTTGGGGAGGCAAGATGCGTAGATAATTGAATGAAAATCTATCTTGACTGACCCCAATGACAACAATGTCCAACTCACATTACAAATCACCTGTAGTCTTTAATGGACTACTTTTTAATTGCTTTAAAAGTGTTAATGGTGACTACAAGGGAGCAGAATGTTTCTTATTTGTCTATTCCTCGTCAATAAAATGAAGTTCTAGTGGGTTTTTTCTTTATCACTGGTAGTTTACAATTAACTTCAGTAGCTCTAGTTTAAATTTCATCAGAGGAGAAAAACAGCACATTTGGTTGTCTTTTATTTTGCCTGATCTCTCTGTCTTTATGAATGTCTTGAGATTATGGGATCAAATTAGTTCAACCATAAAATGTGGGAATAAAGGACTAATCGGTGCCTGTAAACTAATAAAAAGGAAAATAAAACAGAGAAATACTTTTTTCTTTGAGTTCTAGTAGGGCTTCATCAAAGTTCACAGCTCAATTAAAATATCATTTTCTGGGCTTCCCTGGTGGCACAGTGGTTTAGAATCAGCCTGCTGATGCAGGGGACACAGGTTCAAGCCCTGGTCCGGGAAGATCCCACATGCCACGGAGCAACTAAGCCCGTGTGCACAACTACTGAGCCTACGCTCTAGAGCCTGCAAGCCACAACTACTGAGCCTGCATGCCATAACTACTGAAACCCATGCGCCTAGAGCCCATGCTCCACAACAAGAGAAGCCATCACAATGGGAAGCCCGTGCACCGCAACAAAGAGCAGCCCTCACTTGCTGCAGCTAGAGAAAGCCCATGCGCAACAACGAAGACCCAATGCAGCCAAAAAAAAATAAGAGGGTTAACATAAATTATATAAAAAAATCATTATCTGTTTTTCTGAAGGGAAACATAAATGTTTAGAGACTTACACATATAATATATTATGAAAGAGTCATAAAATAAATACATTTTTGAGAAAAGGCAAAAAATCATGTAACTGAACATTAAAATATATAGTAATATTAATAAAAATGCAGAGAATATTCAAATTAATGCTTGACCAAATATGGTCTTAGACTACATTATCAGAATACCTTGGATGCTTGAAATGTAGATTCCAAGATCACACCCCAGATGTACTGAATCAAAATTTCTGAAGGTGAGTTACAACAATATATATTGTAAAATAGCACCTTGGATAATTTCTATAAATGCAAGAATTAGAAAGCTATTAAAACCCACTTGACTTAATTCTTGACTTTAAAAATATGTCTAGAAAGGTAACCATCACTTACTGCAATGTTGAAAGAGGTCAAACTCACTTTTTAATGGTAGATCTTTGTATCGCTGCCTCCTCCCTGCCAACCTTGGCATCTTGCAGAAATAGAGAAAATACATGCAATTTGATGACTTCTGATATTATGAGTTTCATTTTGTCTGTGTATCCCCCCCGCATCTTTTGCTTAAGAGGGGCATGTTGGGGAAATTGTGGTGTGGTAGCAGTAAGGGGTCTGTGGGGTTTCAAATCTAGAACTTGGCTGGCTCAGGCTGCCATAACAAAATGCCACAGACTGGGTGGTTTAAACAACAGGAATTTATTTTCTCATAGTTCTGGAGGATACAAGTCCCAGATCAAGGACTGGCAGGGTCAGTTCTGGTGAGGGCTCTCTTCCTGGCTTGCTGCTGGCCACTTTGTCTTTTCCTCTGAGCATGGGTAGAGAGATAGGGCATGTGTGAGCTCTCTCCTGACTCTTCTTTTTTTTTTTTGCGTTACGCGGGCCTCTCACTGTTGTGGCCTCTCCTGTTGTGGAGCACAGGCTCCAGACGCGCAGGCTCAGCGGCCATGGCTCATGGGCCCAGCCGCTCTGTGGCCTGTGGGATCTTCCCAGACCAGGGACACGAACCTGTGTCCCCTGCATCAGCAGGCAGACCCTCAATCACTGTGCCACCAGGGAAGCCCCTGACTCTTCTTAAAAGGACCCTAAACCTATTGGATCAAGACCCCACCCCTTAAAGAAGATGTGGCACATATATACAATGGAATATTACTCAGCCTTAAAAAGAAACGAAATTGAGTTATTTGTAGTGAGGTGGATAGACCTAGAGTCTGTCATACAGAGTGAAGTAAGTCAGAAAGAAAAAGACAAATACCGTATGCTAACACATATATATGGAATTTAAGAAAAGAAAATGTCATGAAGAACCTAGGGGTAAGACAGGAATAAAGACGCAGACCTACTGGAGAACGGACTTGAGGATATGGGGAGGGGGAAGGGTGAGCTTTGACAGGGCGAGAGAGAGTCATGGACATATACACACTAACAAACGTAGTAAGGTAGATAGCTAGTGGGAAGCAGCCGCATGGCACAGGGATATTAGCTCGGTGCTTTGTGACAGCCTGGAGGGGTGGGATAGGGAGAGTGGGAGGGAGGGAGACGCAAGAGCGAAGACATATGGGAACATATGTATATGTATAACTGATTCACTTTGTTATAAAGCAGAAACTAACACACCATTGTAAAGCAATTATACCCCAATAAAGATGTTAAAAAAAAAAAAAGACCCCACCTTATGACCTCATTTAACTGTAATTACTTCCTTACTCCAAATACAGCCATACTGAATGTTAGAGCTTCAATATCTGAATTACGGGGAGACACTAATATTCAGTCCATAACAAGGATGATCTAATGTATCTAAGTGAGCCTTGAGAGGTGGAGAGGAATGGAATGAGAATCTTTGTCAAAATCCTTGAAGATAAGCCAAGGATCAAAATGTAGAGACCAAATGCCAAAGTTTAATGGGGTAGAAATAATATAATAGAAGTAAAATAAAGCAGGGATAAGAATTGGGGGAAATAGGATTAAAGTGAGAAGGATCCAGAAAGATGACCACAGTCACAGTGGTAATCCCCTTTAGAGGCCAACAATTTGATAGTAGAAGGGGGTCCATCTAACTTAAATTTCAGCGTTATGGGCTCAAGAGTCAGAAATGGTACCAAGTTTGTTAACTTTTTTCATTATGTAACTTTCTAAACTATAAAATCAAAATAATATTTAGTTAATATTTATTTTAAAACCTGTACTGCTCAGTTTAGTATGAACACACTGAATTTACTGTTGAAAGTCCAAATTGTTTATTATAAATATTTCTGAATAAAAACCAGTCTGTTAACAAGAGAGATAAAAACAATATAACTTAGAAACATCTCTAGTAAAAGTCTGGAATGACCTTGTTATATTCAGGGACAGAAACTAAGTGGTTAAACTTAGTTCATCTAGGAAAAAAATCTCTAGTGGGAAAAATATAGAGAAGATGGACATCTTGAATTTTCTATTTTTCACCCTATCACTTTCTCTTTTCCCCCAGACGTAGGTTTATGTAATATGAAGGATCTTGTTGACCCTGAACAAGGAAAGATTTTGTTGTATTTGTGGGCTGGTGCCAATTTCTACCTCTTCCTTTGCTGATCGGCTTCCCTGCCCTTTATGTGAAGATGCATCCTTGCTTAGCTCCTGAACTCATATTAATGAATACCAGGAACACATTTGTTATTTCAATCCCACTAATGTGACAAGGTCTAGAAATAGTTTTGATGTTACTCAATCAGAATCTGATGTGATAAAATGAGTTTCTTGGATCTACATGTCTACCTAGTCTATACCTTTCATATAGGCCTCATTAGTTAGCTCAATTTTGCCTTCATGTGCTGCTAAGTACCGATTTTCTCCTGGCGTTAAATCTGGTACTGAATTGCTGATCTAAAAAGAACTCTAACAATTTGAGTAGCTTTTGGAATTGCTATATTATAAGAAGCTGTATCTTGTTCCTGGTACTGTCATTATATGTTTGGTATCTTCTGAATGACTTCATAGCATGATACCTGGACCACATTATAGACCTGATTTCAAGTCTTGCCTGCCTCTTAGAACCTTTGCTCTGTGTCTACACTTGCCTGATTGGAGTTTCTCAGCCTTTGGTGGCTTTTGAAACAAACCATGGTCTCTTTGGGCACTACCCTTTGTACAGTGGGCCCTCCTTCAGAGCCAGCCCTACTGAAAGGTCATTGCTTTATGTTATCTTTCTTTTATGGTTCTAGTTTCCTCCTTTTGCCCACTGGCCATGCTTCTTGTTCAGCATGCTTGCTTTGAGGCCAAGCTCATTCAACATGTAGATAAAATAAATTTTGAGTTAATTTTCAGAGCTCCTGTGCTTGATAAAAGGCAACTGGTTCCATAGGAAGGGGTATATGGTTTTGAATCATAGACAGACTGATAGAATTATTCCTTCTAAGAATTTCCCAGGACTTAGCAACTTCCCATCATTTGTGGAATGAGATTGTTTAATAATATAAATTCAAGAAAAGAAAAAAAAAAAGGTTTCCTCGGGGAACCTAGTCAACAGAACATATCTTTCCCTCTGGGCCAGTGGTTTGGGGGAATGATGGACATCGTGCCAGTGATTATTCCTATTTTTGAGAAACTGACGCAAACCTGTATTTATCCTCTTCCTGAGCAGATTTTGCTGTTTTGTGCTATATAAGACCTCTCGAGAATAAGATGCTCCAGCTCATTCTCCACTCTGCATTTCTCAGTACATACCTGGAGTACAAGAAAGCAAGCCATGAATACAATTTGTATGACTTTTTAAAATAATATTCTATTAGCATTGTTGTAATGCTTTTTTTCTTGGATACTAACATAGCAACAGTATTCCTACTTTCTGTCTACCTACTCTTTGACTGACAATCTCATGCTTTTACTAAATAATTCCCAATAAGCTCACATAGTCTTACATATTCATATTGAAACAGTGCCACAGGTAGGACCCCTTATTTGTGAACCCAACTATATCCTCATGTGTTTGCTCTTCACTTTTGCCTACAGCTTCCCATTATTACAATGTAAGAATTTATGTGAACTCCATTCTTCTTTTTCCTACCTTTTTTTTCCTTCCTTTTTTTTTTAACCCGTGTTATTTGTTGACCTTGCATACTTGGAGCTATGTGCGGACCGTATTCCCCTTGCCTTTATTACAAGGAGCCATTTTCAGATAAACTTCTCTGAACCTAGATCTTCTTTTCCTTACTTTCTTTTGTGTAACTGGTGGTTCAGCTTCTGGTCTGTCTCCTTTTATTTAGGCTTGTTTCATAGAGTATTTCAGTATAAAAACTAGAGGAGTATTATTTAGGTGCTTTATCTGTCAGTGTCTTCTATATTGTAAAATACATTAATTTTATTTACAAATGAAAGAAAACTTGAGCCTCAGGGAGTTTATGTGACTTCTTCAAGGCCAGATCACTAGCAAATAATAAAATCAGACCTAAAAAAGTGTCTGTTTTTTTGGCTACACTGTGTGGCTTGTGGGATCTTAGTTCCCTAGGCAGGGATCGAACCCACACCCCAGCAGTGAAAGTGCCAAGTCCTAACCACTGGACTGCCAGGGAATTCCCTAAAAAATTGTCTTTCTGATTTCAAGTCCAATTCTGTTTCAATGATACTGTGCATTAATCAGTGTTATCTCATTGGCTTTTTTATTGGTAGGATGGTAAAAATATGAATTTATATGCACTCATTGACTTTTTAGATAGTCATTCTGTAAAGATGGACTCATTGGAGGGTGGTAGCAAAACCTCAGACTATAACCCATAACTGTCTTCATTCCATTATGATTCTTCTTTGCTGAGATCTTGATCTAATTATACTGCCATCACCCTGTTAAAGTATAGTTAGAGGGCATTTTAGGACGTTTAGTTGAAGAGGAGGAGAAAGTGAGGAATTAATTATCTGACATACAGAATCACAGATTTCTTTGTTGACACATAATTTGAAAATTAAACCATTCCTAGAAAAGAGCAAGAAAAACTTTTGTGTGAAGTAAAGGGGATCCCACTGGGGAAAATAAAATCTTTACACATAAATCTAGAACTTAAAAATCCAAATAATAGTTTAAATTAAATTTTTTTACTCTAATTTTTAAAAATTAATTAATTATTTGTTTATTTTTGGCTGTGTGGGTCTTCGTTCCTGTGCGAGGGCTTTCTCTAGCTGCAGTGAGCGGGGGCCGCTCTTCATCGCGGTGCGCGGGCCTCTCACTGTTGCGGCCTCTATTGTTGCGGAGCACAGGCTCCAGACGCGCAGGCTCAGTAGTTGTGGTTCACGGGCCTAGTTGCTCTGTGGCATATGGGATCTTCCCAGACCAGGGCTCGAATCCGTGTCCCCTGCATTGGCAGGCAGATTCTCAACCACTGCGCCACCAGGGAAACCCTCTAATTTTTAAATATTGACAAACTATTGGAGAGATTTAAAAATTATGACCTATTTATTTATATATTTGATTATGACACAAGTATAGGTATAAAGGTTCAGCCAGCACTAGAATTTCAGAGGAGTTAGTTTTGCTGAATATATATTTATTTTTTGTTTAAATAAAAGCTTTCTGTGTGAATCTGAACCTAAATATAGGTGCATACTGTTTATTAGACTAAAATTTCTATGGGACTAAGTTATGGGCTGGGCTTAGTTCTAGACAGATTTTATTAAATGCTTAGGTGTAGTATGCTGCTAGTGGCCCAAGTTAAAAATGAAATAAACATATGATATTATTATCACTGGTGACTATAAGTATTGAAATTTCTTTCATCTTTAGATTGAATACTTTGGAGAAATAATCAAATCTTCCTATTCTTTAGACTTGGTATCAAATTTGTCACATATCACCTTAATATTAATGTATATTAAGAAATTGCTTTATTAATTTCTGAAATTGCTATTAAACTTATTGTTTTCTCATATTGACCTTTAACTTGCATTTATTCTCTAATCACTCTGACCTGGATCACAGCAATATCTTTGATCTCCCTGCTTCCAGTCTCTCTTCTTCAAACCTGTCATACTGTTGTCAGCTGAAGCATGCTAACATATCACTTTCTTCATGTCACTTGATTAAAAGGATCAATAATTTTTTTTTTTTTTTTTTTTGCGTTACGCGGACCTCTCACTGTTGTGGCCTCTCCCGTTGCGGAGCATAGGCCCCAGACGCGCAGGCGCAGCGGCCGTGGTGCACAGGCCCAGCCGCTCCGCGGCACGTGGGATCTTCCCGGGCCAGGGCGCGAACCCATGTCCCCTGCTTTGGCAGGCAGACTCTCAACCACTGTGCCACCAGGGAAGCCCTAGGGTCAATAATTTATAATGAGCTTAGGTATCTATAAAAAAAAACAAGTGGTAACAATTGAAAAGTTGGCTGTGAAGTTCCGGAGAGAGAGCTGGCAAAGAGATAATTAAGGGTTAAAGGTATAAGAATAGGAACTAACAAATTAATCTGAGAAAGAACGGCTCCAGAACCATGGCTTGCAGAATTTTCACCATGACTTGCAGTGAGAAATACATTTTATATTTTAGCCAGTTATACAAATAAATGCACAGTAACCCATCTATACATACACACAGACACACACGCACACCCCTGAAACAAATACGTTACCAAAAAATACTTACTGTAATTAGTGTGATGCATCTGATGTTTTCAAGTCAATTCTATTTTATTTTATGAAAAGAAAACCAAATTTGTGGTGGTGATTCATTAATTGAGTCCTCTAGTAAGTTTTGACCTGCAGCTTGAAAAATACTTCTACCGAGGAAAGTAGCTTCAAGTGTATATTGTTAAGGCTGAGAGGAAGGAGTTTCAAGGAGTGATTAATCAAGGGAGTCAAAGACAGCAGAGAGATTAAGATAATGGTCAAAAGATCTCAGGTGGATTTAATGATCATAAAGTGGTAATTAAGGGGTGCCTGTTGCATTGCTGATTCCAGTGATCAGAAGTGGGATGAAACCAGACCGCTAAGGGCTAAGAATGATCAAATAAGAAAGGCTGTATGCCTAAAAGAAAAATTTAAAGGGCATGTGGATAGTTTTTACTCCCACTTTACAAATAAGGAGGTAGGTTCAACGAGGATAAGAAATTTACCCACACTTACACAAGAAGTAGTAACAGAAACCAGCATTCAAACCTAACGAGATCATATTCTGAAGCTGGCAAAATCTCTCGGGAACACTCCCGGGAGGCCACGCCTGATCTCTACAGCAGAGACCCTGAAGAGAATGAAAAGGAAGAGAAGGCGCTGCTAAAAAGGCTGTGAGCAAGGAGGAATTTTAGGATAAATGGACTGTTCCAGCTCCCGAAAGTATTGCTGCTCAACCTGAGGTCAGAGACCGGTCTGAAGGCGCAGAGGGCACCTGTCTGAGGGCACCTGTCTGAGGGCACATCCAGCAATTCCCTGCGGAAGCCTGGGCCTCAGGCCGCTGCTCGGGCCACTGAATAGGTAAGAACAACCACTGAGTGGTCTTAAGCTGCTCTTCCACAGATTCTTAAACAGAAAGTAGAAATAAGTTTGACAGAAAATAAACAGTTTCTTAAAAAAGAGAAAAGGAAAAGGAAAAGGGCACTTATTAAGTGCCTATGCTGTGTCATTTACAATGCTAGGTACTTTACATTAGATATATTTTTTAAATCTAATTTTTGTCAGGAATTGATACATTAATCTATTACAGAAAATTCTTCAACTATAAAGTGTATTTAGTGAAAAATGTCTCCTTTTATCTCAATGTCTCAGTTACTCTTGTTTTTTTTAGAGGCAAAACTTTATTTTCTTACGCACTCTTCTGGAAATATTCTATATGAGTGTTAAATATGAAATCGGGTCTTTTTCACTAAAAAATTTTTACTCTTTCCGTAAGATTATGCCTCTCCAAAATATTTTTTATATATAATATTTGTTTTGGATATAGTAGCCTCAAAACTGAGGAGGAAAAATGGGTTAATGTGATTATCTTTCAGTCAAATTTTTGTCTTCTTGGCGTTGCAAGTTGCTTAACCCATGTAGGTTATAGGAATAGTGGAAAGTGCATGAACTTTGGTGTGCTGTATGGACTGAGTTTGGGAAGCCATGCCTTGGCCCATTAGTTGTGGGACTCTAGGAAAGTTATTTGAATTCTTGGAACTTCGGTTTGCTTTTCTGTAATTTGATTGTACAGTGTTATAGCCTGTAGGGTAGAAGGATTAGCTCTGGGCCAAGCATCCCAGAACATGAAACTTGGCTTCATCAATTTTTTTTTGCCACTGGGAAAATTACTTAGCCTTTCTATGCCTTGCATTCTTTATCCATATTATAGGAATATTAATACCTACCTTATGGATTTATTGAAAAATAAATGAGAAAATACATATGTTCTCCTGGCTTGCAGTATCAAATACTATTAGATAATTTTTATTCATTGTGTTGATTGAGTTTGATAATACCTGAAAAGTACTTGGTACATAGTTAATAGTCAATAAAATTCCCTCTTTTTCCAATAAATCAGTGATGAGTTGCTTTATAAATCGTGCTGTATACTTCTAAATTGGGGATTAATATAGATAACATTTATTTTTTATACATGATATTAAAACAACAGGAAATCAATTTAATGAAATGTTTAGAGTTAAACATTTCTTTTTCACTATTTCATGAGAAATGTGGTCATGAGGCCATTAGATTTTAATAATTATCTAATTTGATCTATGGCCATAAAATTTTTGTCTTTATATATATATAAAAAAAAGTATTAAGTAGTCAAAATTTATATGGAAGTGTGATGAATGAACTATCTTAGTTGCAGCCCTTAGGGCAAGAAATATTTTTTTGGAGAAAATCCTTGACAAGCCACTGGGTTGGGAGAAGAGAGCCAAAACTCAAGGCTTATAAAATTCAGTAGGAGAAAAGAGCTCTGATTATTCTGCAATAGGATTTGAGAGAAGAGCAACAGGACTAGATTCTGAAATTTCAGTTGAAGAAAAGATAAAGAAAAAATTTTGAAAAACATTTGCCTTTGTGTGGTTTGTTTTTCTGTTGCATAAATTTCCTGTCTTCAGTATAACCTTATGCACACAAATAATCTGGTGGAAATAGAGGACAACAAATTCCACTTGGGTTTATCTATGCTGTATAAAAAGGGCATATATAAGAGAAATGAGGGAATGGTTCTTATACTGAATTATTTTGACAAACATAGAGCTGGAGTGGACCGTTAGAACCACCCCTAGTCTTGCAAATCCATTCGAATTTGAGGGAAAAATTGTTCTTACAATCAGTGGACTGGGGAATTTGCATTTGTGATCTTGATTTTAAGAGGCAGGGAGATCCTAGTTGATATCTGGGTTATGGTTAGTGAGAAAAATATTTCTAAATGAATACAGTATTGGTTTTCCATAACAACTTACCACATATTTCATGGCTTAAAACAGTACAAGTTTATTATCCTACAGTCCTATAGTTCAGAAGTCTGACATGGGTTTCCCTGTACTAAGGATGGCAGGGCTGTGGTCCTTTCTGGAGGCTCTAGAGGAGAATTGTTTCTTTGCCTTTTGCAGCTTCTGGAGGCCACCCACACTTCTTGACTGGTGCCTCCCTGTCACCATCTTTAAAGCCAGCATTAATGGGTAGAGTCTTGTCTACATCTCAACTCTCTGTCCTCTTTCCCTAGTCTCATCTCCTTCTCTGACTAGAGCTGGGAAGAGTTCTCAGCATTTAAGGACTCATGTGATTTTATTGGGCCCACCTGGATATCTTGAATGATCTCCTATCTCAAGGTCGTTAATCCTATTCACCTCTGTAAAGTCTCTTTTGCCAAGTAAGGTAATACTTCACATGTTCTGGGGATGAGAATGGGGACATATTGTGGGGGAGAAATATTTTGCCTATCTACATATATGAAAGCAGAAATTGTAGCGAATGAATGTATTATATACTCAATATTGTTGATTAGTTTAAGCAGAACTTTAGCATTTAAATAATATTTTAAAACCATAAATATGAAAACAATGAACGATTATTCTGTCAATAATAATAACTTTACAGCAAACCCATTAAAATTGTTTTCCCAACCATCAGGAAATGCCACACTTTCCACTCCTGCACCTGTGCGGAATGTAATGCACCTTTACTGTGGAGAAACGGCAGAAACTTTCTGGGGGGCTTTTCTTGTTTATGGAGCTGGCACTGAGGTGTATTTGGTACAATGAATTAAAACCTTGTGCCCTGTATCCCATAGTGGTACTTCTATGAATGGAGATTAGGTACTGAAATACTATTAATAGTACACTTGGACTAAGTTCTAGGTGAAATGCATTTATATGGGCTTGCTTGCCTAGAGGCATAATGTTAATTTTTCCAGGAGAAAATGTGCAGTTTCTTTACAACTGTATTATAAATAAGCACAAGCTCTTGTCAGTTAACAACAGCCTGTATTTATAATCCCTGTTTATGCATGTAGAGATATACATGCACATAAGAGGAAGCAGTGTAGGATAATGGGAAGAGCCCTTGATTGGGACACAAGTGTATGGAGTTCAAGTTCTACTACTAAATAGCTGTGAGAGGAAATTGGACCAGATGATCCCCAGGATCTTCTATTTGGGGCATTCTGTGCCTCTATGTCATTTCTTTAGTAGCAGAAATCAGAATTCTGTGGTGAAAGCCTGAGGCTTCATGAAGAGCTGCCATTGCAGACTGGTCAGCCTTCATGATAGCTGTTAGACTGCAGCTCCTCAGCAAATCACCTATCTTCTATCTCTTACGCTTAAAAACACCACCATCTCCATACCATGATCTCTGGATATCAGGACTTTCAAGCACATCTGAGGCTAAGTAGGATGAGTCTGGAACATATTTTTTCTTAAACTGGAACTTAAGCCCTTGATTCTGTTGGAAAACATGGCCGTTAAAAATTGAATATATAAGACTGAATGAAGGAGTTGAATCATCATATCATTGTACAAATACTTTGTAAACATCTCCTGTGTGCCAGGCACTATTTTATTAGGTAGACAGTAAGTAGACAACTACCTCTGCCCTTGTAGAGTGTACATACTAGTGGAGTGGAAAATTAAAAAAACAAACGTAAAAATAAGTAAAACTTATAGCACATAAGGAGACAGTGAGTGCTAGGAGATGACAACAAAAAATAACAGGATAAGGGACTTAGGATTTGGAGTCACAATTTAAAATAAGAAGTCAGATCAGGCTTCATAGGAAAGGTGAATTCTGAGACGTGAAGGAAGTAGCATATGGATATCTGTAGGGAAATTGTTCTAGGCAGAGGGAATAGCCACGGCAAAGAACTAAGATGGGAACATGACTGGTGCTCTCTAGAAAGAACTTGGAGGCTGATGTGTCTGAAGTGGAGTCAGAAAACTGGAGAATAATAAGAGATGTGGTCATAGCATCGTCTCGGCCATATTGTGTAGGGGTGTGTCGGCCCTTGTTAAGAGTTTGGATTTACTCCAGACGAAATGATGAAACATTCAATTTTCCTGAGCAGAGGAAAGGCAAGATCTGATTTCCCTGTTACCATGCTTATTCTGGCTGCTGTGTTGAAAATAGACTGTTGGAGCCAAAGGAGAAGCAGAGAGAACAATTAGGAACCTTTTGCAATAACCCATGTAGGAGATGATGGGGGCTTGGACCAGTATGATAACAGTGGAGGTGGTGAGAACTGGTCAGATTCTTGATATATTTTGAAGATAGAGACACTAGGGTTTCCTGATTGATATGCTATGGTGTAATAGTGAAAGAAATCAAGGATAACTCTGAAATTTTTGTCCCCAGCAACCCAAAGATACAGATCCAAAAGACTGGAGTTCAGTTTTGGAAAAGTTAAGTTTAAGATGTCAAGTAGGTAATAAGAAATATGAGTTGGAATTCAGACTTATCTCTGGTCTGGAGACATAAATTTTGGAATCATTGGCAAACAGTGGATACATAAAGCCACAAGAGTTGATGTAAATCACCAAAGGAATGAAGGTAGAGAGAAAAAGAAGACCGAGGACTGAATTCTGGAGCATGCCAATGTTAAGAGGTTCGGAAAATGAGGAAAGAATAATAAAGAAGACCAAGAAGGAACAATCAGTGGTACCAGAGTACCACTAAAGAGTATGATGTCCTGGAAACCAGAAAAAAAGAAAGTATATCAAGAAAGAGGGAGCTAATGAGTTTTTTCAAATTTATTTGTTAGATCACCTAATATCAGGATTTAGATCAGTGGGTGAGCAATGTAGAAGTGTAATGGCCCATGTAACCTTGTCTTACCAGTGAACCTTGATAAGAGCAGTTTCAGTGGTTTAAGAGTGAAAGGGAGGGCCAGAATTAGAGAACATGAATATCAACAACACTTTCAGGGAACTTTGACGCCAAGGGGAGTAGTGAAACCGTGGTTGAAATTGGGTGAAGATAATGTTTTTTTGGAAGGGGAAAAATAATAGTATGTTTGTGTGTGGATAGAAAGAACACAATTAAAAGAGGAAACTGGTGATTTTAGAGAGAGAGGCAAGAATTGCTAAAGTGGTCTGTTTGAGCAGGTGAGAGGAATGTGAGCTAGTGTACAAGTGAAAGGTTGATTTAATTAGGGGCCCAGAGAGTGGATCTGGAACTATGCTGTGCAACAGAAAGAGAATATGAGCCATATATGTGATTTACTTTTCTCCAGTACCCACATTTAAAAAGTAAAATCAAAAGGTGAATTAATTTTATAATATATTTATTTGTCCAATACACTCAAAATATTATCACTTCAAGATGAAATAACAATTATTAATGAGCAATTTTACATTATTTTGTACTAGATATTCAAAATCCTATGTGTGGGGCTCCCCTGGTGGCGCAGTGGTTGAGAGTCCGCCTGCCGATGCAGGGGACACGGGTTCGTGCCCCGGTCCGGGAGGATCCCGCATGCCGCGGAGCGGCTGGGCCCGTGAGCCATGGCCGCTGAGCCTGCGCGTCCGGAGCCTGTGCTTCGCAACGGGAGAGGCCACAACAGTGAGAGGCCCGCGTACCGCAAAAAAAAAAAAAAAAAAAAAAAAAAAAAATCCTATGTGTGTTTTATATCTACAGAACATCTTAATTTGGTTGCTAAATTTTCATCAGAAATACTTAATTGGTATTTAGATTTCACAAAACAAAACTGATCAAATGTAGATTTGTATACACAAGCATTCCAAACATATTTAATATTTGCCAACAACTGAATTGAGCATTCAACTTTAAATCTAAATTTACATTAAGTAAAGTTAAATAAGATTCAGCGTTTGGTTTCTCAATGATACAGGCTACGTGAAGGTGCTCCGTGGCCACATGTTGCCGGTGGCTATAATATTAGACAGGCAGCTCTGGAGTCTCAGGAAGAACAGCAGAGGATATTGAAACAGACGCTGGAAGGTAGGTAGATGTGGCGGAGCAAGTGAACGTCACAAGTGGCGTTCTCATTTGAACGTCCCAGTTTTCTTAGTAAAGTGCAAAGCGATATCACTAGCTTAGGATAAATGTATTAATCAGATCATAGCAGGAAAAAAGTCAAAACTCAGTTGTTTCAAGAGTCTTACTAATGAGTCGGAAGCGCTAATCACAAGGAGACTAGCACCAGAAGAAAGCTGTTTTGCTCCTAGGCCTAAAGGAGAAAGGGAAGGAAACAGTGGTGAGAGGAGGAAGCCGTAGATTTGGGGGGATGCAGAGACTGGCAGGACCACAGTCCACAGCAGGCAGGAAGCACGGGCCCCTTTCTTCCGCCCTTTGACATCCTGCCAAAGACTCCCACTTTAAACTCTGGGAAGCCAGACAGCAGGGCCCTAGATGATGCATTTATAGGGGTCAATTCCCAGAGGGCAGAGGAGCAGAAAAGGGTAGAGCATAGGTAGGATCAAATGGAGACATGAGCAGTTTTGGGGAGGAAGTATAAGTTTGAGGAGAGAGTTGTGAAAAAGTCATCTAGAAAAATGAGAGAGTAAATGAAATAGGATTTTTCTCTTCTCCTTTCAACAAGTATATATTAGGTGCCTAATGCATGCAGTATGCACCTTGACTTGTTAAGTCCTGGGAATAGTGTTGAAGAAGACAAATCTCTTCTTTGTTCTACTACTGGGGGACATAGGCAATCAACAAGTGAACAAATAAAATATAATCTTAGATAGTGATAAATTCCACTTAAGACAATTATGGTATTTGGAATGAGATTGAGGCTGTATTGAGGCTACACCAGGGTGGTCAGGAAGGACTTCTCTTAGTTATATTTGAACTTGTCTCTGAATGATGTGAGGGAAGCAGTTATGCGAAGATCTGATGAAGAATATTCTTGACACATTAAGTGCAAAAGCCCTGAGACAGGGAAACTGATGTCTTAGTGAGAAAGGTATAAGAACAGTGTGGCTGGATGGTATTGAATTAGGAGAAGCGCCATGCAAGATGAGATTGAAGAGGTTAGATGGCACGTGAAGATCTTTTTCTTGTTGTTGCTCTTAATGTGAAGCCTTGAAATATTTTATCAGAAAAGTAATATGATCTGATATGATTTTCATAAAGATTACTCTGGCGGCTGTATGGAGGATGGGCCAAACAAGGCAAAACTGAAAGCAAAACTATCGAAGAAACAGGCTGTTGCAGAAGTCCAGAGGAGAGTGACTTGGATGAGGGCGGTAGGAGCTGAGATGCTCAGATACTGTTAGATGTGAAATCTATTTTTGAGTAGAGTTGATAGAATTTTCTGGCTTTGCTTCATCTCTCTTTGTCTTTCTACTTTCTTCTTTCCTTCCACAAATGCTCGATGGCAGGGTGCTAGGACTAAGGATCCCAAGGTAATTACGGTAGTTTCCTGACCTTAGGACAATCCAGACAGTGGAGGGAAGGGAGGTGGGGAAGGGAGTGAGAGTGCATAGAACAGAGCTGTACATGAGGTTGTGTGCCTTATGCTAAAGATACTATGATATGTACACCATAAATAGGAGAGTGATAATTCTACTGGGGGAGACATCCAGGAGGGAGAAATTCTTTATAGAAAAGGTAATGCTTGAGCTGAATTTTGAAAGATGAGTAGGTGTTTGTTTGCTAGGCAAACAAAGATGGAAGGAGTGCTCCTGGCAGAAGAAGCAGTGAATGCAGAGGCTAGGCTGTGTGAAATATCCTGGCTTTTTAAAAAAAAATTTATTTTATTTATTTATTTATTTATTTTTGGCTGCGTTGGGTCTTTGTTGCTGCGTGTGGACTTTCTCTAGTTGCGGCGAGCGGGGGCTTCTCTTTGTTGTGGTGCATGGGCTTCTCATTGCGGTGACTTCTCTTGTTGTGGAGCATGGGCTCTAGGCATGCAGGCTTCACTAGTTGTGGCAGGCAGGCTCAGTAGTTGTGGCACACGGGCTTAGTTGATCTGCTGCATGTGGGATCTTCCCGGACCAGGGCTCGAACCCATGTCCCCTGCACTGGCAGGCAGATTCTTAACCATTGCACCACCAGAGAAGCTTTATCCTGGCAATTTTGAGGAACTGCAAGTGATGCAGTTTTGTATGGTTTGAGGTTGAGAAGAGTGGGTGGATGAGAAGGAAATGAGAAGTTAGATGAGAAATGTAGCTGAAAAGGTAGGCTGGGGCTTGGGCACTTAATATCTTCTATGCTCTGATAAGGAGTTTGGACTGTGTCCCTTAGGCAAGTGAAAATCTTTAAAGGGATAAATAAAGAAGCTCTTGATTAGGTTTGAATTTTTAGAAATGGCATAATGTTAGCAGCATGGAGAAAGGATTAGGAAAAGGGCAAGACAGGAGATAAGTCAGAGATATTTTTAAAAATTAATAACTTGATTTGTATCAAAAATTGTATTAAATTAATAATTGATTACAACAATTCACAATTCATTTTGCATTGTTTTCCTTTGTTGCATTTATATAATGTTAATTTAAATCAAAGAAAGTTATTTTTCGGTCTATGTGTGGTATTATTATATAGAAAATGTCCAATTTCTCTCATAATTTTTAGAAAATTTGTGCAGCTGCATGTTGGGACCTGCCAGCCAGATGGCCCCTTTGACATTCTGTGAGCTTGTGACTAGAGCCGACAGAAAGCTCCTTTCACTGATGTTAGAGTCCAGTTAATGATGTCCAGTTAAGATAGCATCTATGTTGATATTATCAACTACAACCTTAGTAAGTTAGTTCTCAGTGAGTCAGATGTGCTTACAGGTTTCAGCAACCAAACTCTACCCATGGCTGGCAGGGTTTAGGTGTGACTCACGTGAACACCATGTAGAGATATGTGTATTGTCTAATGATGCCATCACTGAAAATGAGAGAGAAAATTGACTCAAAGTCAGTGTGTTCTTGGAAGGCCAACAGCCTCGTACTGTTACTGCAAGTACTCTCTCATATTTGCATAGAATTTTCTAGTTTGCAAGTTATCTTAAAAAGTATTTGGTAAACCCCCTGGTACACAAAAAGTCCTCAAGGTAGTCATTTTCTCTCATTATCTGTGTTTCTGTAACACCAGATTCTTTATACTTCGGTGAATAACAAGTGACAGGACAAGATCAATGAAAACAACAACTTGGTCCTAGAACACAGCCATTTTTTAATATTTAAAATTCCCAAATGCTGGATGAGATGTATATGAAAAGTGGAATATGGCAGAATATCTGAGTACCTGCTTAGTTTTAAGTTCGATTGGGACAATTTCAGGAAGGGCAGGAAAAAATGCTGATGGAGTTCTGAGTTGCACAGTCCTAAACCACAAGGCACAGCTCTAGGTAACACAGAAGCATGTGCAGCTGGAAAAATTAGCCAAGGGATGTCAAGTTTGGATCAGCTCTGTTGGCAGAAAGGGCCAACCTTGAGTCTAGAGGGCAGCTTCCCCAGGCATGGTTTAGACATTCACCAAAATAGGATCAATTTTAATTGTCCACAGGATGGAAACGGCTGTTAGTTCAACGTTATCATCTTCCATCTTTCTCCCTCGCAAAGATTTTGGTTCTTTAACACTCAGGAAAAATGTCATAATTTCCATGAAGCCCAATCCAATCTAACAAGAAGAAATAATTTCTCCTTTCTCCTGATAGGCATTACTACATGTTAAGTGAATAAAGCAGTATCATCTTGAAAAAGATAAACATACATATCTGCTCAGATATCTTTATATTCATACACATATAGGACACTTTAATCTGAAGACAGACTTAACAATTGGAAATATGTTAAACTTTTTCTTTATCTCTTCCTTGTTCCCTTTCAGTTCAGTTTCTTCTTTAAATATTCCCTTTTCTCCTAAATACTGTCACCAGACAGTTATCGTATTCAGATGCTTTAGTGAAGATTTTTATTTCCATTTGCATTCTCTGGTCAATTTTGAGATGGGTGTCTGCTTTGCTGTGATTAGTATGGAAAGGAAGCAGCTGTGAGTAGGGAAGTGCTAGCAATGAGGATTTTTGCTTTTTATTTTTTTGCTGTTGGTAGAAATTGTCTAAATAACAGGTGTCTATCATCATAAGTGTGAGAACATGTTATTTTTATCACTATGAGGGCCAGATCCAGCCTCTAGGTACTCATCTGAACTCAGAGAAAAGTCAGCTATGCTGAGTCCCTGAGAGTAGATTTCATGTATATGTTTCTGTGTTTTGCCCTTCAATTGCTTCCATATGTAAAAATTCCATTCCTTAAGCATTTCTACCAACCTTTGCCACAAATATCATGAATATAAACATACCATTGGCTTTGACATAATACCAAACTTCCCTTCAAAATGAAAACAGACCATTGGCATTTAACACCTACAATTATAAGTAGCAGATGAGGTAATTTCAGTCATTCTGAAAAACACAAACCCTCTGTCACTATTCTCCCACCCAGCCTGGAAAATGCCTGATGCTGGCTTGAAACACTTGCACATTCCAAAGATACATTTGAAGTATTTTTCTGCTAGTGGCAACATACCATTAGCAACTGGTGAGATACTAAAACCCTTTCTTATTAATTATTTTAATATAAAGTGACTAATTATGTGGAATGGTAAATCCTAGCGCGTGAGTGCACAGAAAAGCACAGAGCCATGCCCCATGCATGACTCTGCTCTGTACACTCAGAGTTCAGATGGCATAGCAAATTTCTCTCCTTCCAATCATTTAGGTCATCAGCACTCACTTGCTGTGAGTACATAGCCTTTTAATTTAGCTTCTCTACCTAAAACAGCGTGAGCCAAGCAAAGTATGTCTATAAGAAAAACACAATGTGCTGATTGCTATAGTCTCTTAGGCACATTTTGCTGAGCCACGCTGTAAAAGGGGAAAGGAATATGACTGCTTGGTGTCATTGGGCAAGAGTGGAGATGGATTTTAAAAGTGATATAATGATGATTCCCAACTTATTGAAGACGGAACGGGTAGATGTATATTTTATAATCTCTGGTAACTAATTTATTATGTTTTTCATTTAGATTTAAATTACTTGCTGCCAATGGCACGTTTTGTTCATCAGCATATAACCACCTTTCATTCTTAGCAGTGCTGTGCTCATTGTAGGCATTCAGTAAATGTTTTACTTGATTTGAAAGCGTTATCTAAAAATTGGTTCTCTAGTTAATTATATGTCTTCTATTTTTAGTAGTTACTGAGAGCAGGAATGGTGTCTTTTGTGCTATCTGTAAAACTTATCAAAGTGCTCTATGCATAGTAGTTTCTTAACAAATATTTTTGAACTGTTATTGTATTAAAATTAAAGGAGTTTTTGTATCCAATAGAGTTAATTTAACAAGTGGCTTTAATGTGCATCTAGTTTTTATTTTTTAGTTTTTTGCGGTATGCGGGCCTCTCACTGTTGTGGCCCCTCCCGTTGTGGAGCACAGGCTCCAGACGCGCAGGCTCTGGACACGCAGCCTCAGCGGCCATGGCTCACGGGCCCAGCCGCTCTGCGGCATGTGGGATTTTCCTGGACTGGGACACGAACCCGCGTCCCCTGGATCGGCAGGCAGACTCTCAACCACTGCGCCACCAGGGAAGCCCTATTTTTATTTTTTAAAACTGTTTTACAGATATGTAAGTTCAGCTGCTTGACTGGGATTTGATTCCTCTCTGTCCCTCCCTCACCAAAGTCCCAATAGGAAACAAGTTCTGTTTGCTTTACCATCAAAATATAGTCTAAATTTTTCATTTTTCTCTATCCCAATTACTATTACCCTAGTCTGAGCCACTTGGACACTCTCCTTGAGAACTGCAAGCCTCCCCACCGGCCCCGGTTCTACGCTCCTGTCCCCCTACCCTCTATCTCTTGACACAGCAGCTGGAAGCATCTTAAAAACAAACAGAAAAAGGGCCAGATTTACGTATTATGGTAGATAGTTGCATGCATAATGTGGTTTTGGTTTAGGTATTTTTTATAGAACAACAGCATCTAAAGCCTTTCTTACTATATCTCCCCATCCTAATATATCTCTTTACTACATGCCATTCTGTATGAAGTTGCAACATTGCAGAGTCATTACACTGGGTTTAAGTCATTATTTCAGGTTCTTCTTTGAAACACAACTACTTTCTGTTTCCAAAATAGTTTGTCAGAGCTCTGGGATCCTGATCTCAAAATTTAAGGATGGTAGAAAGAGAGCCAGAGAGCAAGATGGTATTGGAATGTGGGACAGTGCCAGGGTGGTGGGCCACATGTGGAAGTGCTGAGTGCTAACTAACTGCCTGGAGGGGTGCACATCATTGGGATAAACAGGGTGTAGAAAAGACTGGTCAGCAGCTGCTGAAAGCCCAATTCACTTACCTTGCAGTTGTGCCTTAGGCAGGCCCTGTCATCACACTCCTTTTGGTGCTAAGCCCAGATCAATAGGGACTGATTAATGCCGAGTACCTTATGGTTCGTACATTTTATGATCCTACTCGTGTATCCCACTATCATGTTCCCTTTCTTAACTAGAGTCCCACACTGGTGATCCATTGTCATCGTATCTACTATGATTCCTGATTCTTTTCCTCCTTCCTCATACATCTGGTCCTCTTCTTCCATGTAACTGGGCAGCCTTTTTATCTGGGGCTCCAGAATTTCTTTTCTTTTGTATTTTTTAAAATGAAAAGACCTGAATATATGATTCTGTCAGTATAAGCTCTGCTTATAATAAATTGAACTGCCAACCTGAATGAAACATACATCCTTATAAGAACTTAAAGATCAGAGTTTGAAAATAGGCAGTAATATTTTCAACCAGCTTTTGAGTACTTCGGATTGCCATCAGGGACAAAGAAGATTACAGAAAAAACAATGCATGCAGGACTAAACAGTGAGAAGCAGCAGACAGAGCATGTAAGCTATATGATAAGAGAAACCCAACAGGTGGTGAACGTAGCAAGGGCAAGAGACCTGCCCACCTTCATTCATCTCCCATTAAAAACCAAAAACTGAAAAAAAAAAAAAAAAGATTAAAGGGAACAGAGAGAGAGATAAAATGTAAAATCTTACTTAAAAAAAAAGAGTAAATTTGATATGCAAAAGTAAACTCTTCCCTGGCTTCATTACTTCTAATCTACCAACTCCACATTATTTATTTCTACCAAACTAATCTTCCTAAATCACAACTATGATTATGTCTCTCACATGCTTCAAGTGGGTGCACACACACCCACCTCCACACACATACACTCCCCCCAGCATTTCACTGAATAACCTCCTTTCCCTGGCTTTCAATATCCCTTACTTCGTCACTCCATTGGGTGGTACTGTTATTAATGGCAAAGTTTCTCTTCTTGTTCTTGCCAGATTGTTACCAGACTGTTAACTCCATCATATAAACCACCTTAATATTCATAGTTGTATTGCCAGTGTCTGGCCTACAGAAGAGTAAGTGTATTGAACCCTTACTGCTTCAGAGCTTTTGCTCATTCAGTTCTCCGTTTGGAATGGCTTCTTCCACTTATCTGTAGATACCATAATTATGCAACATTTCCAGACCATTTCAGTTAGTTTTTCATGATTCTACCCAAGTGGAATCATTTCATCATTTCTATATCACTTGAAAATATTTTTAGTATCTACTTCCATATGCTATCTTATGTAATAATTTTCTGTATTATTGTCTTTCTGACTAGGAGATGGTAAGCTTTTGAAAGGTAAAGTCTATTTCTTACTTTTGGCATCTAATACAGTTCTTTGTACAGACAAGTGTGCTTAGTGTTTCTTGTAATGAACTTACGAATTGACCGAAAAAGATATAGGGAGAAGAGGCTCTCAGTTCAAATAAATTATTGTGTTCTGGAACACACTCTGGATTTTAAAAAATTGTATTTGTTTATCTATCACCTAGTTATTCATTCTTCTAAAGATATAAATATGTTTCTGAGAACTCTGCTATTTATTTGTACAGAATTAGGAATTTAGTATGATTTTCATATCTTTGAAAATAAAAGACTGTGTGATTCATCTCTCAGCTGTCTTCACAGGATGAAATATTCTTCCTATTAAAGATAAAACAATGTAAAAGCATCACTCCTGAATTGAGACAAAATGTTAACTAAAACAAGACACTGGAGAGGTGCTACTCAGTTTAATCCATATGAAAATATATTTCACACTGATTTGTGAATTTGTGGAATACTGTGTAATTTGGTAAAAAGATCTAGAACTTCTAACATTTAATTACAGCACAGGAGTACCACAATTGGTATTGTCACAAAATAATATGCTAATACCATGCAGAGACAAAGCATTATTCTGGAACACTGATAGAATTTTTCTTTTAAGATACACAGAACCAATTAATGCTGTCACCATCTTGTCAAGACAAGATAGTAGTCCTCGTCCTCAGGGTGTGTTTTGTTTCCCTCCATACTAGTGTTTCTGTATACTACTGTTTCCCAATGTTTTTCAATCTGTGAAACATCTGTGACCTTGCCAGGGCTGGTAGGGAGATGGGATTTGGATAAAGGAAAACTGAGGAAGAAAGGAATGACAGCTAGCAGCTGCAAAGATTTGCAAGCTCACATGTATATACCACATGCATCTGGCATCATTCCTTCTCACTCCATGGAGGTATCACTACTTCTATTGTCAGCATTCTACCCAGCATTCTACCCTCTACCTTCTTGGTTTTAAAAAAAGACAAAGAGGGCTTCCCTGGTGCCTCAGTGGTCGAGAGTCTGCCTGCCAATGCAGGGGCCACGGGTTCGTGCCCCAGTCCGGGAAGATCCCACATGCCGCGGAGCGGCTGGGCCCATGAGCCATGGCCACTGAGCCTGCGCGTCCGGAGCCTGTGCTCCTCAACGGGAGAGGCCACAGCAGTGAGAGGCCTGCGTACTACAAAAAAAAAAAAAAGACAAAGAGTTAGTGAGGAAATCCAGAATGTCAATAAAACAAGATGTCCTAATATACGTCTTTGGAGACAGTGGTCTGTGACAATATTCGTCACATAATAATAAAAAACTAAACAATCTCCTAACTTAAAACAAGAACAACTTAGTACTTGCTATTATTAATTGTGAAACTTTAAAGCATTAACTTATGAGAACTCCAAGTAATAGATTTGGGAAATAAATAAAATGAAAAATCTCCTCAAAAGAAAAAAAAAAATTCCACCAAAGAACAGGTGAAAAAAAACATACAAAATAGTAACAAAAATTATCAAACTAAGACTGGTATTCCAGGGATTCCAGGGAGTTTTCTTCTTAAAAATCCTGACTTTGGACAGTACTTATTAGTATCTTTTATGATCACAGATACTTTATATCTGGACATCTTCCTTCCTTTATTGAAAATAAAAGCTTTGTCATGGATGAATGGAATCTTGTAAAGCACTTCTGAGTTCTTTAGAAAAACAAAATGACTTAATATGTTACAACATTTTGAGTGAACACATTTTAAAAGTTCTTTGCATCTAAATGTTTTCTGAAATCTAGTTAGGTAATAATTGAAGAGGCAGTGACTATTTGTTGTCTTTGCCTTTGTGCTTTGCAAAATGTACAAGTTATATTTATCCCAAAGTAACTGCGCTGTACGAAGTTGGTGGGTGTACTTGATATGTCAGGGGATGGCTTTAGTTCTCATCCAGCACTGGTATACAGACATTGAACTATTGATGACAAAATAAATTTTTTCCATTATGCTCATGAATTGGTGGGCCTTTTAAAGTGCAAATATTTGGGTGCCCCTCGTGACCATATAGAACTGTCTTAATACATGCGCTCTACTGGCTCAAAGTTTCAAGCCACAGAACGCAGTTGACTTAGCTATTCCTCATTTGCCGAATCAATTCTTGCTCTACAAAGTCTCTTTCCAGCAGTTTCAGAAAGATTAAGCTGGCTTGCTCCAGGTTACACAGTTGATTTGTTTTCAGAGCCAGGTCTACAATCTATGTCTATTGACTTCTAATCCAGGGCTCTTTTGACTATATCACGTGGCCTCTTCGTTTGTAAAAGGATATGTACTATTCTCTGGTGAAAGATCCTAAATATTAAACATTTCTCCAGAGAAATGTCATGTTCTTAAAATTAAACTTTGCCAGTAAAATATTAAGCTCTTTCTCCTCTGTTGCCAATATTTGTTTTCTTGGCAAGAGCTGTGTTTTCATCAGAAATGTCGGGAAATTTTGTTCTCTTTGAACGATGTAAAATAGTATCTAAGTTTTTCACTTTTGGCTTGCAAGAAATAAAAGTACTTCGTATGCTAGGGCAAGGCAGGTAAGCAAGGTGAATGACGAGACAGCATACACAGAGTAGATCTTTGGAAACCATTTATTGGGGGAAAACTCATAGAGACTAATGCCATATGGACAAGGACAGCAAATGAATCTATCAGTGCCAGAAGACTGACTTGAGAGTGTGGGTCTGTTAAATATCATGATTAGGAAATCATTAGTTCTTTCCATGGCATGCATGATCAGTATCTGGGATACAATAGCAACATCAACAAATGGCAACCCCTTGTTTCCAGCCCTATTCCACTAACATGGTGGGGAAAGCACTAGATCCTCCCTTAATGTGATCAGGGAGGATGTGTTCCAAGATTCTTATTACAGCTTTTCTGGACTAGTGAGTGGAACAGCGGCCTGGTGGACCACTGCCACATTCTACTAAGATCGAGTGGCTTAAGCACTCAGCCAACTTCCATGGGGCTCTGGGAGCCCTGCTTGAAGATGAATAGGCAGTTTAGTCTTTACCTCTCATGCAAGTAAGATAAACAGAAAATAGTGTCTGAAGTTACTAAGCTAGGTCCATTGAAGTACCTTGTTTAGGTAGAGCAGAAAGTCTGAAGAAAAAAAGACAAGTCTAATGGTCATCCTCAAGCTTTAGTTTTTCTAATGATTCAGTCAAATACGTGACTCAACACATTTGTTTGTTTGTAATATAAACTTTCTGAATTGGGAAAAATATTCATTTTTAAAAGGTCATCCTGATGACCTTTCTATATGCTTAACTTTATCAAGATTCTAAGAGACAAGAAGTAAAAGTGATTGTTAGACTAATAATTCTCTTATCTGTAAAAAAGATTATTTCCATATGAGCTCATTCCAACCTCTTAGAGAATATATTTTGAAGTGTTTAAAGTAACTGTCCCTTCAAGATCACCCAAATCTACTCCTAGCCACAATTTAATTAATTTTTGCTAACACATGGCTGGAGGTGTAAGTACTTAGATCACTCAAGTCTCCATAGTCAACCGCGTCTTTCAATGGCTGCTGATCATGACATCAGGCCCTGGTAAAACCATCCATTTTAACCATTGTCATGACTGATGTAGGTTACATCAGCCTAACAGTGGTTGGATATCCGCTGTTATGCTGGCTGAAATGATGGATTGATTGTGCCACAGTACATATATTTCATATGTAAGGACAAGGTTTTAAATGATGTGATCAGAAGACGGACTGAAATTCTAGGCTAAGGTAAAATTGAAGCAGTCATGATGAAAAATTTCAACTTACAAATCAAAACTTTTTATGTAGTCACATCTCAGGTGGAATATAAAATATACTTACTGTCTTTGATTTGAAATTGTGTTTTTGGTACTCTTTTTAATGCTATTATTATAACATTACAATGCTAGAATTCTGGTAACAATGACTCACTAATACTTTATCTTTAATAGAACATTTATAATATACTGTTGTGAATTTTGAGTTTAAGAACAGTAAAAGTCTTTTTTGCTTTGTAATCTGGAAGTGCAGAATCAATCCCTTTGAGTCCAATGGCAGAAAGAAATCATAGTTGGAAGTTTTGTTTTTCCATTATATTAACCTTTAGAGGAAGCCAAGGCTACTATAAAAAAGCACATCCTATGATAGACTAAATTTTATTTTTTTGATTTCCAGTTTGAGTCATTATGCTTCAAATTATTTGGTAAATTAAAAATAACATTTAATAGTATAATGGATAGACCAGATTGATTTACTATTTCATTTAGTTTAAGTTAAACCCCATTATTGAATGAGTGTTAGAGTAAAAGTGAACTGAAGTTTCAATTGTTAAGAATAGTTTAAGATTTTAAGTCTGTTTCATTTAACTCTTCTAATAGAAATCCTCAGACATCTTGGAAGAGATGGAAATAGGAAAAATATAAAAATATTTTCTTTTGCTTGTTTAAGTATTATCATTTTTGAGGTGGTATAAAATTCTCAACCTTTTAAAATTAGACACTGTAATGACAAAAGATTATCATAAGATCAAAGACATAGATTCTTGTAAATGCTTAATTTATTGATTTGTAACAGTATTTCTACACACATATAAAAAAGAAACAGAAAATTCTCACCCCAAAAAGGTTAAAGGTAAATGAGTTTGTGGTTTGATATTCTTAAAAGAACAAATGGACTGGTCATGTTACAGTCTACTCTTGTTGAACCTTGTCCTTTTGGCATTATTAGTAACCATATGGTCCTTTTTGGTCCTAGTTGCTAAATGTGTTGATTGTTTTATTATTCTTTCTACTAAGAATGTTTATTGCTTTTCCTGTACTATAAAGAAAGGAGACTCAAGCCAGGCAAATGACAATATTTTACTTAAGATGATAGTTCCTTATTTTATTCTGAGGATATTTTTAAAAATGTAACATGGGGGGAAAAGAAAAGCTTCTGAGATCAAATAAGTTTGAGAAATACAAAATCGAATAGTTGATTTTCATAGGATTTTTCTGAGTCTTTACCATGCTAGTGTAAACTACAAATCATCAAATGGGAATTTTCTCTCTGTCAGTATATTTTGTAACCTTGCCCAACACCACAAAAGATCTGTTGGCTCTGGTGTTCTGAATAACACACTTTAGTGAATATTGGTTAAGTTTAGGAGATAAAGGGACTTGAGTAGATTTTCTTATATTTTGAATGAGAGAATGATTCATATTTATTTATGTTTTGTATTGTATGCCTCTGGTATGTCAGACAAAAAGTTAAATGTTGGTGTATTAGTTTTCCATTGCTATCATAGCAAATTACAGCAGACTTAGAGGTTTCAAGCAACACAGGTTTATTTTCACACAGTTCTGTAGTCCAGAAGCCTGACATGGGTCTCACTAGGCTAAAATCAAGGTGTTGGGAGGCTTGCCTTCCTTATTGGAGGCTCTTGGGGAAAATGTTCCCTTGCTCATTCCAGTTGTTGGCAGAATGCAGTTCCTTGCAATTGTAGGTCTGAAATTCCCATTTATTTTGCTGGCTGTCTGCTGAGGGTCATTCTCAGTGTCTAGAGCCCTCCCACATTCTTAGCTCCTCCTTCCTCCAACTTCAAAGCCACCTATTGTGGATTGAGTCCCTCTCTTCAAATATCTCCTCCTTCTTCTATCTCACCTTTCTGATCCAGGAAAGGTTCTCCATTTTTAAGGACTCGTGCAATCAGATTGGACCCACCTCCTTAATTCAGGATACTCGTATCTGTGAAGTCCCTTTTGCTGTGTAAAATAACATGTTCACATATTCCAGCTACTATGCTGCCTACCACAGCTAACAACCGAAGATTGAGTGAGACTCAGTCTCTGCCCATCAGTGACTTCCAATTAGTGTGGATCCCATGCTACCTAAACTCATAAGTAAACATTAATCAATCAATTAATATGATATTTAAGAAAATTATGATGAGATCTGAAGATTACTGTACTTATACACCTTCTCACTATCAGAATACTTGAGAAGCTGCTAAAGTAACAATGAAATATTTCCATGAGAGGCATGAGGGAAATTCCACCCTGGCTGTGGTGAGACCTTATCCTCAATACATTGCCCAGAGTTTATTTGGAATGTGTTCTTGCTGTCTCAGATTCTAATACTCTAATACATGAATTTGGACCCAATATGCTTGAGGGTGAGAAAATGTTCTTATGTATAAGACACTCCATTCATAATCCTTTGAATTACATCTCTCCCCTCCATCCAGGCCAGATATAGTAATGGGATTTGGTAAAGACAGACGCTGATAAAATTGTTTTGAAAATATACTACCTTCTACCTTCAGTTACTGTTTTTTGTGGTTCGACAGTTCTTCTTACTCTCTGCCTGCTAAACGTCTTTTTTTTTTTTTTTCTAGTCATTATTTTTGCCCTTAGTTTCCTTTAATGTTGATGGCTCTCTCAGCCATGGTGGTTCAAAGTAGGAGTGTGCTCTTTGGATAAAATTAAATTAAAGGCTGCATTTCTCCCACCCACTTTTTCCTTTTAGTAATATTAGCTTGCTAGTTCTTTGATTTTTAAATAAAATAGGATGAAAACTTTTTTTTTTGAGCATGTACTTTAATGACTAGGATAAACTTTTTTCTTATCAAATCTAGGTTCCATTTTCCCTGTGAAACACTGCATAATTATGTCAACTTTTCTTTCTTTGGGCTGGCCTTTCTAAAAGCTATGCAGTCCATCTCCCTAGGGTTAACACATTCTTCTCTCAGCTTTAGACATGCAAATGAGTTTAGTTATCCTCCCTTGAGACAATCTCCTGGTCACTTGTATTAGACTTTGAGTTTCTCCCAATATTTGACCCACCCTTTTACAGATTATTTCTCAGGATGGGTTACTTCTATATCCTTTTAAGTCTATTGAGTACTTATATAACCAACTGGGTTATGAACATGGGGTGGTTAATTCAGTCTCATGCTGTCTATGAATAAAGCAGTCTCTATCAAGCATGACTGTTTTCATGTCTTTGAAGTCACATTATTTCTCCAGCTTCCACCACTTCTTTCTCGAGGAAAAAAACAAAAAACAGTCTTTTGTTTGACAGAAGATCCACACATTGATAGATTTTCTGAATCCCATAATTAGTTACTGCTAAATAAAATTGTAAGAAATACTGTTTCTGAGAAAGAATTGACCAACTGTGCTGCAAATGCATCTTCAATATTGGAAACATTTTAAAAATCAATGTGTTTAGAGAATGCGAAAGCTATATCTGTTCCAGATATTCTCACCTAATACTGTTATTCATTTTGATTAGACCTATAATTCCCATACAAGTTTTGGAAATTAATTATCTGGAACACATACTCAAGGTGAATCTTGTTCAGTGGAGAAAATAGCAAAGTTCTGGTTATTGAATAAAGAGCTACTCCTTGTTATAATCACTGACTCTTTGATATCTGTTCATTGCTAGTAAATTAGGTGGCAAATTATTATGCATGATATAAAGAGAAAATAAAATTAGACAAATACCCTCAATCGTTTTGCTCAACTCCAAACTATTTAAAGCTTCACTCTAAATATATATTTAAAAAATAGCATCTTTTCTGATAACAGATTGTCATCTTCAAGAAGTAATTTAAAATTTTTAATTAATTTTTATTGGAGTATTTATTTTGTATTGGAATTGATTTACAATGTTGTGTTAGTTTCAGGTGTTCAGCAAAATGATTTGGTTATACATATACATATATCCATTCTTTTTCAGATTCTTTTCCCCTATAGGTTGTTACAGAATATTGAGTAGAGTTCCCTGTGCTATACAGTAGGTCCTTGTTGATTATCTACTTTACATATAGTAGTGAGTATATGTTAATCCCAAACTCCCAATTTATCCCGCTCCCCACCTTTCCCCTTTGGTAACCATAAGTTTGTTTTCGAAGTCTGTGAGTCTGTTTCTGTTTTGTGAAAAAGTTCATTTATATCATTTTTTTAGAGTCCACATATAAGTGATATCATATGATATTTGTCTTTCTCTGTCTGACTTACTTCACTTAGTAGGATAATCTCTAAGTCCATCCATGTTGCTGCAGACGGCATTATTTCATTGTTTTTAATGGCTGAGTAATATTCATTGTATATGTGTACCACATCTTCTTTATCCATTCATCTGTTGATGGACATTTAGGTTGCTTCCATGTCTTGACTATTGTAAATAGTGCTGCTAAGAAAAATGGGGCACATGTATCCTTTTGAACCATGGTTTTCTCTAGATATATACCCAGGAGTGGGATTGCTGGATCATAAGGTAGTTCTATTTTTAGTTTTTTAAGGAACCTCCATACTGTTCTCCATATTGGTTGTACCAATTTACATTCCCACCAACCATATAGGAGGGTTCCTTCAGGGAATATTTTTGATCAAGTATCATGACTAGAGGAGTTGCAGTGTCTTTAGTGTGTGAGCATCTTCAGAGATACTCCCTGACCATTAGGGGCTAGAGCTCTAATCAGCCTCAGGTGAGGAGTCCTGGTGAGACTCTGGGGTTACTGAGAGAAAAAGAGGCATCAAGGATGTTAAATGACCTTATGGATTAGGAGCCAGAAATATCAAATCCTGCTGCCCATTCCCAGGAAGAAAGGGAATAAAAACAAAATTTTTCTAATTTGATGTTGCCCTGAATTCCAGTGCTGAGAATTTGGGTAACTTGAACTAATCACCACAAAACTTCCTTTTACTAAGGTATATTTTTTCAGACCAAAGTAGTGGGATAATGCCTGCTTTATTTCATATCTCTTTTGTCTATATTCTCCATGCAACATGGGTCTCAGATCTTAGTAAAGAGGCAAAGCAGTTTATGTCCTTTCTGTGGGAGTAGGCTTCATTTAACACTAGATTTAAATAATGTACAATTTTATTTCCCTCTCAAAGTTTAAGACATAAGGAAGGTGATTTTCAAGGCTGATTTGGTGGCTCTACAGCCATGAGGGCCCTGGTCTCCATCTAATGTTCTGTTTGCTCCATTCCCAAGGTGGCCTCATAGACAAAGTTGGCTGTTGGAGCTCCCACCATCACGTCTCCATTACAGAAGTAGGAAATGGCAAAAAGGATCTTCAAGCAGGCATCTTAGAAGTCTCACGTAGCACTGATGCTTAGATATTAATTGTCAGAACTTAGTCACATTGACATACCTAGATACTAGGGAGACAGGAAAATTAACCTTAAACTCTATATGCCGCTGCCAATGAAATTTCAGACTCTTCCATCTCTAAAATTCTGAATTTTTCTGTTATCTGTTTTGAAATTATTTAAGAAGTTTTGAGAATCCTATGGTGTTTTTAAAGTTAAATCAAAGCTAACCTGAGAAACAAGGTATATAGATTTGATTTTCATAATTTCAATCATCTTTTTAAAATCTAAGGCAAGTCACAAACTTTGGGTACACTGTTCTTTCCACTACAAAGATAAGAACACTATACTTGGTGGCTTAGCAGCTGACAAAAAACATTTTTTGTTTTGTTTCTGCTTTTGCTGAATGTCATTTTATGTATTATTTTAAATGATGGTGGTTTCTTTCTTTATTATCTTAGACTCCCTCTCCCAACGTGTATACAAATTAAGCAATATTAAATTTTGTGATAGTTACCTGAATAGTAATTTGTTAACAAACATACCATTTACTATGTGTCAGCTACTCTTCTAAGAGTTTTATAGATATTGATAGCTTGCATCCTCATAATCACCCTATATGACGACTACTATTATCATCTCTATTTTATAAGTGAAGAAATTGAGGCCAAAAAATGATGAATAATTCACTCAAAGTTGTACAGGTATTGCTGTCATTTGAACTTAGGCAGTCTGATATGGAACGTATGCTCGATACCACAATGCTACAGGGTCTCTAGAAATACATACTTCATTGCTAAAGTACCAAACTTACTTCAAGAACATTCTGTTACCCTTTTAATTAAGCACAGTAATTATTATTTGATAGCACAGATATAGAAACTCCAGGAAGAATCAGTGAAATGTTTGGTTTTAGCTGATAATGTCAATCAGAGTTGTAAATAGAATTCAGGTTTCCTGACTTCAAACAAATGCTAAAATAGCATGAGCCCTCTTATCTATTTGCAGACAGCAATATTCATGACATTCTTCTATAGAAAAACACATTCTCATCTTTTTAAATGAATTGTTGAGAGATGAAATGTGAGTCCAAATTATTTAAGCTTATTTTCTTACCTTTTTATAGATTTAATAATTTTTCAATCACAAGAATACTATATGTCATGAAGTTAAAAACCAAAGATTTAACAGGAAAAAATATACTTCTTTGTTGCTTACCAAAGTATACTATTTGTGCATTTGAATACAAATTACTGGAAGTCTTATACTTAGAGCCATAAAAAAGTAAATTATGTCTCTTTTCCAGGGAGTATTTGTATTTATTACTTGATTTACTTTATTGCTTTAATATTTATTAAAGATTATATATATATAAAAGATGAGGCAAAGGCAGATCTAACATTTGAAAAGCAGAACGAAAAACCAATTTCGAGCCTATTGAATCCTATCAAACTTAAGCATGATTCAAACACTTAAGATCTTCATAGGCACAATTATGAAATGAAAATGTTTACAAAGCATATGCAGCGTGTGTTTTACAACCTTTAGATTTTGTTTTCAGGAGCTTCTGAATCATTGCTGCTGTTTATAATCTGCATCTGTTATAAAGTCAGACAAAATGATAAAAACATAGTTCATATGAATAGAATGAAAAGAAAAAAAATAAGGAGAGTAAGAAATGTATTTGTTTT
The DNA here is from genome assembly GCF_003031525.2 of Neophocaena asiaeorientalis asiaeorientalis. Taxonomy (NCBI): domain Eukaryota; kingdom Metazoa; phylum Chordata; class Mammalia; order Artiodactyla; family Phocoenidae; genus Neophocaena; species Neophocaena asiaeorientalis. The sequence goes on from NW_020173762.1 coordinate 1,494,581, forward strand.
AGGAGGGAAATGAGACATTACTGGGGCTGGGGTACACTGAGGAGAAACCTTGATTGTAGTCTCTAGGAAGACCTCATGGGATGGGCTTACCTTGGAGAATTCATGAAGGTTCAGGGTGTGAACTCAGCCTTCACCGGGTCTCTGACCAGACTTGGGGAGGAAGATAAAACAATTAGACTTACAGATATTGAAGTATATGTAATAGTCTACCAAATTTTTTTCTCCACTGTTTTAGCTGAAGTCTAAGAATATTCCCTCTTTGGATTCAGATACATCTGGAAATCTCAGACAGATAGACTGGGCAGGTGGGGCTTCCAGAAATCTATTTGTATAAGAGACAGAGAAGACTTCTAGGAAAGAACACCTCCTAAGAGATAAGGAAATTCAGCCTCAGTTCTCAAATAGGAGGAATGATTCTGAGAAGAACATGATGTCTATGTTAATCTCCGTCCTACCTTACATGAACTCGTGTCTAAGTCCTAATTCAAAAGAGCTCTGAGGAAATAATACAAAACGTGGGGATCATGGCCATATTAAGTTCTTCTCTAAGTGTGACCCAAAAAGGGAAGAGACACTCTCTCCTGTGTAGCCAAAGATGATAGAGCTTTGGCTTCTCTAGGTCTGCCATATATCAATAGTATTGGCAGTGGGGAACAGCAGTACTTGTTCAGAAGAATCAGTTATACCTTAAAAAGTGATGGTATATAGTGAGAAGCCAGTAGTGTTTGGGTGAGGTGGATCCTGAGGAAGAGGTGGAGGTTTCACAGATGGGACAGTACCTTGTGGAAGTGGTGATATAGCAGAGGCAGGAACATGCACTCAAAATGGCAACAATGCCGTGTAAGGAATGGGTGTTATTTGTGCCTCACCCTCGTTCCTTTGCCGTCTCATACACTCTTCTTCATGCTGTTCTGAATGTTGGCTAATAATAACCCATAGCTCCCCCTTTCTCCCAAGATTTATTATTGGCCAAACAAAAAACACCTCCCCCCTACCTCTTGTAAGTAGACCTTGGCCAGTGACTATGGGACATGGGTGTTCAAAAGGACGGCTTATTGCCTTAAGGTTGGGCTACATCTGTGGTGCAATTTAAACTTCAGAACTTCACTGTGGGATCAGAAAGAAGCTAGTCCCTAGCTGAGACACATCCTTGCTTAGCTTTTCCTCCTGCTCTATCCTGCTTCACTCATCTCGTTTCTTATATTATAAAAGCACTCTCCCAAAATACCACTCAAAGAAGAATCGTCAACTCAGGCTCTGCTTCTGTGGAGCACAACCTAAGAGAGTGGTGAAGTGTCTTCCTGCCTTTCAGCAGGGAGGTAGTTATTGACCCTAGTCACGACTGGAGGCAAACCCAAACAAATAACATATGAATGTTCCTCTCACATGGTACTGAGTGGAATTGTTCGTGAGCACATGAAGACAGTTGAGGCATTCTCAATACAACTGGAAAAGGTTCTGTCAAGAATAGGAGAAACCGCAGGTCAGAACAAGAATAAGTAAGATTTACTGCTAATATGTCTCCGTTTCATACCCTGGACCAGAGTAGACTGGGAAATGGGCTACATTACCATAGAAAACAGGCATTCCTTGCTTTTTATCTTCTATTCAAATTACTCCATCTCTTGTTTACTGTGAGAAGTTATTGTGGTAGTCCAAAGATGGCTTATTATGCATGGGCTGATTACAAGGATTTTCAAGGCTGTTCTTCTATCTTAATGCTTTCAGGCTAGAGCTAAACCTAACAGTTGAGAGCAGAGGATTTAATCTCTCAGGTCTAATAGAGTACACGATTTTGAGGTTTATTTTTCTGGGCTATGGTGAACCCTGATGAGTGATATTTACCCAAATTTGTTATTTACCTGCGTAGTAATTTTAAACACTGTAAACTTGAGCCTTATTTGGCATAATTTTCCTATCTTCTGCTATTATCTTTGTCTCAATTAAATATTTTTCTAAATATTTTATTTGACTTCCACTTTTTGAACTTGGGAATTGCAATCCAACTTCCCTAGATATTCTAAGGTGAAACTGACTTCAGTTTGTTTATGTTCCTATAGTCATATATAAACAGATAATTTCTAGATTTATTTCCACCAAAGCTACTGACATTTGTTTTGTATGGATTTTATTAGTTGGAATCTTAGAGCAAATTCAGTTCCTTCAATTATGAGTTCTAAAGTGTACATCTCATTTTTTTTCTCCCCTTCTCAAAATCTACTTATCACTTTCAAAAACTGGGTAGAGCTGAAGTAAAATGAAGAAATGTCCTGAATATCAATCTCTAGCAAAATACCCAGCGCATTTTATCTTAGAAGACTGATTACAAGGATTTTCAAGGCTGTTCATCTACCTTCATGCTTTCAGGCTAGTACTAAACCTAACAGTTGAGAGCAGAGGATTTAATCTCTTTTTAGCCTGTCTTTGAACTGAAAATGTTTCCTCTATATTTCAGGATTAATCTAGAAGCTAAAGATATCACAATTCTCCAAAAAAAATCATTATCATTTCATAACTGTCTAGCAAATGGGAGATCCTTAACACCTAAAACAGCTTGAATAGACTTCTATTTATCAGAGAGTTCATGTCTATCAGTTAGGGCACATAGATGACTGAATGGAGCCATATCAGTCATTTTTGAAACTAGAGAATTTCTTTTATTCATAAATACTCCCAGATTTGCCTGTCAAAGTCACTATGGCTCCATCACTAAAGATTTGTTTGTTTGGCTTAGGGCTTTGCTTCTCTGTGATTCAATTTAACCACCTGGATTTTGGATATCGAAGCTGAATTGGCTTTCATCTTTATCTGGGACTTTCTGCACAGGGGAAAAATGGTATTTTCCTTCTGGCCACATTCTTCTTTTTTTTCTAAGACTTTAAGTCAGAACAAATGAGACAAGAATAAGATTCCTAAGGACAATTTTCCCTGTCTACAACATAAGACTAGTCCAGTATTTCCCAAACTGTGTTCGGTGGAGATGTTAATAAATGATATGGTTTTCTTTGAGTAGGTGGCACTGTGGTTACTCTACAACACACAGCAAAGAATTACAATGCAATTAGAAGCTTTGAGAAATGTTACAGGAAAAAATATCTTGTTTCTTTGTTTAATCTTTGTTTAACTATTTTTCAAACTTAAATGACCAGTTAATAATTTTGGTAGCACATTGTTTAACCTCATGCAACCCACCAGTATTGGGGCTACTAGTTGGAAAATACCAGTTTAGTATAAAATCAAGGTATTTATATTCCAAATCAAGGTGACATCCTGTCTCTGTAATGTATCTCACCCCTGCAGTCTCTGCGATCAGGTGTTAAAATTCTAAGGTCATAGAACCAAAGAAAGAACTTCAGGATTGAGAACAGATCTGGGGGTGTCAGGCTCCAGAACTGGAGGCCTGACACTGTTGGGGTTCTCTCCAACTTCTTCTCATATGGGATTGCCTCTGCTTGGCTTCATTTGCTCTTACATAAGACAGCATCTTCACGTATGAAATGAGAGAAAATGGCTCCCAGCTTCTACCAATTCACGTCCTTCAAACTCTACAACCTGAAGTGGAAGGATCATTTACTCTTGCTTTAAACAAAAAATTCAGGGCAGGAATCTGTTTGGACTATATTAGATCATATAACAGCCTTGGACCAATCACTGTGGACAAGTGAATCGACAATAGGACTCTAGACCTGGATCAAATGCCTACCTCTTAAACCTGGACGATGTGTTATTGAATCTCTTTGAATTGAAGGAGTGGTTGCCAAAAGAAAAGGTTGGGGGAGGGGAAGAAGGAGAAGTTCCTAAAGAGGCAAAATAAAAATATTCACTACATTTCATCTTTGATAGACACATCTTCACCGTTTTACCAATACTTAAACTTTCTTCAATGACCATGCTAAGATAAGACAATTAGTTCATGTGTAACTGAAAACACATTTATTCTCTTCTATCAGAGCACCACCTGAAATCTTGTTCAGTTGCTGCGTTTAAAACCTCTGGATTACGTTCAGTTCTCTCAGTCAGGTCTGGGTGTACCACTTTGTGGTCTGGCCATTTATGGGCTAAAATATAAATAAAACCACCTCCACACATATGCATATAAACAAGACAAACATGATAAGAACTCTGTTTAAGAAACAGGGAAAATGGAAAGCAACATGCAACGATCAGAGCTCTAGGATACAGATTTTATTCTACTAGCCAATGGTTTTTATTTTTACCCTTGGCTGAAGAGTGAGTTCCATGAGAGAGCACCCATATTTCCTATCAGTGAGGATGGTTGGAGCCTCCCTCGCCCAGTGTCCTCTATGATCACTTTTCAAAGGGATATTGGGAGGATTTCCATCTGTGGGCAATACCACCTTGGAAGTTCTTTTCCTATTTACATGAGTTTAGGAGATCCTGAATTGCTTCAGGGATTAAGTAGTCATAGGTTTCTTATAGCCAGGCCTGGGTGGCAAATACTTCACTTACATAATTTTGTTGGATGCCAGGCAATTTGATTTTTTTTTTTCTCTATCTACTCTCACTTCCTAGGTGACCTCATGGATTTAAAGACACTTGTGAAACCCAGTTAATATCTTTAGCCCCCACGTTTCCCTTGAGCATCAGACTTGCATTTCCAACTTCTTCGTGGAGCCTCCACGGGGAAAGTTCAAATTTAACAAGGCCAAACTGGTGGGTCTTCTCACAGTCTTAGCATCTGGTCCTATGATTCACCCATTTTCTCAGACCAAACACTCTCATAGATCATATCCACAAACCCAAATTTATTCAGATCTTACTGATTGTCACCACTTCCACTGCCATTATCCTGGTTCAAGCCAGTATAATCTCTTTCCTGAGAGACAAACTTCACGTGCAGTAGGTTCATAACTCGCATGCCACCTCTACTCCTGACCTAGTATTATAAGATTGCTACATGGCAGCTAGAGTAGATTTGATTTTGAAGTTGTATGTCAGATCAAGGAAACTTCCTTGCTCAAACAATTCTGTCTTCTCATGGTTTAAAAATAAATCTGAAATCTTGACTGTACCCTGCAAGGCTTTATATGTCTTGGCCATGACCAGCTCTGAAACCTCATTCTCTAATGAGTTCCACCTCACTCAGTCCATTCTAACCACACTGTTTTTTTGCTGTTCATTGAACACTTCAAGCTTGTAATTCCCCAGGGCTTTTGTATTGCTCTTCCCTCAGGTTCTATTTTTCTGACCCCAGGTATGAACATGACTTTCCTCATTTCTTTCAAATTGCTTCTCAAATGTCATTTCCTATTTCTTATGTTGTTTTATTTTTCTTCATAGTGTTTATATTTATATGATATTATGTATTATTTGTGCATTTTCTGTCACCCCACTAAAATGCTAGAATGTGGTCTTCTCTCACTATAAGGCATTTTCTCTTTTGTTCAATGCTATTTTTTACAATAGTGTCTAGAAATTATCCATACATATGCATACATATAATTATATATATTATTATATGTTAAAAATATATATAATTATATATCATATATAAGGTATGTATAATTATTTTTATAGCTAGTAACCCATGCCTAACTAATGATCATTTAATACTGAAATATTTTTTTGTTTCTTAGCAACAAGCTGACATGAGCTCTGTTTTTAATCTTATTTCTAAGTCTAACAATAGGTGTCAAGCACAGTTTTAAGTGTCTGAACAATGCATTCATTCATTCATTCTTTCTTCTTAGCAGCCCTATGGGGTAGGTAAAATAGTATTATCCCAATTTAGAGAAGAAAAAGTGAGGCATAAAAGAATTCCCTCATTTTCCCAAGTTGCACAGTTAATAAGAGGCAGAGCCAGAATTTGAGGCAGTTTGGCTCAAATTCTTTTTGTGCATGGGACCACTCTCATGACACTTCACCCTGCTCAAGCTCCAGTTTCTTCCTCAGAGCAGTGAGCAACACTAGACTGCGAATGGAGTCAAAGGAGCAACATCCTTGGATGCCTCTGGGAGCTTTTGTCAGGAGGCTTGAGCAGCTGGCTGGGCCTGAGCTCTTCAGACTTTCTCACTTTCCTGGAACTAACAAGGGCCCAGTCCTCACTTCTATTTGGATTCCTAGTCCCTCGTCCTTGCTTACATGAAATGGTGCAGAGAGTTGAATCACACTATTATAATTATCCAAATCAAAGATAACGCAAATGGATGGGCAGATATACTATGTTCTTGGATTGGAAGAATCAATATTGTCAAAATGACTATACTACCCAAAGTAATCTACATAGTCAAGGCAATCCCTATCAAATTACCAATAGCATTTTTCACAGAATTAGAACAAAGCATTTTATAATTTATATGGAAATACAAAAGACCCCAAATAGCCAAGGCAACCTTGAGAAAGGAAAAGGGAGCTGGAGGAATCAGGCTCCCTGACTTCAGACTGTACTACAAAGCTACAGTCATCAAAACAGTATGGTACTGGCACAAAAACAGAAATATAGATCAGTAGAACAGGATAGAAAGTCCAGAGATAAACCCACACACCTATGGTCACCTAATCTATGACAAAGGAGGCAAGAATATACAATGGAGAAAAGACAGTTTCTTCAATAAGTGGTGCTGGGAAAACTGGACAGTTACATGTAAATGAATGAAATTAGAACACTCCCTAACACACACACAAAAATAAACTCAAAATGGATTAAAGATGTAAATGTAAGACTGTATACTATAAACTCTTAGAGGAAAATATAGGCAGAACACTCTCTGACATAAATTGCAGCAAGATCTTTTTTGTTCCACCTCCAAGAGTAATGAAAATAAAAGCAAAAGTAAACAAGTGGGACCTAATTAAACTTTTGCACAGCAAAGGAAACCATTAATAAAATGTAAAGAAAACCCACAGAATGGGAGAAAATATTTGCAAACAAAGTGACTGACAAGGGATTAATCTCCAAAATATACAAACAGCTCATGCAGCTCAATATCAAAAAAACAAATGACCCAATGAAAAAATGGGCAGAAGATCTAAACAGACATTTCTCCAAAGAAGGCATACAGTTGGCCAAGAGGCACATGAAAAGATGTTCAACATCACTAATCATTAGAGAAATGCAAATCAAAACTACAATGAGATATCACCTCACACTGGTAAGAATAGCCATCATCAAAAAAATCTAAAAACAGTAAATGCTGGAGAAGGTGTGGAGAAAAGGGAACCCTCCTACACTGTTGGTGGGAGTGTAAATTGGTACAGAAACTATGGAGAACAGTAGGGAGATTCCTTAAAAATCTAAAAATACAGCTACCATATGATACAGCAATCCCACTCTTGGACATATATCTGGAGAAAACCATAATTCAAAAGGATACATACACCCTAATGTTCATTGCAGCACTATTTACAATAGCCAGGACATGGAAGCAACCTAAATGTCCATCGATGGAGGAATGGATAAAGAAGATGTAGTACATATATATAATGGAATATTATTCAGCCATAAAAAGAACAAAATAATGCCATTTGTAGCAACATGGATGGACCTAGAGATTGTCATACTGAGTGAAGTAAGTCAGACAGAGCAAGACAAATATCCTATGATATTGCTTTTTTGTGGAATGTAAAGAAATGGTACAAATGAACCGGTTTACAAAACAGAAGTTGAGTCACAGATGTGGAAAACAAACTTGTGGTTACCAGGGGAAAGGTGGGGGAGGGATAAATTGGGAGATTGGGATTAACATATACACACCACTACATATAGAGTAGGTAGCTAATAAGAACCTACTGAATAGCACTGGGAACTCTATTCAATACTCTATAATGACCTATATGGGAATAGAATGTAAAAAAGCCTGGATATATGTGTATATAACTAACTTACTTTGCTATACAGCAGAAACTAACACAACATTGTAAATCAACTACACGCCAATTAAAAAAAACCTAAATATAAAAAGAAAAAAACCTCAAAACAACAACAACAACAAAAAAACCCAACAAAAAAATACAAAGTCATGATAGACCTTCAGCACTTTTGTGTTGTGGACCACAGGCAGAAAACGTTTGTGCTAAGACTGTGTTCTCTTTTGTTTACTGCTTTCAGTTTGGGTCACCTCAGTTTTAGTTCTCAATTCTGTTTGTATATTTGAATCACCCAGAGAGCTTTTAAAAATACTTGGCCCTACCACATAACAATTAAATAAAAGTCTCTGAGGATGGAACCATGGCAACCCTGTTTTTAAAAGTTCCCTTGATAATTGTAATGTGCAACTAGTGTTGAGAACTTTTGCCTTAGATCAGTGGTTCTCAAAATTTAGCATGTGGCAGTATCACCAGGAGGGCTGATTGAACAGAGATTGCTGTGCCCCAACCCCAGAATTTCTGATTCAGGAGGTCTCAGGTGGGGCTGAAGAATTTCCTTTTCTAACAAGTTCCCAGTTGATGCTAATGCTTCTGGTTCAAGAACACAGTTTGAGAACTACTGCCTTAGACCAAAGCATGGTACTTTTTGCAGTGCCTCACTAAATTTTAGAAGAGCCAACCTGTTTTGATACTCTGATATTTCCTACCAAGTCTCCTAAATTTCTAGCCTCCACAGGTCCAGAACCTAAGCACTCATATTCAACAGATAATATTTTAACCATTTGCTGGGGGTTTATATCACAACTTCCCAAATTAGTTGATATTTGTCTTGTCTCTAAATTTTTACTATTACCAGTAATGCCCAATGAACATCTTTGAACATATATCCTATTGTCCTGTGCAGGTGGTCCTGTGCATACTGGCTTTCTCCAGTGTGAAAGCCATCACTCATAAGTGGCTATTTACATTTAAATTTATTAAAACTAATAAATAAAATTAAATATTCATTTTCTCTGTCATCCTAGTCACATTTCAAGGGCTAAAAAACACATATGTCTAGTGCCTACCATATTAGACAATGCAGTAGAGCATTTCCATTATTACAGAAAGTTCTATTGGATAGTGCTGGTTAGATGTTTGTCAAATGTGTTTCCTTTACCTGAGCATGCAGCTAGATATATTTTCCAGTCTCTTACATTGAGGCCTGGCCATGTCACTAGCTCTTGTCCATGGAGTGTGAGGGAATGATATGTCTCTTCTGGGCTGAGCGTGGAAGGAACTTGTGTCCCTGCATGAGTACATGGAACAGAGAGGGTGAGCTCCTTCCTCAAGCCAAGGTGAATTGTGACAAGAGTGAGAAATAAATCTTGATTGTGTAAATCCATTAATATGTTGAGGTGTTTAGTTGTAATATATAGCCTAATTTGTTTAGTACATTACCCTACAAAAATGTTAGGAATTGTGAGATAGCATTCTTAAGTACCAATAATTTTTTTTCAAAATACTGCAGACATGAATCCATTCTTATTGTCATTTATTACCGTATAGTAGACACTTGAATGCAGTTTTATTTTTTATATTTTTGTAGGTAAGTTTTTTTCTCTTGATATTTGCATAAATGTTCTTTATTCATTAAAATATTTATTTTTGTATATGTGTACACTGATTTTTTCTTGGTACTTGGTGAACCCTTTAAATATTGAAGCTAATGTTCATTTTCAGCTTAAGAATATTTCTATTATTTCTTTAATTATTGTTTTGGATCTGTTTGCTTTATACTATCATGAATTCTTTAAGCTTCATTTTTCCCTGTAGATTAAATTTCCTGGGTCTAGTTTCTTTTTATTTCATATGTTTATGCATCTGCCTAGCCTTACATAACAAAATGCCACAGGCTGGGTGACTTAAACAACAGAAATTTATATTCTCACAGTTCTGGAGGCTAGCAAATTTAGTTGCTGGTTAGGACTCTCTTTTTGGCTTGCAAATGGCAGCCTCCTAACTATGTCTTCACATGGCCTGTCCTTGGTGCGTGGGTGCAGGGAAAATGATTAAAAATGTTCTCTTATTTCTCTTCTTATAAGGACACTAATCCTAAGGGATCAGAACACCACCCTTATGACCCTATTTAACATTAATTACTTTCTTAGAAGCCTCATCTCCAAATACGGCCATACTGGGTGTTAGGACTTTAACATGAATTGAGGGAGGGGGAAACAAGCATTTTGTCCATAAAAAATATTTATTTTTTATTGCTTTATTACCCTCAGAATTCTGGGAGAATTCTAATAGTCTTCCTTTTTACAAAATAGATTTTCTTCAGTTATAAAGTTGTTTTTCAATGCCTACATCATATTTGAAATTTTGACCCCATGATTTTCATGTTGCTGCATTTTTTTACAGATCTCATATTGTTTTCATTTTCTCATGATTACTTGCTCTAATATCAAGGATAAGTTTTGATTTTGATATATAAAAATTCAATGACATTTATTTGTTGTTTTAAGAACTGAAACCATAAATCCAATGAGCAAAAAGGGGACTCATTGGAAGGTTCATGGGCTAATTTAGGAAATGGAAGAGCAAGCTAAACCATTAAGCACTGAAAAATTCAATTCAGAAATTGTCATCAAATGTCTCAGCTCTAACTATGTTTGCTCTCCACATGGTTCTGCTCAAAATTCAAATTACCTGGAGAAAAAAATCTCATTGATCTCATGAGGTCACATTTTCTTTGTTTTGAGATGTGTGATTTTAGAGATGAAGTGTGTATGTCTGTTGAAAAGACAAAAAAAAAAAATCATTATTAAGGAGGAAAGTGAAATATTTTTTCACTCATAATTTTCTAACTTTCTATAGCACATTTTTATCTTCCAAAGATGAAAAATAAACATTTTTTTCTGCCAACATGATTTCTTGTAGGAAATCTACTACATAGAGAAAGACTTTAAAAAATTATTCTTTAGGTTGGACTTTTTCTTCTTCCTCGTATATCATTTCATTGCTTTCAGTAAAATGGTAGCCTATTGTATTTTTGTCAGGGCCTTTTTTCCCCAGCTTTATTGAGATACTATTGACATATGACGTGTAAATTTAAAGTATGCAGTGGGATGATTTGATATATGTATGTATTATGAAATGATTACCATAATAAGGTTAGTTGACATTTCCATACCCTCAAACAATTACCTTTTTTTGTGGTCTTAACATTTAAGATTTATTCTCTTAACAACTTTGAAGTATATAATACAGTGTTGTTAATTATAGTCACCATGCTGTACATTAGATCCCCAGAACTTATTCATCTTATAGCTGTAGTTTGTTCCCTTTGATTAACTTTTTCCCCATTTTCCCCACCCTCAACTCCCGGCAACCACCATTCTACTCTCTATTTCTGAGTTTGGCGTTATTAGATTCCACATATAAGTGAGAACATACAGCACTTGTATTGCTCTGTCTTATTTCACTTAGCGTGATGCCCTCAAGGTCCATCCATGTTGTTGCAAATGGCAGGATTTTCTTTTTCTTCATGCCTGAATAATATTCCTGTGTGTGTGTGTGTGTATATGTGTGTGTGTATAAATGTGATCTATATATCACATTTTCTTTATCCATTCATTGATGGACAATTAGATTGTTTCCATGTCTTGGCTATTGTGAGTTATATAGCAATGAATGCGGGAATGCAGGTATCTCTTCAAGATAGTGATTTTATTTCCTTTGGATATATACACAGAAATGGAATTCCTGGATGATACAGTAGTTCTATTTTTAATTTTTTGAGGAATCTCCATACTGTCTTCCACAGTTGCTGCACCAATTTATATCCATTAACAGTGCACAAGGGTTTCCTTTTCTCCACATTCTCTCTAACACTTGTTATCTCTTGTCTTTTGGATAATAACCATTCTAACAATTGTGAGGTGGTATCTCATTGGGGTTTTGATTTGTATTTCCCTGATGATTAGTGATGTTGAGCACCTTTTCATGTACTTGTTGGCCATCTGTATGTCGTCTTTGGAAAAATGTCTGTTCAAGTCATTTGCCTATATTTTAATTTAATTGCTTTTTTTGCTATTGAGTTGTATGATTTCCTTATATGTGTTGGATATGAACCCCTCTCAGATATGTGATTAGCAAATATTTTCTCCTATTCTGTAGGTTGCGTTTTCATTTTGCTGATTGTTTCTTTTGTTATGCAGAAGCTTTCTTATTTGCTGTAGACTGAGGGCATTCTTTATATATTTCCTGTGTGTACAGCTTTTACAAAAGTGTGGATGATCAGTTGGTCCTCTGTGGCTCCTAATCTGAGCCTATCTGCATTATCTAATTCAGAAATACCTTGACCATCTTAGTGTATGGATGGTACATTTTTCATTTCCAAGGTTAATGCATATTTCCACTATTTCCATATTTTGAAGGTCATTTTCATTGATATCTAGAAGGGGAGATTTAAATACTATGATCCCAATATCAACCAACACAGGATTTTTCAAATCTCTTTTAAATGAAAGTTGCCAAGCTTAACGTATGTTTTAAACATTTTAAAACTTAACTTCATATAATGTATTTGTGAGAATAATAAAAAAAAATCACAGTATACATTTCTCTCTGAGGGGTAGCGCTCAAAGCATTTGTCAATCATTGACACATTATTAGGCATTAGATCATCAGATGCAAAACAGAGGGAATATGAAGTATGTGTGGTAACAATGTCAATAGGATAAGTTGTGGAAGCAAAACTCAATTAAGGGATATTGCTAGGAATGGCAGACTTGAAAATGGGAACTTTTGGGTAGCAGCTTATTTCCCTAAAGCATGTAGGACAATCTGATCGTTTTTTGAGAACTTTTCATTGTGGATGGACATGGAGATTATGTTCTAGCCAACAGATGTGCTTAGTGTAAGAAAAATAGAAAAAAGGGAAGAAAAAACTTTAATTTACATTTTTTCTATATTTATATGCATATATTACATATGAATAGGCATATATTACATATGCATATTAATGTAATATGCATATATAAAATATAAGAGAATGAATATATGCATAATCATATGAAATTAATAACAGGGTTACTGTGAATGTGGTTAGCATAATGAGATTGGATATAGTATGAAAGCATATCCACAGGTGGTATCATTCATGAATAGTCCTATGCCACACAACTATGTGGCCATAGGTGGTAGGCAACCTGGGAAGGAAACTTTTCACTGTTTATTTTTTTATACATTTTAATTATTTGTACTATGTGAATATATTAACTTTTGAAAGTAATAAAATGAAAAAGTAAATCAAATGTCTTGAGAAGAGAAAATATGTGACTGAAAACAAGTTAAAATTGCATGTTTTACATCTGTCTCACAAGTAATACTTTTTGTCAAAAGAACTATTTCTTATAGAAAAAAACTCATCTTTATAACTTTTGTTTTTTCTTATTTTCTCCATCTTTTTCTTCCCTAAAACTACAAATCAAAACTGCCTTTTTGTGATTACTTTAATATGTGCATCAAAATATTTCATGACAAAATAGTATGAATTATTAAACTATTTAACTAAAAGTGATATGAAGTTCACTTTTTTCAATAAACTTGTAACCTGCAGTTTTATTTTTAAAAACAAATTTCATAATCTCTTTTTTCCCTCAAGCATTTGACTGGATTGTTGGGTTTCTTAGAGCAAGGACATTAGGCATTAAAACCAGATGCTTCTCATGAACAATCATTTCCCTCTAAAAACAAGCTAAACTGTCTTGAAATCTGAATTGATAAATTTGTTTTCCATTTTAAACAAATTTCAACCTCAATTTTAATCCCAGCAGTCGTGTATTCAAAGGATATTAAATCCAGAAATATCAGAAGCAAATTATTTAAACATTACTTGGGAAAGCCCATTGTGTTCTAATTTCACTCAAGTTGCAAAGTAAATGTGTCAGGAAAAGTTAGTCTGTGCTGCGATAACACACAATCTGAAACTTTTAGTGGTCTGAAATAGCTAAGGTTTATTTCTTGCTCATACTTCTTGTCCATTTTTGGACAGTAGGAACCACCATCAAATCTTCCTTACTCCAAGCTAGAGTTTCTTAGTGGTGGTACTATTGACAGTTTGGGCTGGCGAAGTTTTTGTTGTCTCAGGGTGGGAAGGGTAGAGGTTGTCCAGTGCACTGTAGAATATTTAATGCAGACCTGGCTTCTACTCACTAGATGCAGGTAACACCCTCCACAGTTGTGCCAACCAAAAAATGTCTCCAGACCTTGCCAAACATCCCCTAAAGTGGCATAAGTAACATAGGAACCACTGCTCTCCAAAACACTGTAGTCAGGACAGAGTGAAAGAACGCATGCAGAACTGCTCGGGGGCTCTTTAAGCTTCTGCCTGGGAGTGATTCACACCACTTTTGATTACAGAGTGTGAAACATGGCCATATTTAACTTCCAGAAGGGAAGAAGTACATGTTCTCATGAGGGGAATAAAAAAAATATTGGGGGCCAACACTAATGACCATCAGATTTTTATTGTATTGTTGGGGAAATGAATATCTTTTCCTTCCCCCCAAGTAGTATATTTTCAGCAGCGAATCATTGACTTTAATCATATATATGTATGTGTGTATATATATATATATATATATGTATATATATATACGTATATATATATATAAAATAGAGCAACTATTTATCATACCTTTGGGGCATATTAGAAAATAATTACAAAAAACTAGTGACAATATACTAGTTTATAAAATGTATAAAGGAATACCATATCATCCTCAACATATTTTGTGTTGAGTATTTACCATGCAAGGAACTGCCCAAAGGTCTTAGGTTCACAAAAAGTAAAAAGGAAAGGACAGACATTTTCTGAGTATTATGAACGATGACTTTTATACATATTATATTATTTAATTCCCCAATAATTATGTGAGGGAGGTATCATACCTTATATCATTGAATAACCTGAGAGTCAGAGAGTTTGAGCTGTGACCAGATTTATTGAGTTGGTAAGAAACGCACTCTGAATTCAGATTCTGGAGCCATCTTCCCAACTCTGTGCTTTCTTTATTATATTACTTCTTGGCTTTGTAGCCTCCACAACTAAGGAGTTTATAGTTTATTTAGCTGTGACATATATGTAAAAATATCTAACAATAAAATGTCTAGAGGACTTTTCTCCTTGTACTTGAAGTTATGCTAGAAGTTATACCAGAGTTGTTGTCTCTTAAAGTTAGAGAGAATATTGAATGTCATTCAGTAAAATTGTCCTTTTAAAAAATGTAAATGAACTATATAATTATTTGTAATCCGAATTTCTGGTTACTTAAATGCATAGCATTAAAACATATAAAACAATTATGAGGTATAATCATATTGTCTCATATCTTTTTTATAGTTTAATATATTTTAATAGCAAATTTATAGGAACAATACAGAAGATGGACGACATTAAAAACATGTACTTGCATGTAAGACAACTCAGAAAACTATAGTGAATGGATGGAATCTACTGTATGATAAGAATGCTATAAACACCATTTAGTTGCCACCAATAAAAAATTTACTTGTTTTAAAAAATCCAAATGCTGGCATTGTCTAAAATTTAGTAGACTTATTTATAATTGTAAAATTGAACTGCTGGAATTTCTTCATGGAAACATTTTGACTTGCATTAATGCTTTACATCTTACATTTATATTAACAGTCCATGTACAAATGAAAGTAGATAAACTGCCAATACCTGACTTCTGTCCCCTAGTTTTCTGCTTGCAATCACATACACTTAGGTGCTTTTTGACTCCATGGGGAGTAAAAGATATCAGTGTTCAGAACTACCAATAACAGGAAGAAGAGAAAATTGTTTTTGAGAACTTGATCAGTCACAGAATATAACATTCTCTCATTAGTAAGGTACCTCCTGACAGATGCAGAAAAGTTACCCAGAGACTCTAGCAGCCCTACAGCTGTCATCTGGGAATCCTTTAGGGTCAGATAAATCATGGAGAGCTTGGCATGCCAGTAACTCCTTTGCAAGCATCATTTTCAGAGACTGATTTGTCCACTCAAATTGACCCGAGAGCCACTTTGGAAGACAGTTTGGTGGTTCCTCAAAAAATTAAACATAGACTTACCATATGACACAACCATTCTACTCCTAGGTATATACTCAAGAGAACTGAAAACAGGTCCACACAAAAACTTGAATACAGATAGTCAGACCAGCATTGTTCATAACGGTCAAAAACTTGAAACAACCCAAATGTTTATCAACTAATTTATGGATAAACAGAATGTGGTATACATATATGATGGAATATTATTTAGCCGTAAAAAGAATTTAATCATTTTTTCTGTCATGTTTGAATTTTTTGGACACAAATTGAAAAACTTGGAAAAAGATATGAATTTTACTGACACTAAAAATGTTCTTTGTACACATGTGCATCACTAAGGCTCTTTGGTTGCTAATAGTTGAAATTGACTCATCTAACTTAAGTAAATGAGTCATTTGTTGAAAATACACAGAGAAGCTCACAAAATTGACAGAAAAATCTAAACAACCAAACTTTGGAAAGGAGAGAAAAGTAACAGAAACATCTCCTCTGGTCCCTTCCTTTGTAGCAGTTTCAATTGTTTTATTTTTTTCCCCCAAACAAAAGGTCTCACATAATACTGAGCCAACCTACTTGTACAGAAGCATAGAAATAAAGAGAAAAACAATTATTTTCCCAGTAAAACATGTCCAGCTGTCCCAGATAGTGGTGACATTTTCAGCTTGTTATGGTAAGATGCTAGCAACCTTGATACAGCATAAATACGTGGGCCATCTTATGTGCAATTCCTTACAGACACAACTTGGTTCCTCTCCAGCATCTCCTTTTGTCACTGTAGTGATTTTATTACTAGTTTTCATCTGAATCCATTGAGGAATGGGATTATTCTGCTTTTGTTTCTTGTCCAGTAATCTCTTTATCCTGAAAGTCTTGAGAGTAGACATAGTGAAGAATGGTGTCAACCACACACACCTAGATGGAAGAAAAAAGTGGCAACTTCAACTGTTTTTTAACTCGTCATTCTGCTCAAAACACAAACACTGAGGAGAAAGAACTTGATTGGTTTGGTTTAGGTCATATGCCAGTCCTTGGCCAAGGGAGTTTGACTCTCCTACCTAAACTGCGTGAAAGGAGGTGGGGTAGTTTCCCAAAAGACATGCGGGGAGCTGTAACCCAGAAAAGTGTCAGGTGACAGAATTGTCTTTGAATTGGAATCATTCCATGTACATGTTTTATCATTTCCAAGGTCACCAAACAGCAGCAGTAACCACTAATAAGAAGTCATCAGAAAAGGTGCAATGTCACTAGCAGGGAAAATGAATCATATCTTCTTTTAATTTTACTTTAGTTTACTAACTGTCCACAATTTCTCAGGAAATTTACCATTCTCTAAAATTTAGGGAAGGGTGGAACAGACAGTTTTAGTGCAACTGGTTCAGGTGGGAGAGAGTCCTGCCATGGCTTACAGAAATCAAATAAAACAAATCACATTGCATAGAGCACTAGAGCAAAATAATAATTGTTTAACAAATGTATTCTTCAACAATTTAGCTCATATATAATTTGGTGTACTTAAAAAAATTTTTTAAACATCTTTATTGGAGTATAATTGTTTTACAGTGTTGTGTTGGTTTCTGCTGGATAACAAAGTGAATCAACTATATGCATATGTATATCCCCATATCCCCTCTGTCTTGCGTCTCCCTACCACCCTCCTTATCCCACCCCTCTAGGTGGTTGCAAAGCACCGAGCTGACCTCCCTGTGCTATACAGCTGCTTCCCACTAGCTATCTATTTTACATGTGGTAGTGTATATATGTCAATGCTACTCTCTCACTTCGACTCAGCTTACCCTTTCCCCTCCCTGTGTCCTCAATTCTATTCTCTATGTCTGAGTCTTTATTCCCATCCTTCCCTTAGGTTCATCAGAACCTTTTTTTTTTTTTCAGATACCATATAAGTGTGTTAGCATATGGTATTTGTTTTTCTCTTTCTGACTTACTTCACTCTGTATGACAGACTCTAGGTCCATCCACCTCACTACAAATAACTCAATTTAATTTCTTTTTATGGCTGAGTAATATTCCATTGTATATATGTGCCACATCTTCTTTATCCATTCATCTGTTGATGGACACTTAGGTTGCTTCCATGTCCTGCCTATTGTAAGTAGAGCTGCAATGAACATTGTGGTACATGACTATTTTTGAATTACGGTTTTATCAGGTATATGCCCAGTAGTGGGGTTGCTGAGTCATATGGTATTTCTATTTTTAGTTTTTTAAGGAACTTCCATACTGTTCTCCATAATGGCTGTATCAATTTACATTCCCACCAACAATGCAAGAGGGTATCGTTTCCTCCACACCCTCTCCAGCATTTACTTTGTGTAGATTTTTTTTTAACATCTTTATTGGGGTATAATTGCTTTACAATGGTGTGTTAGTTTCTGCTTTATAAAAAAGTGAATCAGTTATACATATACATATGTTCCCATATCTCTTCCCTCTTGCGTCTCCCTCCCTCCCACCCCTCCAGGCAGTCACAAAGCACTGAGCTGATATCCCTGTGCTGTGCGGCTGCTTCCTACTAGCTATCTACCTTACGTTTGGTAGTGTATATATGTGCATGCCTCTCTCTCGCTTTGTCACAGCTCACCCTTCTCCCTCCCCAAAACTACAAATAGAACTACCATATGACCCAGCAATCCCACTACTGGGCATATACCCTGAGAAAACCATAATTCAAAAAGAGTCATGTACCAAAATGTTCATTGCAGCTCTATTTACAGTAGCCTGGAGATGGAAACAACCTAAGTGCCCATCATCAGATGAATGGATAAAGAAGATGTGGCACATATATACAATGGAATATTACTCAGCCATAAAAAGAAACGAAATCGAGCTATTTGTAATGAGGTGGATAGACCTAGAGTCTGTCATACAGAGTGAAGTAAGTCAGAAAGAGAGAGACAAATACCGTATGCTAACACATATATATGGAATTTAAGAAAAAAAAATGTCATGAAGAACCTAGGGGTAAGACAGGAATAAAGACACAGACCTACTGGAGAACAGACTTTTTGTAGATTTTTTGATGATGGACATTCTGACTGGTGTGAGGTGATACCTCATTGAACTTTTGATTTGCATTTCTCTGATGATTAGTGATGTTGAGCATCTTTTCATGTGTTTGTTGGGAATCTGTATATCTTCTTTGGAGAAATGTCTATTTAGGTCTTCTCCCCATTTTTGGATAGGGTTGTTTATTCTTTTGATATTGGGCTGCATGAGCTTCTTCATTTTGGAGATTAATCCTTTGTCAGTTGCCTCTTTTGCAAATATTTTCTCCCATTCTGAGGGCTGTCTTTTTTTCTATTTTATGGTTTCCTTTGCTGTGCAAAAGTTTTTAAGCTTCATTAGGTCCCATTTGTTTATTTTTGGTTTTATTTCCAATTCTCTAGGAGGTGGGTCAAAAAAGGTCTTGCTGTGATTTATGTCATAGAGTGTTCTGCCTATGTTTTCCTCTAAAAGTTTTATAGTGTCTGGCGTTATATTTAGTTCTTTAATCCATTTTGAATTTATTTTTGTGTATGGTGTTAGGGAGTGTTCTAATTTCATTCTTTTACATGTAGCTGTCCAGTTTTCCCAGCACCATTTACTGAAGAGACTGTCTTTTCTCCATTGTATATTCTTGCCTCCTTTATGAAAGATAAGGTGACCATATGTGTGTGAGTTTATTTCTGGGCTTTCAATCCTGTTTCATTGATCTATGTTTCTGTTTTTGTGCCAGTACCATACTGTCTTGATTACTGTCACTTTGTAGTATAGTCTTAAGTCTGTGAGCCTGATTCCTCCAGCTCTGTTTTTCTTTCTCAAGATTGCTTTGGCTATTCAGGTTCCTTTGTGATTCCATACAAACTGTGAAATTTTTTGTTCTGCTTCTGTGAAAAATGCCATTGGTCGTTTGATAAGGATTACATTGGATCTATAGATTCCTTTGAGTAGTGTAGTCATTTTCAGAGCATTGATTCTTCCAATCCAAGAGCACAGTATATCTCTCCATCTGTTTGTATCATCTTTAATTTCTTTCATCAGTGTCTTATAGTTTTCTGCATACAGGTCTTTTGTCTCCTTAGGTAAGTTTATTCTTTTTGTTACAGTAGTAAATGGGAGTGTTTCCATAATTTCTCTTTCAGATTTTTCAGCACTAGTGTATAGGAATGCAAGAGATTACTGTGAATTAATTTTGTACCCTGTGACTTTACCAAATTCATTGATTAGCTCTAGTAGTTTTCTGGTAGCATCTTTAGGATTCTCTAAGTATAGTATCATGTCATCTGCAAAGTGACAGTTTTATTTCTTTTCCGATTTGGATTCCTTTTGTTTCTTTTTGTCCTGTGATTGCTGTGGCTAAAACTTCCAAAACTATGTTGAATAATAATGGTGAGAGTGGGCAACCTTACCTTGTTCCTGATCTTGGTGGAAATGGTTTCAGTTTTTCATCATTGAGAATGATGTTGGCTGTGGGTTTGTCACGTATGGCCTTTATTATGTTGAGGTAGGTTCCCTCTATGCCTACTTTCTGGAGAGTTTTTATCATAAATGGGTGTTGAATTTTGTCAAAAGCTTTTTCTGCATCTATTGACTTTATCATATTGTTTTAATCCTTCAATTTGTTAAAACATGGTGTATCACATTGATTGATTTGTATATATTGAAGAATCCTTGCATTCCTGGGATAAACCCACTAGACCATGGTGTATAATCTATTGGATTCTGTTTGCTAGTATTTTGTTGAGGATTTTTGCATCTATATTCATCAGATATATTGGCTTATAGTTTTCTTTTTCTGTGACATCTTTGTCTGGTTTTGTTGTCAGGGTGATGGTGTTCTCGTACAATGAGTTTGGGAGTGTTCCTCTCTCTGCTATATTTTGGAAGAGTTTGAGAAGGATAGATGTTAGCTCTTCTCTAAATGTTTGATAGAATTCACCTGTGAAGCCATCTGGTCCTGGGCTTTTGTTTGTGGGAAGATTTTTAATCACAGTTTCAATTTCAGTGATTGTGATTGGTCATTCATATTTTCTGTTTCTTCCTGGTTCAGTCTCGGTAGGTTGTGTTTTCTAAGAATGAGTCCATTTCTTCCAGGTGGTCCATTTTATTGGCGTATAGTTACTTGTAGTAATCTCTCATGATCCTTTATATTTCTGCAGTGTAAGTTGTTACTTCTCCTTTTTCATTTCTAATTTTGTTTATTTGAATCTTCTTTCTTTTTTCTTTTTATTTATTTATTTATTTATTTAATTTTTTTAACATCTTTATTGGGGTATAATTGCTTTACAATGGTGTGTTAGTTTCTGCTTTATAACAAAGTGCTTTCTTTTTTTCTTGATCATTCTGGCTAATGGTCTATCAATTTGTTTATGTTCTCAAAAAACCAGCTTTTAGTTGTATTGATCTTTGCTATTGTTTCATTCATTTCTTTTTCATTTCTTTCTGGTTTGATCTTTCTGAATTCTTTTCTTCTGCTAAGTTTGGTTTTTTTTTTTGTTCTTTTCTCTCTAATTGATTTAGGTGTAAGTTTAGGTTGTTTATTTGAGGTGTTTCTTTTTCTTGTGGTAGGATTGTATTGCTATAAACTTCCCTCTTAGAACTACTTTTGCTGCATCCCATAGGTTTTGGGTCATTGTGTTTTCATTGTTATTTGTTTCTAGGTATTTTTTGATTTCCTCTTTGATTTCTTCAGTGATCTCTTTGTTATTTTGTAGCATATGGTTTAGCCTCATGTGTTTGTATCTTTTACAGTTTTTCCCTGTAATTGATATCTAGTCTTATAGTGTGGTGGTCGGAAAACATACTTGATACGACTTCAGTTTTCTTAAATTTACCAAGGCTTGATCTGTAACCCAGATATGGTCTATGCTGGAGAATGTTCCATGAGCACTTGAGAAGAAAGTGTATTCTGTTGTTTTTGGATGGAATGTCTTATAAATATCAATCAAGTCCAATTTGTTTAATGTGTCATTTAAAGCTTGTGTTTCTTTATTTATTTTCATTTTGGATGATCTGTCCATCGGTGAAAGTGGGGTGTTAAAGTCCCCTACTATTATTGTGTTACTGTCGATTTCCCTTTTTATGGCTGTTAGCATTTGCCTTATGTATTGAGGTGCTCCTATGTTGGGTGAATAAATATTTACAATTGTTATATCTTCTTCTTGCATTGATCCCTTGATCATTATGTAGTGTCCCTCTTTGTCTCTTGTAATACTCTTTATTTTAAAGTCTATTTTGTCTGATATGTGAATTGCTACTCCAGCTTTCTTTTGATTTCCATTTGCGTAGAATATCTTTTTCCATCCCCTCACTTTCAGTTGGTATGTGTCCCTAGGTCTGAAGTGGGTCTCTTGTAGACAGAATATATATGGGTCTTGTGTTTGTGTCCATTCAACCAGTCTGTATCTTTTGGTTGGAGCATTTAATCCATTTACCTTTAAGGTAATTATTGATATGTATGTTCCTATTACCATTTTCTTAATTGTTTTGGGATTTTTTTGGTAGGTTTTTCCCTTCTCTTGTGTTTCCTGCCAGAGAAATTCCTTTAGCATTTGTTGTAAAGCTGGTTTGTTGGTGCTGAATTCTCTTAGCTTTTGCTTGTCTGTAAAGGTTTTAATTTCTCCATCGAATCTGAATGAGATCTTTGCTGGGTAGAGTAATCTTGGTTGTATTTTTTTCCCTTTCATCACTTTAAATATGTCCTGCTACTCCCTTCTGGCTTGCAGAGTTTCTACTGAAAAATCAGCTGTTATCCTTATGGGGATTCACTTGTATGTTTTTTGTTGTTTTTCCCTTGCTGCTTTTAATATTTTTTCTTTGTATTTAATTTTTGACAGTTTGATTGATATGTGTCTCAGCATGTTTCTCTTTGGATTTACCCTGTATGGGACTCTCTGTGCTTTCCAGACTTGATTGACTATTTCCTTTACCGTGTTAGAGAAGTTTTTGACTATAATCTTCTCAAATATTTTCTCAGACCCTTTCTTTTTCTCTTCTTCTTCTGGGATGCCTATAATTCAAATGTTGTTGCATTTAATATTGTCCCAGAGACTGTCTGTGAGACTGTCCTCAATTCTTTTCATTCTTTTTTCTTTATTCTGCTCCCTGGAAGTTATTTCTACCATTTTATCTTCCAGCTCACTTACCCATTCTTCTGCCTCAGGTTATTCTGTTATTGATTCCTTCTAGAGTATTTTTCATTTCATTTATTCTGTTGTTCATCATTGTTCATTTGCTATTTAGTTCTTCTAGATCCTTGTTAAATATTTCTTCTATTTTCTCCATTCTGTTTCTGAGATTTTGGATCATCTTTACTATCACTACTCTGATTTCTTTTGCAGGTAGGTTGCCTATTTCGTCTTCATTTATTTGGTCTTGTAGATTTTTATCTTACTCCTTCATATGTAACATGATTTTTGTCATTTCATTTAATTTTGATGGGTGGGGCTGTATTCCTGTCTAATGGTTATTTGGCCTGAGACGTCCAGTACTGGGGTTTGCAGGCAGTTGGATAGAGCTGGGTCTTGTTGCTGAGATGAGGACCACCTGGAGGCCTCACTCGGATAGATTTTCCCTTGGGTCTGAGTTTCTCTGTTAGTTCAGCGGTTTGGACTCGGAATTCCCACCACAGGAGCTCGGGCCTGACCTCTGGCCTGGGAACTAAGATCCTGCAAGCTTTGTGGCACAGTAAAAAAAAAAAAAAAAAGGAAAAGGGCAGGGGAAGAACAAGCAAAAAGGGGAGATCACTAACAAAGTCTAAAGAATAAAATAAAATTAGAAAAATAAAAGATTTATTAGGAAAAATAAAAATATAAAAGAATTAACACTAATGAATCAATAAGGTAAAACAGAGCCCAAATCTAAAAGAGGAAAAAAAGAAACAAACAAACAAAAAAGCCTTGTCTATGGGTGCGGAGTTTAGGTGGGGTGGAACTTAGGCAGGGTGGGGTGACATTTGAGCAGGGGGTGGGACCTTGGCAGGGTGACGTTCAAGCGTGGGGCAGGGCCTCTGCTTAGGACCTGGGCAGAAGGGGAGAGGCAGCATGTTGAAAAGAAGGCCTCTGGAGTGTGGAGTTCTGGAGTTTGGAGGTAGGTCCCTGAGTGCACGTGTGCAGGTGGGGTTTAGGGCCAGCTAGTTGGAGGGGATCTCCGAGTATAGTGGTAGGGCCCTGGGTGGAGGCCCTGGGTGGAGGCCCTGAGTGGAGGCGGGGCTTGGGTTCTACATGGCAGGAGGGAGGCTCTAAAGGTAGAGGATTAGGCCCGGGAGCCCAACAGGTTTCCCGGTACACAGGGAAAGCACTGGTCCTGTTCCCTACTGTTCTTTTGCACCCCTCCCCCACTGTCCCCCCCAGGGTCTCCCCCATTGTCGCTGGACCCCCTAACCATGGGTGGGTCCTGCTGGGTGTAGGAACTCCTCTCCTCCCCCAGCCACCCCTCAGGGATGCTGGTCACAATGGTCCAGCCTATACTTTTGCTCTCCCTTCCCTCCCTCCCACTCACTCAGGACCCACGCTACTGGAGGGAGCATAGGTGGGCAGAGGATCAGGCCTGGGATCTCAGCAGGTTCCCGGTGGCCCATGTGAGCAGGGGAAACCTGGCCATGCTCCCTTTTGATCCTCTGCCCTCCCAATGGTTCCCCAATTTCCCCCTTTCCCCCTCCCACAGCTGCCCCTCAGGGACACCAGTCCCGTCCCGCCTTCACTTCTCCTTCCCCTTCACTCCCCGCATGGCCCACATCCTACCTGGTTGCTGGGCTTTCCTCCCGTACCCTTAGGTGTCCATGGTCCCCCTCTGGTGCCTGGTAGGTGCCCTAGTTGTGAGGAGACACGAATTCCACATCCTCCTAGTATGCCATGTTGACTCTGCCCCAATTTGGTGTACTTTTACATTTACCCACATACACAGGGAGTTTTGCTTTGTTACCAGGTGGTGACACTACTTCGTTAAAGAAACAGGGACCAAGACTTTCTTGCATTGTCAAATTTTTCTTTAATGATATTGCAAAAAATGATAATTTTTAGGTCTCATGAATTCAGAGATAATAAGGTATTACTTTTTAAAGTGAATATATGTTCTGATGGGGACCAGGACTTTTTGGATGTAAAAAATTCAAATGTTATAATTAGTTTTGCATACCTTGCTTTTATCCATGCACTTAATTTATGCCTATCTACATTTTCATCTTTTCTTAAAAGTTTTTCAGAAAACTTTAGGAGATGACTCTGTTTCCTAAATATTCATTACACATATTAGTAGTGCTGTAATTTATAAAATTTATTTTTTACGGCCTGACAATTTATTATATACTGTATTTTATTGTTTATTTCTTGCTTCATGCAAGCTTCTTGAGGGCAGGAAAGTTTTTATACAATTCTCCAATATTTAAAAACGTATTTTAAATTATAATAATTATTAATATCTCTGTGAAATGTCTTATGTACTCATCACAAGAGACAGGAAGTATTATCATCTCTGTTTATAGATGAGGAATTTGGGGCTTTTAAAGGCTACCTATACTACATATGTATTAAGTAGAAGTGTTAACTTCAAATATCCCAAGTTTGACTCTGGGCCTTAATATTTTTAAAATTATGAATACTTCTGCTTTAACTTGATTCTAAACATATACCAGATACTTCTTAAATACCTGTTGAGTTGGATGGAATAATTTACATG
The DNA here is from genome assembly GCF_003031525.2 of Neophocaena asiaeorientalis asiaeorientalis. Classification (NCBI taxonomy): domain Eukaryota; kingdom Metazoa; phylum Chordata; class Mammalia; order Artiodactyla; family Phocoenidae; genus Neophocaena; species Neophocaena asiaeorientalis. The sequence continues at coordinate 1,520,188 of NW_020173762.1, forward strand.
CTCATCAATCAGAATATTTTTTAACCTATTTCCATCACTCTGGATAAAGAAGAGTTGGGAGCCCTATGGAGTCTTTAATGATAAAATAAGCTTATTTAGCTACTTCAGTCAATATCTTGCTAAAAGGAAAGCTCCCTTTCTTAAGGAGAGCAATAGCCAGTAGCAATGATCTTTCAATAATATCTTAGAGGGAAACACTTTATCACTAAGGAAATGAATACTTTCTCAGTAGGAACTGCTGAAGCCATTTGACATTCCCCAGCTGCAGCAGGTGGTTCCCAGAGACACTGACAGTCAATAAGCTTCAAGAGGAGCAAACAGCAGCCAGTCTCTCAAGTTTCAGCACCTCCCCCCAGTGGAAAAGGAATCAGTTGCTACAAGTATCTAGGGGGTAAAACAAAATCCAGTACTTACCAGTTTTCCAGGCTCCTGGTCTCCACCTGTGACAATGAAAAACAAATAGCACTACAAACAAGTGTGAAGAAAGAGCAACAGTGAGACTGGAGAGGGAGGGGAAAATGAATTGTTTTGGGAGAGGGAATGTGAGGTAAACACAGGTACTTTGAGTAATGGGCTTTGAAACAAGTATTTGAACCCATGTTCACAGGTTAAAAAAGAAATGTCAGTAACCAAGTAGAAAGTCCACTCATAGAGTACAGATTTAGAATTTTATATTATCCTTTGTTAAGTGGCCTCATATTATTTCAATTATATTTACCAGATGAAATGTTTTGCCATCAAAGGAGCATGACACATTGACACCTGCACTATATTTCCTAGACTATTTTTGATGTGGTGTGTTGGCTTCATGATGAATTAGTTTTCCAATGTTTCCTTAACTTTACTCTAACTAAATTTACATTTCTTGCTATTGTCCCATTTGTAGATATTTCAGGCATCAAACATACCTTGTAGAACCCTAAATTGAATTGAATTCAACTGTATGCCATTTGAGAAGTTTCTTTCAAAAGTTGTAATTCATGTTGCATTGAGGTGGTTTAAAGATGTCAGGGTCCATTAAGGAGATAGAAACCAAACCAGTAATTTGAACAGTGTTAATAAATTATAAAGTGAGACTAACTACTAAGAAGGGGTAAAGAGAACCCTAGAGAGTGCTGGAAAAGTATATCTAGGGTTGAGGGAGTATACTTAAGGAAGGAACACACTTGAAAGAGATACTGCCCATCATAGGGCTGAGATTCAGTCTTCATAGGAAGTGTGTGTCTGTGTAAAACTGGATGAAGGAGGTTTGCTGAGGTGTCACAGGCCATGGATGCTGAGGAGAAAACACTTATTGGAGTCCCAGGGAAATTCTCTAGGTAGCTGTTCATTTTGATTCTGGTGAAATATGCTAGGAAGCAACTTGGTATATTGGTGATAGGACTACCTAGGAAGCTTTTCATTGGGGTGTCAGCAAGACTCACTAGGATAGTGTGCAGTGGGGTGTTGGTGAAACTTTCTAGGAAGATGTTGGTGAGAAAAGTTTAAAGTTCAAGACCTGCCGAATTAGAGTGTCTCAGTGGAAACCTCAGGTGTTCCATTGAATCCAAAGTAGGTTCTCACAAAACCACAGATGACCCAGATGTTGCAATAGCTGACACTGCACTTCCCAATTTCGGATGATGCATGAGTAAATAGAAAATATTACAGAAAATAACAATGTTACTAAGATGAAGAGACACAGGTTGAAGTTTGGATATCTTAGATGACTGGAGGTTGGAAATGAAATGACTGTGACTTCTTTCCTTTCTATTTTATAACAATTAAGGAAGTGTTACACCATCTATGGCAGTTATCAAAGTCCATTTTTCTTTGCCTTGAATTATGATATTGGAACTGAACCTTACACATTTTTTTTCTTTATCAGCTGACATAAGGTTAGACCCTGTCAGCAAAGGGCTCTGGTAGTACACTGTAGGAAGAAAGTCTCCTTTTATGGATCCTTATGCTTTTCTTTTTGCTCTTACAGTGCTACATCCAGTAGGCAGCTTACTGTAGGTGACCCAGTGACATGTACCCTCGAGTAGAAATAAGCCCAGGATGAGAGCTATGCTCTAGGATTAAGGGAAAAATCAAAATATAACAACCTTAACAGAGATTAAAACTAAGCTTCCATAAAATCAAGGTAATAAGCCAGTAATTTAACTGCCTGTCAGAGCAAAAGCCAATATGATTGGAGGAAGGTAACAAAATCCAAAATTTCTACAATGGATCAGCCACAATATACAGTATACTCAACTGAAAATCACTAGGCATACAAAAATGTGGTTAAATCTAACCATAATCAAGAGGAATAATGTCAGTAGAAGTAGACTCAAAGATGACCCAGGTGTTGCAATTAACTGACAAGGACTTTAAAACAGTTTTTACAAATATTTCAAATAATATACAAAGAGATAGAAGTGGGTAAGCAAATGCAGGGCATTAGCAGGGATGTACAAACTATAACAAAAAAGCAAGTAGAAATTTTAGAACTGAAAAAATTACAACATCCAAAATAAAAAGTTTATTATATAGAATTTAGAGCAGATTGAACATCATAAAAGAATCAATAAACTTGAACACTAGCTAATACAATTATATTGTTATATAATACATTATATATAATAATATAGATAAATTAGATATACGTGTATTATAAAACATATATAATATAAATATGTAAATTATGCTGAATTATGTAAATTCAAACACACAGAGAAAATATACTGAAAGATAACTAACTGTACCTGTGTAGGCCGTGGGACAAGAACAAGTGGTCAAATGTATCTGTAGTCTGAATTCCAGAGGGGAAGAAGAAATGAGGGAGAAAAGTTTTTTAAATTGGCTGAACATTTTACAGATTTGAAGAATAGCAACACACAGATTAAAGAAGCTAGCCAAACTCAAGTAGGATAAAAGACACAAAAAATGATAAAAGACACAAAAAATGATACATATAGGGATGTCATATTCAGACAGCTGAAGACCAAAGATATAGAGAAACACTTGAAAGTAGCCAGAGGAATTAATGACATATAACTACAAATAACTAGATGTAACTAGACCATTACATCCAGTGAAATCATCTTTCAAAACTGAAAGCAAACTAAAGACATTTCAGATAAATGAAATCTGAGGATTAGAAACATATTCCAAAGAATGTTATAGAACTTTTACCAATCTGAAAAGAAAAATGTCAGAAAGGAAAATTAAATCTAGAGAAAAGAATTGGAAAGGTAAATATTTAGATAAATGTAAAAACATTCTTCATATAATGTTAGACTCTTTAAAACAGGGGTTCCCAACCTCTGGACCATGGACCAGTACAGGTCCGTGGCCTGTTAGGAACTGGGCTGCACAGCAGGAGGTGAGTGGCAGGTGAGTGAGTGAAGCTTCATCTGTATTTACAGCCGCTCCCCATTGCTCTCATTTCTGCCTGAGCTCTGCCTTCTGTCAGATCAGCAGCGGCATTAGATTCTCATAGGAGCGTGAACCCTACTGTGAACCATGCATACGAGGGATCTAGGTTGCACACTCCTTATGAGAATCTAATGCCTGATGATCTGAAGTGGGGCTGAGGTGGTGATGCTAGTGCTGGGGAGAGGTTGCAAATGCAGATTGTCATTAGCAGAGAGGTTTGACTGCGCAGAGACCATAATAAATCAATTGCTTGCAGACTCATATCAAAACCCTATCAGTTAGTGGCAAGTGACAATTAAGCTGCATCTGGTGGTAGGATTTAAAGTGGCAAGTGAGTTGATGTACTTCAATTGTACAGCTGCAGCTGGTGGCAGGCTTTAAGTCAGAATCTGACACTTATATTAGTCCGCACATGGCCTGCCCATTATTTTATTTACCACTTCAATCCGTGCCTCTTTCCCGCACTGCACACTTATCTCAGTCACATTTTTGGTAAGCCCACAAGCTAAAACTAGTCAAAATGAGTAAAAAACAAATGTTGCTGGAGAGCTTCTTTGAAAAGGGGGAAAGAACCAATGTTGAGACAGTGGAAGACTCTAAGACTGCCAACAAAAAGAAAGTGCATTTAAAAGAAACACCAAGACTCCTTAAATTACAGGTTCATTGCAACAGGTGATTCATATTCTCCAAGCCCGCTTTGTATAATATGTGGTGACCAGCTATCCAACAAAGCCATGAAACCTTCAAAACTGCTTCGCTGCATGGAGACTAAGCACCCTGCATTGAAAGACAAGCATTTGGAGTTTTTCAAAAGAAAAAAATGTGAACACGAAGAACAGAAGCAAGTATTGAAGGCCACCACTTCAAATGTTTCTGCACTGAGAACATCATTCTTAGTGGCTAACTGCATTGCTAAAGCTAAGAAGCCCTTTACTATTGGTGAAGAGTTGATCCTGCCCGCTGCTAAGGACATTTGTCATGAAATTTTAGGAGAGGCTGCAGTTCAAAAGGTGACACTTGTTCCCCTTTCGGCTAGCATCATAACTAGATGAATTGATGAAATAGCAGAGGATATTGAGGCACAATTTTTAGAGAGGATTAATGAGTCACCATGGTACACAATCCAGGTTGACGAGTCTACTGATGTTGACAACAAGGCAACAATGCTCGTTTTTGGGCAATATATTTTTCAGGAGGATGTGCATGAAGATATGTTTTGTGCACTTTTGTTGCCAAAACTTTCTGGTTTCACTATCCGGGTCAAAGAGGTCACTTCTGAATGTGAGTCTATGCACTGTGTCATCTATAGAGAAATGCTGGCTAGCTGAAAAATGTCACCTGAAATTTACAAGTTTTGCAGGATGTGATTAAAATTATCAACCACATTAAAGTACATGCCCTTAACTCATGTCTGTTCATGCAGCTCTGTGAGGAGATGGACGCAGAGCACACACGTCTTCTCTTACACACAGAGTGAGATGGCTTTCTAAAGGTAGATCACTGGCCAGAGGTTTTGAATTTCATGAGCCACTCCAGAGATTTCTTTAGAAAAACAGTCACCACTGGCAGCACACTTCAGTGACACATTTCAGTCACCGCTGGTTGCAAAACTTGCTTACTGGCGTGACATATTCAACCTGCTCAACGGACTCGATCTATCACTTCAGCAGAGAATGGCAACTGTGTTCAAGTCGGTAGATAAAGTGGCTGCATTCAAAGCCAAACTGGAATTATGGGGGCGACAAGTGAACATTGGGATTTTGGACATGTTTCAAACATTAGCAGAGGTTTTGAAAGAGACTGAGCCAGGGCCTTCTTTCTCCCAGCTTGTGCATGATCACCTATCTCAGCTTTCAGAAGAGTTTGAGCATTACTTCCCAACTGCAAAAGACCCCCAAACTGGGAAGGAATGGATCCGTGACCCATTTGGGAATAAGCCAGGTGAACTGACTTTGTCTGTCCTAGAAGAGGATCAACTACTTGAGATCGCAAATGATGGTGGTCTTAAAAGTATGTTTGAGACAACTTCAAATCTCCATAAATTCTGGATTTAAGTCAAAGCGAATATCCTGAGATTGCCACCAAAGCACTGAAAAGCCTGCTTCCGTTTCCAACATCCTATCTTTGTGAAGCAGGGTTTTCTGCCATGACAGTAACCAAAACAAGATTACAGAGTAGACTGGACATAAGCAACGCACTTCAGGTGTCACTGTCTCTCATCACCCCCAGATGGGACCATCTAGTTGCATGAAAACAAGCTCAGGGCTCCCACTGATTCTGCATTATGGTGAGTTGTATACTTATTTCGTTATATATTACAATGTAATAATAATAGAAATAATAAGTGCACAGTAACTGTAATGCACTTGAATCATCCTGAAACCATCCCCCTCCACCCTGGTCCATGGAAAAATTGTCTTCCACGAAACTGGTCTCTGGTGCCAAAAAGGTTGGGGACTGCTGCTTTAAAAGACAATTGCCTATTTAAGGCAAAAATCACAAAGTTTTGTGAGGTTATAACATATGTAGAAGTAAGGTGTATGATAATATGAGCCAAAGGATGGAGAGGAAAATGGACATATAATGTAAGTTTCTTATACTATATACCTCAAAAAAGTATGGTATTATTTAAAGGTAGATTATAATAGGTTTTATTTATTGCAAAGAAATACAAATATTTATTTATTATTATTACAAATATATTATAAAATATATATTTGGAGTTATATATATAATATATATTGCAATTGCAAATATACATATATATACACACATTTATATATATTTCAAACCCTAGAACATGACTAAAAACTAAGCAAATCAAAACAAGACAAGAGATTTCACTAGTAAGAGAGTTGTACAGATAAAATAAAACCTAAGTCCTCAATTAACCCAAAGAAAGGCAGAACACAAAGAATAAAGAGAACAAAATTCAAATGGAATGAATAGAAAATAAGTATCAGGATGGTAAATTGAAATCCATTCATAATAATAATTACAGTATATGTATAGATCTATAAATCCAATAAAGAGGAAGAAATTGTCAGATTGGATACAAAAAGCAAAATCCAATTGCTGCCTACAAGAAACTTACTTTACATACAAAGGCACAGATTGAATGAAAAGGAACAGATTGAATGAAAGCAAATGATAGAAAAGGATATACATAAAGAATCTGGAGTGTTCATACTAATATTGGACAAAGTAGATCAGGACAAGGAATAATACCAAGGATAAGGAGGGAAATTTCAGGATGATAAAGAAATCAATTCATTAAGAAACAATCCTAAATGAGTATGCATAGAAATATCTTTTCTTTGAAATATTTTATAAATTATGAGAAGTACTTATACACTAAAAATACAAAGTATTGTTGAGAGAAATTAAAGAAACCTAACTAAACAGATAGAATATATCCCATGTTCATGGATTGGAAGACTCAATATTCTTAATATGTCAATTTTCTGAAAACTGATCTATGGATTAAAAGTATCCCATTAAAATTCAAGCAAAATTTCTTGTAGAAATTGACAGGTAGATGCTAAAATTCATATGAAAATGCAAATGATCTAGACTTTGCAAAATAATTTTTGAAGAAAAATGAAGATGGAGGATTTAATTTTAAGATTAATTCTAAAATGGTTGTCATCTAGGCTGTTTGGTATTGGTGTAAGGATCAATGGAAAGAGACAGACCCACACATGTAGGGTAAATTGATTTTTGGCAAATGTGTCAATTCAATTTAATAAAGAAGGATAGTATTTTCTCGAAATCATTATTTTAATCAAAGACTCCAGACACAAGAAATTCTATACTATATGATACCATTTACAAAATTCTGGAAAAGTTGAAAATACAGTGACAAGGGGCAGATGAGTCAGTGATTGTCAGTGAGGGCAGAGGCTTGACTGAAGTGAAGGGAGAACAGCACAAGAAAACTTTGGGATCATGGAAAGGTTTCATATCATGATTGTGGTGGCTGTTACATGACTTTATATTTGATCAAGCTAATTGAATTTTACAGGAAATACTGTGAATTTTTAAAAGGTAAGTTTCATCTCATTAGCGCTATATTCATATAATGTAATTCACCACATTTACAGAATAAAGAAGAAAAATCGTATGAATACTGCAGTAGATAAAAAAAGGGAAGCTAAACCAAAACATAACAGATTTGATAAAGTTCACTATTCAATCATAATAAAAATTCTCAGCATTTTAGGACTAGAAAAGGATGTCCTCAGTCTGATAAAAGGCATCTACCATCTATAGTTAACATCACTCTTAATGGTGACATTTTGAATGCATTTTCCCTAAGATCAGGAAAAAAGCAAGAATATTCGTTTTCACCATTGTATTCAGCATTGTTATGAAAGTCCTACTAGTAAAATAATTCAAAGAAAGAAATGAGCATAAAGATTGGGTATAGTGTCTTCCCATGATATTAAATCAATTTATAAAAAACAATTGCATTCTGTATACTAGCAACAGTACATTGCTACATTATTTAGTACTATACAATATTACAGTACATTACTGAGAAAAATAAAGAATAAATATATGGAGAGATATGCCATGTTTGCTGTTGGAAGATTCAGTGTATAAGATGTAAATTCACTTCAAATTTTGCTATGGATTCAATGATAACCCTATCTTACTACCAGTAAATGATTTTTCTTCTTTAGAGAATGAAAAGCTTAATATAGATATAGATCTGTAATATACATGTATAAAAGAGAATTGCAAAAGCCTCAGAAGAAACAAAACAATCTTGATAAAGAACAAAGTGAGAATACTTATATTACCTAATTCTAAGACATTGTAAAGCTGCAATAATCAGGACAGTGTAATATTGGCATTAGTATAGACTCAAAGCAGTGTAATAGAAGTACAGAAATAGAATCACAATATATGACCAATACTTTAAACAAATATGCCTATATAGTCCAATGGGGAAAGGAAAACCTTTGACACAAATGCCTCTATATAATTGTGGAACAACAACAACAAAAAGAACATTGACTCTTTTGAATACTATTTCCCAAAATTAATTCAAGAAAAATCATAGAACTACTCACGTTAAGCTGAGACTTTAAAAAGTTCTAGGCCTTAGACTAGGCAAATATTTCTTAGACAAAAAAAAAAAAGTGCACTAAATCAAAATTAAAAACTTTTCCTAATCAAAAGACAGCTTTACTAAAAAAGAACAAACCAAATAATAGGAGAATATTCACAATACATATATCTGACAAAGAAGTTTCATGAATGAAAAGAACTTCTACAAACTACTGATAGAAAGAAAAACATCAATAAAAGAATGGGAAAGAAGGTTTGAGCAGATCATTACAAAAGAAAGCATAACAATGGTCCATAAGCCATGGAAAGATGCTTAATATGATTTGTCATCAGGGAAATATTAAATAAAGCACAATGAGGTAACACTTCACATTTTTCTAGATTGTTAAAATTCAAAGACTGACAGCAACAAATGTTTATGAGGGTATGAAGTTCCTGGAATGCTCATATAGTTGTGAGGACCTGTAAAATTGTACAACCACTTTAGAAAACTGTGTGACAATTTCTTATGAAGTTAAACATATCCTGCTCTATGACTCAACAGTTTCACTCTTTTTAACCCAGGAGAATGATAGCATATGTCCTCAAAAGAATGTAGACAACAATGTTTATAGAAGCTTTATTCATTATAGCCTAGACTTAAAGTAACCCAAATGTCCTTCAACAAAAGAATGAATAAACAATTTAAATCTATCATAAAAAGGAATACTTCTCTACAATAAAAAAGAAAGAAGTCTGATTAGACTGGACCCTGTACACGATAGAAAGGTCACATAGAGGATCTAACTGAGTCTATTGACAAAATTATAATATGGGATAGTTTATTAAAGAATCTTATTGATATTAAATTTACTGAATATAATATATAATGTGATTTTGTAAAAGAATATCTATGTTTAGGTAACCTTCCTAATATATATGGGCAAATTGCCATGATGCAGGTAACTTTTCAAATGTTTAAGAAAATTTTTCTATATTTGGAGATGTTTATATAGTTGCATACATATGTAAGTATATACATGTATGTATGCATGTGTGTGTATATAAATATATACAGAGCACGCACAAATGTTAAAACAAATAGTTAAATGGTACCAGGTAAATCTGGCTAAGAGGTATACATTTTGTGTGTTTTATTACTCTAATTCTTACACATTTTTTTATAAATTTGAAATTATTTCCAGATAAAAGATTAATTTTTTGAAAAACATAAAAGAACTACAGAAAAAAGACAAGGCTGAATCTCAAAATATTATTTTGAGTGAAAAAGTCAAACACAAATGTATACTTACTATTTGGGTCCATTTAGATAATGTTCTAGAATGGATAAAGCCAACCTGTAATGTTGGAAATCAGAACTATGGTCACCTGGGCAGGGAGTAGAGGGCTGTTTCTGTTATCAACTGGAAAGGAAACAAGGGAGAATTCAGAGGTGAAAGAAATGTTTTATATCTTTATTTTGTTGTTAAGCTGCATGGGTTATACATGTGTTAAAACTCATGGAGCTATATTAGGAGTTGTGCATTTTACTCTATGTAAAAGATATCTCAGGAAAAATTAGATAATTATAAAAAGTGCATTTATAAATATTCATTCCAGCAGGCAATGTCACTAAGCAAAAATCAAGTTGCCTTTTGGCTCTCATTGAAGGGTCTGTATTGATAATTTGCTTTCCGGGCCTAATATTAATATCATTGCCCGCATAGCCTGTGCCTGATGATTTTATTGTTTTATATTTTACTTTATCCATCAGGAGAGTCTATATATATATGAATATATAATTCACAAAATAAAATTAGGTTTCCAGGAGTATGCTGGTAAACTAAACCTGGCATTTTGAGAAAAAAGAAATCTCCATGAAAACACTTCCAACCATGGCCAACTGCTAGCTACTAAATGACATCACAAAAGAAGCAGAATTAAGAAGGGATAGTCAGTCTCAGCTGTGGTGCGGGCCTCATCACACCACCACCTTTCTCTATATACATAGAATGTCTACCTATGGAAAGAATGCTTTTCATAACACATAGTAAGATCCAAAACAATAAGCAGAAGATCACTGACTGCCTGCGGTTTGGCAGTTTGGACACCATCGATTATTGGTGATCACATATCCTATTTGGATTCTTTTGTAGTGATTTTCTTTTTTAGCTGAATTTGAGTTTCTTTACCTCTGGAAATCTTGTAGCAGAAATCTGAGTAAGGGTCATTTAGCTCCATGACTAGCTGAATAAGCATTGGATCCTGCTGATGGTGATTATTTTTTACCTGGTGGCATTAGAAGATGTTTGCAGACACTGACATTGTCAGAATACTTATCCTTTACTGCGGGTATTGCTCTGAAAAATCTTGATTTTGTGTCATCTCTGATTAACAAGGGCTTGTCCTCCTCTCCTCAGCTCACAAGGCAGGTCTTCTTCCAGAGGATTTCAAACCTAGGGCTTCTTTGAAAAATGTATGGAAAAGACAGCTTCTTTCCACATCTGTTTTCCTCTTCCTTTCCCCTGGCTTGTCTCCATTAAATTAAAGAAATATAGGCACTGATCCTAAGTCAATGGGAATGTTCAGAATTTTTTTTAAATTTATTTATTTACTTTTGGCTGTGTTGGGTCTTCGTTTCTGTGCGAGGGCTTTCTCTAGTTGTGGCAAGCGGGGGCCACTCTTCATCACGGTGCGCGGGCCTCTCACTATCGTGGCCTCTCTTGTTGCGGAGCACAGGCTCCAGATGCGCAGGCTCAGTAGTTGTGGCTCACGGGCCTAGTTGCTCCGTGGCATGTGGGATCTTCCCAGACCGGGGCTTGAACCCGTGTCCCCTGCATTAGCAGGCAGATTCTCAATCACTGCCCACCAGGGAAGCCCCAGAATTTTGAAAGAAACTTTTAATATATGTTGATGGATGAGCCCTAAAGGCATTTATGATTGTAAACAAGAATTTTGCCAATAGGTCATCTGACTGGCAACTTAACTTTATATTACCTTCCTCACTGTAGGTCTTAAAAAAGATGCAAGGTACTTAAAAAGCTCATTAATTTCCTACTAACATTTCCTGTGTGCAGTATATTTTTTTGAGGCAGTACTTTTCTGCCCTACTATCTAAACTGGCCATCTAGCTGCATTGTTCTACAATATTGTAGAAAAAAATGTATTTCATGAGGTCTACAAATATTCTTTCTCACTCCAGTTTTCTTTAACCAATAATTCATTTTGATTGTTGAATTTTAAGCATTTTACAGTTGTATGATTGTGACTCAGAAGACAAAATAATACATAGCAACTCCTTGAATTTATTCTAGGGGAAAATTATGTACTTATAGAAATATTTAATTTTATGAAAGTTCATCTCAGCATTATACTTGTGAAAATCCCAACTAATCTAAATGTAAAACATAATGGTAAACTATATAAAATTATTTATATTGTATTAAATAAACTGAAGAAATAAAAAGAAGGGTGTAGAAGAATAAAGATATGGGAATATTATTGATATATTGAGTGAAAGATCAGATTATAAGTAATTATGTAGGTTATGATGTCACCTTTATTTAGAATGCATGCAAAAATCATTATCAGTAATCCTCACTAAGTGATAGATTATGGAAGGATTTTACTTCTTATTTGTGATCTTCTATACTGTCTAAAAATTTCAAGATGAACATATTTTTATATTAAGAAGAAACTTTAGATGAAATTATTGCATGACAGGACAATAGAAAGTAAAAATAAATATAATTATTTGAGCTTTTTCTTCTTTTTGATTAGTGGAGAAATAAGGAGAGCCATTTTATCTTTAAATGCTCAGGTTCTTCTCTGCCATTACTGCTATGCCTATAAGGGTTTTTCTCCTTTTATTAGGAAGGAACTAAAATTTATGCAAGCTAATTTATATAAGTGAGAGTTTAGTATAAAGGTTTGTGTTCATCAGACAAAGAGGAAAATGTGAACTTTCAGGTCACAGACAAAGCAGGAACTGTAGAACTCTAGAAAATCTAAGAACTCCTGTAGGAAAAGCAGGATCTAAAATAAGAGAGGCTCCAGAGCAGCACTGAGGATTTCTTCAGGAGGAGCTTCTTTCCTCCTTCGTCACTCTTCTTCCCTCCCTTTCTCCCTCCCTCCCTTCTTTTCTTCTTTCTCTCCGTTTATCTTTTAAGTATTCCTTTCTTAAATACTTTATCAAGTACCTACCACTGGGGATGCAGACAAGGTCTCTGCCTACATTCTCCTAGAGGAGAAAAATAACAGACCTTAACCAGTAAACAAATAAGAGAATTACAGGTAGTGACAAGTGCTTAAAAAGAAAACAAAACCGGGTGTTGGATTAGTGACTAGCAGAAGGGTTGGTGACACGTAAGGGTGCCTTAGAGTGGGTGGTCAGGAGAGTCCTCTCAGAACAGCTGACATCTGATCAGAGCTCTAAATGAAGAAAAGATTTGGAGAAAAAGCATACCAGGGTACAGGTGCTATGTGAGCAGGAGGGAAGAATGATCCAAGATGGGTTGGAGCAGTAGGAACTGGGTAGCTCATGTGGGCCCTTAGATTATATATTCTTGATGCATTGGGAAGTTTTTGGAGCATTTCAAGCAAGGGTGTCAAGTGATAGGATGCATGATTTAAAAGACTGTACCCTGGCTGTTGTATGGAGCATGGCTGGATCCCAGTGGGCAAGCGTAACACAGGGTACAGTTAAGATGTTATTACAATGACTTAAATAGAAAAGGGCTTATATCTTCTATCTAGTTGTTAGCTAGCTAGTTTCTATCTTCCATCTAATCATCATTTATTCTCCTTATTTCTTTTCTCCTTTTGCTTTGACACAATTTTTATTCCCTTTCCTTCACTCAGTGTTTACCTCATAGCTTCTATGTCCTCATGAGTGTGGCTTTCTGTGGTTACTCATTCCCAGATTCAACTTCCGTGCCTCTAAACCCTGATTATATCTTCTTGCTAATTTGTATGTAATTTTAGGTCCCTCTGTCAATTGCTCAGTTCTTTCCAAGCTGGCATGCCAGAGAAAATCAGCTTCATTAAGCTTACCTTGATATAGCAGGCAATATCATGTGTTGCTGGAGTGCCTATAGATTTTTTGTTGAACTTTAATTATTTGTTTCTGGCTTGGTCAAGACGGAGCTAAGACAAGTTATACAAGTCATGGCCATCTAGGACTACCCTCTCATCAGGAGCTATGAGTAGAGTAATTTCACTTAAATGGAGCCATGGGAATATTGAACATCAGAACTGGGGCAGCTCTGTGGCATTTTTCTTTTGGTTTATTAGTAAATACTTCAACTAAGAACTCCAATAAATAAGAAGAATTGTGAGTAGAAGAGACATGCTACCAACAAATAAAGGGCAATAAACTCATAGTTAGGGACTTGGATTGTGTGTGTGTGTGTGTGTGTGTGTGTGTGTGTGAGAGAGAGAGAGAGTGTTTCTGGTTGGTATGCTGCATTGCAGGACTAAGACATGCCTTGTTGTTTGGAAGTCTGAAATTGTAGGCATAGGACAGAAAATAACGTATTCAATTTAGAAAAGTCTATAAATGCCTCAGTTTGCTAAAGGACAAACTATTGAATAACTGAGTTGATTGAAAGTATGTTGTAGCTTTTTGGGTTCATGGTGATTAAGAAGTAATTGTGGTAAATTTGTAGATTCAACTAAAGCTAATATTAATAATGCCTGGAAATGTCGAAAGTCTTGAGAAGATCTTTGAAACTTTTATTACACCTTCTATAGTTTTTTTTTCACCAGATTGGCCAGTGAGGGTGGAATGTGAACTCTTAGCCACTCAACCTATACTTTAGGTAGATCTCGGTATCATTTCATTTTCTTACCTTGTTGAACGTGATTGAAAGATTCTAGTCAGTTAAGTTTTTCCATATCATTGGGATTTCTCATTTAGAGACTATATGTACATATAATAATAGCTAAATGGTTTATTTTCTGATAAGCACATACATAGATAAAATAGAAAAGAAACCAGAATAATAGGAAGGTTGCTTTTAAAAGTATTGGTAATTTTAAAAATTGTAAATTAGGTAACAAAATTTTCTATTTCTAAAAGCAATTTGGTTAAGAAGATTGTATCTTATTTTGAGCCCCAAACACAATTGAAGAGGCAACAACAGGCATTTTTGCCTAAGAGGAAGAACATTGTGCCATCCATTTTAATTACACATCTTGTGTCTGGCAGTAATGCTACTGTTGATACTGCCAAAGCTGTGAGTCTCTTTTAAAGGATATTTCTTGGGATTATGTTCAATGTTATGCATGATTGGATCAGAACTGGAACACAGAGAGTTTGGGGCCACGTTTGAAAATTTAATACAGATAAAAGGAAAAGAATTAGGTTATAAGTGTCCACTTTGCTCTGTGGGGCTGATTGGTATAATGGGCAAAAAGAATTGACTGAAATCTATAAAGGCTAAATTGATCTATATAACATACAGCTAAGTGTGGAGGGGTACAGTGAGGGCATATAACAATTCAAGCCAATGCTTAAGCACTGAGGTAGTTTGGGGAGAAAACTTGGAAATCAAATATAGGATCAGGAGAGATTTTCTGAGCAAGCCATTGTGACTATTTCGGAACAGAAAGTAGCAAGGAGAAATTCTAAAGCATTTTGCTCTGTGTCACGCACTGCATCTCCCTTTGCTCATTTTCAGAAACTTGAGTAAAAATATATTTCAGTTCATTGTTGAATGTGATGGTATATGGAAATGTGCTACAAGGCAGAAGTAAGAAGACCAGTTGTATTCAGCTTACTTAAGAAAAAACACCAGTCTTGGAAGATACCTCAATTTTCTATCTTCATCCTCCCAGAGAGAGAAATGAGCCCAGAGAAGGTTAAATAATCTGCCTGAGATCACACAGCTAATAGGGGAAATTCAGTACTAGAATTCGAGTTTTCTTCTCATGTTTTAGCATCTATGTATAATCTCAGCTAATGCTACACAGTTGCACAGTATTAATATATTCATTTATTATTAGGTGCCATTAAAGCAATTGACGTTAAGTATGAGAAAACAAATTTAATTGAATATTAGTATATAAAGAAATAATGAATAATAGTAATAGATCTTTTACCAGTTGCTTTGCACAAAGGTTAATAATGACAAAAGAACAGTGGGCTACCTAGATAACATCATTGCAACTTTCAAACAACTGCCTCCTTGGGAAATTTTACTGTTGATTTAATTAACAGCATTGTTGTTGCTTGGCTCAATTACTTGCTTTATTGACAACATTTTACACTTCTTAATGTTCAATCAGTTATAATATTTATTATGCATCAATAGTATATTTATTTATATAACAAAAATCAACAATATATTTTGTTTATGAATTTATATAAAAATTAACAACAGTACCTGACAACATTCCAGGCACTGTTCTATGAATTCTACATTTATTAACAAATTAACCCTCATAGTAAATTTATGACATTTTACTATGAGGGTTAATTTGTTAATAAATGTAGAATTCACAGAACTTAGCCTGTTTTACACTTACCCTGTTTTATACATGGAGATATTTAGGTAAGAGAATTTATTTATTTATTATTGTGGTAAAAAACATAACATGACATTTACACTCTTAACAAATTTTTGGTGTGCAGGACAGTATTGTTAACTAGATGCACATTGTTTACAGCAGATTTCTAGAACTTTTTCATCTTGCTTGACTGAAATTCTACACTTATTGAATAGCAACTCACCATTTGCATACACCCAGCCCCTAGCAAGCACCATTCTACTTCCTGACTCTATGAATTTGCCTACTGTAGATACTTCATTTAAGTAGAATCAGACAGTATTTGTTCATTTGTTACTGCCTTATTTTGTCCTGAAAGTTCATATATATTGTGGCATTTGACAGAATTTCCTCCTTTTTTTAAGGCTGAATAATACTATTGTGTGTGTGTGTGTGTGTGTGTGTATCTCACATTTTCTTTATCCATTCATTCATTTATGAGTATTTAGGTTGCTTCCACCTTTGGGTTATTTTGAATAATGCTGCAATGAAAAGTAAATGCAAATATCTTATGGAGATTCTACTTTCAATTCTTTTGTTCTTCTTTCTCTACTTGCTTTAGGTGTAAGGTTGTGTTGTTTATTTGAGATTTTTCTTGTTTCCTGAGGTGAAATTGTATTGCTATAAACTTCCCTCTTAGAACTGCTTTTGCTGCATCCCATAGGATTTGGATTTTTGTGTTTTCATTGTTATTTGTCTCTAGGTATTTTTTTAAAATTAATTTTTATTGGAGTATAGGTGCTTTACAATGTTGTGTTAGTTTCTGCTGTACATCACAGTGACTCAGCTATATGTATACATATAGCCCCTCTTTTTCGGATTTCCTTCTCATTTAGGTCACCACAAAGCACTGAGTAGAGTTCTCTGTGCTATACAGTAGGTTCTCATTAGTTATCTATTTTATACATAGTAGTGTATGTATGTCAATCCAAATCTCCCAATTCATCCCACCCCCACTTCCTGCTGTGGTATGTCCATATATTTTTTCCCTACACATGTGTCTCTGTTTTGGCTTTGCAAATAAGTTTATCTGTATCATTTTTCTAGATTCCACATATAAGCAATATTATACGATATTTGTTTTTCTCTTTTTGAATTCACTCTGTATGAAAGTCTCTGTGTCCATCCACATCTCTGCAAATGGCACAATTTCACTCCTTTTTACGGCTGAGTAATATTCCGCTGTATATATGTACCACAACTTTATCCATTCCTCTGTTGATGGACATTTAGGTTGCTTCCATGTCCTAGATATTGTAAATAGTGCTGCAATGAACATTGGGGAGCATGTATCTTTTTGAATTATGGTTTTCTCCAGGTACATGCCCAGGGGTGGAATTGCTGGGTCAAATAGTAGTTCTATTTTTAGTTTTTTAAGGAACCTCCATACTGTTCTCCATAGTGGCTGTATAAATTTACATTCCCACCAATAGTGTAGGAGGGTTCCCTTTTCTCCACACCCTCTCCAGCATTTATTGTTTCTAGATTTTTTGATGATGGCCATTCTGACTGGTGTGAGATGATATCTCATTGTAGTTTTGATTTGCATTTCTCTAATGATTAATGATGTTGAGCATTCTTTCATGTGTTTGTTGGCCATCTGTATATCTTCTTTGGATAAATGTCTATTTAGGTCTTCTGCCCATTTTTTGATTAGGTTGTTTTTTTTTTGATATTGAGCTATATGGGTTGTTTATACATTTTGGAGATTGATCTCTTGTCAGTTGCTTCATTGGCAAATATTTTCTCCCATTTCTAGGGTTGTCTTTTTGTCTTGTTTATGGTTTACTTTGCTGTGCAAAAGCTTTTAAGTTTCCATTAGACCCCATTTGTTTATTTTTGGGTTTATTTTCATTACTCTAGGAGGTGGGTCAAAAAAAATTTTTGCTCTGGTTTATGTCAAAGAGTGTTCTGCCTATGTTTTCCTCTAAGAGTTTTATAGTGTCTGGCCTTAAATTTAGGTCTTTAATCAATTTTGAGTTTATTTTTGTGTATGGTGTTAGGGAGTGTTCTAATTTCATTCTTTTACATGTAGCTGTCCAGTTTTCCCAGTACCACTTATTGAAGAGACTGTCTTTTCTCCACCATATGTTCTTGCCTCCTTTGTCATAGATTAGGTGATCATAGGTGCCTGGGTTTATCTCATAGGCTTTCTATCCTATTCCATTGATCTATTTTCGTTTTTGTGCAGGTACCATACTGCTTTGACGACTGTAGCTTTTTAGTACAGTCTGAAGTCAGGGAGCTTGATTCCTCCAGCTCTGTTTTTCTTCTTCAAGATTGCTTTGGCTAACTGAGGTCTTTTGTGTTTCCATACAAATTGTAAAATTTTTTCTTCTAATTCTGTGAAAAATACCATTGGTAATTTGATAGGGATTGTATTGAATCTGTAGATTGCTTTGGGTAGTATAGTCATTTTCATAATGTTGATTCTTCCAATCCAAGGACATAGTATATCTCTCCATCTGTTTGTATCATGTTTTATTTCTTTCTTCAGTATCTTACAGTTTTCCAAGTACAGGTCTTTTGCCTTCTTAGGTAGGTTTATTCCTAGGTATTTTATTTTATTTTTTTTATGTGATGGGAAATGAGATTGTTTCCTTGATATCTCTTTCTGATATTTCATTGTTAGTGTATAGGGATGCAAGGGATTTCTGTGTATTAATTTTGTATCCTGAAACTTTACCAAGTTCATTGATGAGCTCTGTTAGTTTCCTAGTAGCAACTTCAGGGTTTTCTATGCATAGTATTATGTCATCTGCGAACAGTGACAGTTTTACTTCTTCTTTTCCAATTTGTATTCCTTTTATTTCCTTTTCTGTGATTGATGTGGCTAGGATTTCCAAAACTATGTTGAATAATAGTGGTGGGAGTGAGCATCCTTGTCTTGTTCCTGATCTTAGAGCAAATGCTCTCAGATTTTCACCATTGAGAATGATGTTTGCCGTGGGTTTGTTGTATATGGCTTTTATTATGTGGAGGTAATTTCCCTCTGTGCCCACTTTCTGGAGAGTTTTTATCAGAAATGTGTGTTGAATTTTGTTACAAGCTTTTTCTGCCTCTATTGAGGTCATCATATGGTTTTTATTCTTCAATTTTTTAATATGGTATATCACAATGATTGATTTGTGTATATTGAAAAATCCTTGCATCCCTGGGATAAATTCTGCTTGTTCATGGTGTATGATTCTTTTAACGTGTTGCTGGATTCTGTTTGCTACTTTTTTGTTGAGGAGTTTTGCATCTATGTTTATCAGTGATATTGGCATGCAATTTTGTTTTTTTGTGATATCGTTGTTGGTTTTGGTATCAGGGTGATGGTGGCCTCGCAGAATGAGGTTGGGAGTGTTCCTCCATATGCAATTTTTGGGAAGAGTTTGAGAAGGATAGGTGTTAGCTCTTCTCTAAATGTTTGATTGAATTCGCCTGTGAAGCCATTTGTTTTTTGGAAGATTTTAAGTCACAGTTTCGGTTTCATTACTTGTGGTTGGTCTGTTTGTATTTTCTATTTCTTCCTGGTTCAGTCTTGGAAGGTTGTACCTTTCTAAGAATTTTTCCATTTCTTCCAGGTTTTCCATTTTGGGGGCATATAGTTGCTTGTAGTAGTCTCTTATGATCCTTCGTATTTCGGTGGTGTCAGTTGTAACTT
This sequence comes from Neophocaena asiaeorientalis asiaeorientalis, assembly GCF_003031525.2. NCBI lineage: Eukaryota > Metazoa > Chordata > Mammalia > Artiodactyla > Phocoenidae > Neophocaena > Neophocaena asiaeorientalis. The sequence goes on from NW_020173762.1 coordinate 1,539,842, forward strand.
CTCCTTTTTACTTTCTAATTTTATTGATTTGAGTCCTCTCCCTTTTCTCTTGATGAGTCTGCCTAAAGGTTAATTAATTTTATTTATCTTCTCAAAAATCTAGCTTTTAGTTTCATTGATCTTTGCTTTTGTTTCCTTCAGTTCTATTTGATTTATTTCTGCTCCAATCTTTATGATTTCTTTCCTTCTATTAACTTTGGGCTTTGTTTGTTCTCCTTTCTCTAGTTGCTTTAGGTGTAAGGTTAGGTTGTTTATTTGAGATTTTTCTTGTTTCTTGAGCTAGGATTGTATTGCTATAAACTTCCCCCTTAGAACTGCTTTTGTTGCCTCCCATAGGTTTTGGGTTATCATGTTTTTGTTGTTATTTGTTTCTAGGTGTTTTTTGATTTCCTCAGTGATCCATTGGTTTTTTAGTAGCATGTTATTTAGCCTCAATGCGTTTGTGTTTTTTACAATTTTTTTCCTGTAATTGATTTCTAATCTCATCGCGTTGTGGTTGGAAAAGATGCTTGATATATTTTCAGTTTTCTTAAACATACCGAGGCTTGATTTGTGACCCAAGATGTAATCTATCCTGGAGAATGTTCCATGTGTACTTGAGAAGAAAGTGTATTCTGCTGTTTTCGGGTGGAATGTCCTATAAATATCAGTTAAGTCTATTTGGTCTAATGTGTCGTTTAAGGCCCATGTTTCCTTATTACTTTTCTGTCTGGATGAGCTGTCCATTGGTGTAAGTGGGTTTTTAAAAATCCCCCACTATTGTTGTGTTACTGACAATTTCCCTTTCATGCCTGTTAGCATTTGCCTTATATATTGAGGTGTTCCTATGTTGAGTTCATATATATTTACAATTGTTATATCTTTACTTGGATTGATCCCTTGATCAGTATGTAGTCTCCTTCTTTGTCTCTTGTAACATTCTTTATTTTAAAGTCTATTTTGTCTGATGGGAGTATTGCTACTCCAGCTTTCTTCTGATTTCCATTTGCATGGAATATCTTTTTCCATCCCTTCACTTTCAGTCTGTATGTGTCCCTAGGTGTGAAGTGGGTATCTGGTAGACAGCATATATATGCATGTTGTTTTTGTATCCATTCAGCCAGTCTATGTTTTTTTTTTTTTTTAAACATCTTTATTGGAGTATAATTGCTGTACAATGTTGTGTTAGTTGTTGCTGTATAACAAAGTGAATCAGCTATATGCATACATATATCCCCATATCCCCTCCCTCTTGTGTTTCCCTCCACCCCTCCCTATCCCACTGCTCTTGGTGGTCACACCCTCAGAATGGGAGAAAATATTTGCAAATGAAGCAACTGACAAAGGATTAATCTTCAAAATATACAGGTCTATGTGTTTTGGTTGGAACATTTAATCCATTTACATTTAGGGTAATTATTGATATATATGTTCTTATTGCCATTTTCTTAATTGTTTTGGGTTTATTTTTGTAGGTCTTTTTTCTTCCCTTCCTTTTCTGTTCTATTCTCTTGTGGTTTGGTGACCCTCCTTAGTGTTGTGTTTGGGTTGCCTTTTCTTTTGTGTGTGTATATCTGTTGTAGTTTTTTGGTTTGCATTTTCTATGAGGTTTAGATATATCAATCTCTATATATACAAATTTGTTTTAAGTTGCTGGTCTCTTAACTTCAAATGCAGTTCCCATTTCCTGCATTTGTACTCTCCTCTTCTCATAGTTGCTGGTTTTGATACTATATTTGTGCGTGGATGAGTTTCTACTTTTATTGTGTGTTTGCCTTTATTGGTGAGCTTTCCCATTTACAATTTTCTTGTTTCTAGTTGTGGCTCCTTTTTTTCCCCCCTGCCTAGAGAAGTTCCTTTAGCATTTGTTGTAAAGCTGGTTTAGTGGTACTGAATTCTCTTAGCTTTTGCTTATCTGTAAAGCTTTTGTTTTCGCCATTGAATCTGAATGAGAGCTTTGCTGGGTAGAGTATTTTGGATAAATACTCAGAAGTGGGATTACTGAATCATATGATAGTTCTACTTTAAAATTTTTGAGGAAGCTCTATACTGTTTTCCATAATGGTGGCATCATTTTATATTTCCACCAGCAGTGCACAAGTATTCCATATGCTTGACATCCTTTGCAACACTTCTTTACTTTCTTTCTCTCTCTATTTTTTTTATAGCCATCCTAACAAGTCTGAGCTGACACCTGTTTATAGTTTTGATTTGCATTTCCCTTATGATTTGTGATTTGGGCATCTTTTCCTATACCCATTAGCCATTTGTATGTCTTCTTTGGAGAAATGTCTATTCCAGTCCTTTGCCCATTTTTAATCAGGATGTTTTTTGTTTTGTTTTGTTTTTTAACTGAGTTTTCGGAGTTCCTTGTATATTTTGGATATTAACCATTTATCAGATATAAGTTTTTAAATATTTTCTCCTAATCTGTAGGTTGCCTTTCATTCTGTTGCTTGTTTCCTTCACTGTGCAGAAGACTTTTATCTTGATGTAGTCTTACCTGTCCATTTTTGCTCTTGTTACCTGTGCTCTTGGTGTTTTATCCAAGAAATCATTGCCAAAACCAATGTCATAAACCTTTTCCTCTGTTTTTCTCTAGGAGTTTTATAGTTTCAGGTCTATGTTTAAGTTTTTAATCAATTTTGCATTGATCTTTGTGTGTGGTATTAGTGACCAATTTCCTTCTTTTTCACATGGATATCCAGTTTCCCAACACCATTTGCTGAAGAGATAATCCTTTCCCCACTGTATTATTTTTGTCATTCTTGTTAAAGATCATTTGACCATATTTGTGTGGGTTTACTGTTGAACTTGCTCTTCTGTTCCAATGGTGTATATGTCTGTCTTTTTGCGTGCATCATACTTTTTTGATTACTCTTGCTTCACAGTATATTTTGAAATCAGGACATGTGATACCTCAACTTTTGTTCTACTTTCTAAGATTGCTTTGGCTGTTTGGGGTCATTTGTGATTACATATGAATTTTAGGACTGTATTCTTCTATTTCTGTGAAAAATGCCATTGGAAAATGATAGACATTGCATTGAATTTGTAGATCATTTTGGGTAGTATGGACATTTAAACAATATTAAGTCTTCCAGTCCATAAACACAGAATGTCTTTATTTGTGCCTTCTTTAATTCCTTTCAGCAATGTTTTGTAGTTTTTGTGTATATGTCCTTTGTCTATGTTTTGTAGTTTTTGTGTATATGTCCTTTGTCTCCTTGTTTAAGTTTATAACTAAGTGTTTTGTTATTTTTGATACTATTTTAAATGGACTTTTTTTCTCAATTTCCTTTTCAGATTGTTAGTGTTAGTGTACAGACATGCAACTGAGTTTTGTATATTGATTTTGTTTCATTACACCTTGCTGAATATGATTATTAGTTCTAGTAATTTTTAGTGAAACTTTAGGATTTTCCCCATACAAGACCCTGTCATCTGCAAACAGATAATTTTACTTCTTCTTTTCAAATTTAGATGCTGTTCATTTCTTTTTCTTACCTAATTGCTGTAGTTAGCAATTTCAGTACTATGTTGAATAGAAGTGGCGAGAGTTGGCATCCTTATCTTATTCTGAATCTTAGAGGAAAAGTTTTTAGCTTTTTACTGTTGTATATGCTGTTAGCTGTGCCTTGTCATATATGGCATTTACTATGTTGTAGTAATCTCCTTCTTTTCCTAGTTTGTTGAGAGTTTTATCAAGAAAGTGGTGTTGAATTTTGTCACATACTTTTTCTTCATCTATTGAGGTGATTGTATGATTGCTATTCTTCTTTGTGTTAATGTAGTACATCACATTTATTGGTTTTCATATGCTGAAATAGCCTTGCATCCTAGGCATAAATCCCACTTGATCATCGTGTATGATCCTTTTAATGTGCTTTTGAATTCAGATTTCTAATATTTTTTTGAGGGCTTTTGCATCTATATTCATCAAGGATATTGGCCTATAATTTTCTTTTCATGCAGGATCCTTGTCTGGATTTAGTATTAGGGTAAAGCTAGCTTTGAAAAATGAGTTTGGAAGTGTTCCCTCTTCTTCAATTTTCTGGGAAGAATTTCAAAGAATTGCAGCTAATTCTTTTTTAAATGTTTGGTAGAACTCTCCAGTGAAGCAATCAGGTCCTGGACTTTTCTTTGGGAGGTTTTGATTACTGATTTGATCTTCTCACCTGTTATTGGCCTGTTCAGATTTCCTATTTCTTCATGATTCATTCTTGGTAGGCAGTATGTTTCTGGTAATTTTCCATTTCTTTTAGGTTGTCCATATTGTTAGTATATAATTTTTATAGTATTCTCATAATTCTTTTCATTTCTGTAGCATCAGTTATAATATCTGCTCTTACATTTCTGACTTTATTTATTTGATTTTTTTGTGTTTTTTTCCTTGTCTACTTAAAGGTTTATTAATTTTGCTGACCTTATAAAAAACTCAGTTTCATTGATTTTTTTCTATTGTTTTTCTGTCCTCTGTTTTGTTTATTTGTGCTCTAATCTTTATCATTTCTTGACTTCTGATAATTTCGAACTTAGTTTGTTCTCTTTTTTGCTAGTCTGTTGAGATGTAAAGTTAGCTTTTTAAATAAATATTTTATATTATGTTATATTTAATATATAAAATATACAATGTGATTAATTATATAATGGAAAATCAATTATATTAATAGGATTAATTACATTAATGTAATTAAATTGGTTAATATGTATTATATGATTATATGAATATAATTGTATATGATATATAATTATATGTTTTATTAATAATATATAATATAATATTAATACATACTATTTTATATTATAAATCTATAATGAATCTAAAATATCATTATATTTTTCCTCCTTCTATAACACAAAGAACAAAAACATTTTCAATCAATATGACATAGTACTTTCTTATTCCTTAGAAGTGTTGCATTATATTTATTGAAAAAGCTGTTTTAGTCCAATTTTTGACATAGATCTTTCATATATCACTCTTATATATATATTAAAAGAAACATGTAAATGAAATGAATTCTGTAGTGATTTCTAAAATGTCTTCACATTCAGACTCTTCTGAATCTATGTCATCAGAGACTGTGTTTTTCCATATAATATTGTATTCTGTGACGTCAAGAGAATTGGTGATGCAATAGTTATGAAATAGTCCTCCACTATTGTCTTCCGCATTTTCTACCAAGCAGCTGCCATCCATTCTGTAAGCTTTCATGTTGTTTATTTTGTTCTTAACACAAGGACTGGCAATGAAGCTACACCATTGACCACTGCCCTGCTGACAATAATTATGAGGCACTATTCTGACTTTAGATATATTAAGATGTGAAAAAATGTAGGTCTTAGAATCAGTGACATATGGTGTTGAAAAGCTTTCCGTGGAGGATGTGATTAATATATTAAGTCCAGCTTTTAATGTATTTAATATTATGCCACAAGACTATGTCCTCTGCCCTGCCCTGTTCAAAATAAGCATTAACATTCTAGATGATATGAATATCAAAATTACATATTATAGGAAGCTGAAGTGAATAGTCAATAAAATAGTCTTTATTATCTAATAAAGAGCACAAACAGAAGGAATTTAATAGGGATTTACTGTAGTTCTGGTTACACCGCTGCCTCTGCTCACAGGGAAATTCCCCACTGATCCAATTTAGTTTACTTTGGTGAAGGGGCAAGAGCCTTCCCTCAGACCCTCAATCTAACATGGAATATCCACGTTCAAAGTTTTGTTTGGGATAGGTGGGAAGAACTCTGGTAGCAGATTGTTCAGTATGCTTGATCAGCAGATTGTAAACAGGTAATGAATTGATGGACAGAATCTATGCTGAAGGACAAGTCCCAGGCCTTTTTTGACTCATAGTAAACCAAAAGCTCTTTTCAAAATGTTGTTTAAAAATCCTTTTCCTTTCAACATAACTCTTAAAGCCTCTTATCTTCTCACTGTCAGTGAGGAGGTTGAGTCATCCAACTGGTTCTTCACCACTTACTTTGAGATTTGTATTTGGTATGACATCTCACTTTGGTATTTGACACACCTCACCTTAGCGTCTTAGTAGAAGCTTCCATTTTAGCATTAGGTTACAGGGTGAGTTTAAGATGCTGCACTAAAACATGTAAACTGTTACTGGTCAAAGTAGAAAAATTACTGAATAGAGAATCAGAAACTTCAGTTTCTGAGTTTGAATCTGTAACAAATTCTTTATATTAGATATTTTCAACATTTTGTTTGTTTTGTCAAAATGCACACAGTAAATGAAAATTACTTATGTGATACATTCTCACACAAAATTTTCAGTTTCATCATCATAAATCTATTGATAATACTTTTATACTGAATCAAAATAGTATATTGACATTCAGGTAAGAGAGAAGTGTAAGAGTGTAAGTATAAGTTCATAAATTCTGCTCTAGAAAACTGAAAATAGTTAAAAATTTTCTTCTATTTTTAATAACACATTACTTGCAGTGTGGTTTAAAATTGCTAATGACAACAGTGTGTTGAGACTCTTTGCTGAGAACTCCTATTCTATGTGGTCTTGAGGAAGTTATTTTGATTCTTGACTTTTTTTTCACCTGAAAATAAGAAGTGATCCAGAAGGTGCCTTTCAGTTCTCAGACAATTTATTGCCATATATAGGATGAAGAGTTAGGGTTAATTGCAAAACATGTAAAAGACATGTATTTTAGTTGAGTTATACGAATATACAATACAAATATTTTAAAAATGAAAGACAATGACTATATGCAGATTTTAGTATTTCAAAATCAGTATAATTATTGAATCGATATAATTATTGATTTTGAAATAAGAAAACGTATACAAGATATATATTAAGATTTTCATCTATATCTTTAACTTTTCATTTTCAGATTGCTTAAGTAAATACCTTGAGTATTCCTGAAAGAAGGGGAGAGGAAGGAGTATGCTGTAACTGAATTTACCTCATTACTTCTGAAAACTGCTTATTAAGAACTATTACCTCATATAGTTTGATAGTGCAGCTCCTCTTATATGATGAGAGCTCTCCAGGCAGGTTAGTTTTTTATAATTCAATCTAGATGATAACAGATAACTTTAGCAAAAAGATCTACTCTTTAAACCACTATGATTACACTATTTTGTTCAGTATTTTACCTTTTCATAGGATATTTTACATGCTAAATTTCATCTTTGATATTTTCTTGTGTCACAGAAAAGGATCCTTATGCTTTTACCAGGTAATTGTAATGAGATATGATGCTGCTTTAACAAAACTTTTTTCTGTCTAGTTTGATAGCTCTTGACCTTGGCTGCAAAATTGAAATAATCTGGAAAGTCTTTGGAAAAAATACTTTGCCCCAACCTCAGGGATTCTGAGTTATCTGCTTGGGAATGGGGCCTATGCATTAGCTACTTTTGAAAAGTTTCTTAGGTGAGATCTAAGAGTCTGGGCTGAGACCCATTTCCATATATAAATTTTTATATTTCTTTGTCAGAATTATTTTCCTTCTTATTATGAGACCAGTCTGTATATTTCACTAACTTCTAGCCCAGAGTCATATTGTGAATAAGGTACAGAACATTTCTTAGTCAGATGTGAGTGTAAGTGAAAACATATAGTGTTAAAAATAGTTAAATTTAGGAATAGGAAAAATGTAAAAAGTTAGATATTTACAGGTAGAGTAGTTTGAGTATGTTATTTTTCCAGGTTCATCATGTCCTATTACTTCCCTGACTAGAAGGTCATTTTGTCTTTTAGCTAATGACATTTGAATAGAGCTCAAGGTGGACCTACCTCTGATTGAATTCTTCCTAGAAAATATATTTTTTTTGGGGGGTGAATAAGATCCTGATATGGTGTGTTATTACATTCTGCAGAGGATATTTAAGTTTCTGGCAGTAACTAATTTATTCTGAGCTAAATATTAATCCACGTCTTTGATGATAATGCATGATGATAATGACTTGTATCCTGTTCTCAAGTAGTGGCCAGGAATATCATTTCTATATGTAAACCAAATCCCAGCCAAGACCTAATTTTAGGTGGGATCTGAGTGATAAAACTCAGCAGGAGACATGTTTTTTTAATATTACTTTTTCTCTATGCTTGTATTACTAGTATAATTAATAGTATTTTCTTCATTCTTGTATTACTATTATTATTTTTATTATTCACTGCCAGTGACTTCTCTTTGCAGAGATGGGATTTACATGTTACCCATTATTTTATTTATCTTTTTATCCATTATTCTTTGGAGTGAAGTTTCAAATGGGAGATTGTTTTCAGTCCAGGAAGCCTTAATTGGATATCCATTTTGAACAATGCATGGATTTGTCTCTATGAGGATTAGAAAGGTAGTAAGACAAATAACTTGTCCTCAGGTGGTTTATAATGATGAACAATGTAGTATTAGTATGTTGTTCAGAGTGCTGGGAGTACTCTAATAGAAGCATGATATTGAATATTAACTCTTAAACAACAATCCTCATTTTATATTTTCAAAACTATTAGAACATGCAATTTTTGCTCTAAAAAAGTGATCATCAGACATAGTTGGATTTGACTAAGCAGAACAGAATATGATTACGGACCTCACATATAAAAGATACTCAAGCTAAAAATTATAGTGTTTTGACGGTGTTCTGAGATTTGTTTTAACACATGAAGACATATGAAATATAAAATTTTCAGAAGACATTCTTTCGATATTGTAACTTTAGGCTTATTAATAGATAAGAGACAAACTTTTCTAAGTTAAAAAAAGTCATTTTAATGAAATACAAAGAATGCTAGTTTTTGTCTGTCACAGATATTTTTGGAGTCCCATATCCCAGTGACACACCTGAGATTAACTGCATTAGCAGTAAAATTTCGTATGCTGCTGGTTTCCTACCGCAAGTGGCTGTGAGTCTTTTCCTCCTTGCCTGAGGGTTTCTCTGGCTTGGTGCAAACTTTCTCTGCAGTACACTGGCAACCAAGAAATAGGACATAGTGAATATACTTAGAGGCAACCCTCGTCCAATGGGGATGGGGGTTTTTAATAACGGCCTTAGCCTCCCATTGTCAGGTGGGATGATTCTGATGCATGTTTCATGTCATCTGTCTAAGTGCACCCAGAGGACTAGAAACCAATGGGCCATGAAATTAACCTGCTTACTGGGGCTTACTTATTTTGGGTTTTCTTCTCACTTTTCTCATTTCCTTATTTGTGCTTCCCGAGATCACTATCTAAAATAACTTCCTTGGGTCAGCATTTGTTTCGGGGGGAACCAGAACAAAGCCATCTCTCAATATCTATTCTTTCCTACTTCTTATAGAATAGAAACCTTGAGTTTCTGCTGGTCCATTGCTTTTCACAATAAAGAGTATATTTCTCTGCCCTCTTTGTAACTATATATGATCATGTGACCAACTTCTGTTAAATATAACATGAGTAGAAATTTTGGTTGCACCTTCCAGGTTGTGCTTTTAATGGTGGGAACATCATGCTATTTCCCCTTTTCTCTTCTCTAGATGGAGGTAAGCCATCTTGACTATACAGTAGAAGGCTCACCACTTTTGCAGATTTGGGAAAAGACAACAGAAGCCTGGATATCAAACACTGTAGAGCCTCTGTGCCAGTGTAAAATGCTTGTATTCAGGCTTTACTTAAAAGAGAAACAAGCTTCTCCCTTATTTTTGTCTCTTACTTTATTTTTTATCTCTCTCTTATAGCAACCTAAACTATATTATAATTATTATGTTGTCTACACAGTTAAATATAAATACATGGTATTGTATCTAAGAGCAGAATTACATTATAAGGCCAGTGGAAAGATTTTTTCTGTAGTAACATATATCACACCTAGATAGAAATAAGATAATTACAATTCCCTAAGAGATGATGCTTACCTTATTTTTAGCGCTTTAAATGTGAGAATTTTAACTGAAATTGTCAGGCAGATTTTATCACTCCAGGAACTAGTTCAAAAATACTTGGAATAGTTGTTTAGCTTAAGCAGATACAAAATGACATGTAATTAGAAAAATACGATTGAATCTTCTCTCTGGAATGAGAACATTATGCATTTTATGATGCATTAGCTTAAGCATACACATATTCAACAACAATAAAGGTAGTTTGTTGATTGTGATATGAACTTGCAGTTCTTCCCAACTACGGACTTTTTGGTAATGAGGTTACTGAGAAATCATTACAAGTTTTTAAGTTATACCTGCCAAGTTAATAAATATGTATTTTTTAAAAAAGATCATCTCTGGGCATTTGAGGAACACCAGAGGATGGGAAACGGCATTAATGAGCAGTGCTGAGAGCTCTTTGTGAATTGGCCATACTATTATTACAGGATGCTTATTTTCAGTTTTCAGAACATTTTTTACCTCTGATAATATTTTATTTCAAGCACTGAGTTTTTATCACAAGTTCTCTATGGACATGAATTCCCTGAGATATTTCCTGAAAAGTTTGTGTTATTATATTTAACTTGAGACTGGCTTCTGTCTTTAATTGGAGTATACTGTTCTGCATTTGTACTGGTTGTAATTTTCTCAGTTTCTTGGGTTGATCAGTAGGACTCTATTTACTCATTCATTTATTCACTCATTCATTCACTATTTCAGGCACAGTAGTAAGCAATGTCACTTTCCATTTGGGCATTAAGCTTAAGACAGATGCCTTCTTTGGCAGCAACGCAACATCGTTTTGAACATCTCAAGCACCAACCTAGTGACACTGGCTATGGTGGCATTACTCTGAACTGTCCCATAGCCATGACATGGACTTATTTGTTCTTCTATTCCTGCTTTTGGTTGTTATATTTGCACTATAATCATATACTCATACTATTGTTTTATAAAAACATTAGGTTTTCTTTTATGATAACTTAAAGTTGAACTTTCTTATTTGCTCTGGATATAGTCTCCAAATGGTCATTAATGACTTATTTTAACCTTGACATATTTAAATTTTCTAGTATATCTAACTTTTCCTTTTAATTAAAAAGGTGATGGTTTTGTTGCTTCTCAAAAAGGTGAGGAAGGAAAATGCAGGGGGTTTTGCCAGAACAAGGCTGTGGAGAATCCACAGAGCCATTAACAGAGAGAAAGCTTATGTTCTGAAAAGGTCAGTGACATGTATTGGCTGAGATTATTTTGAGCTCTGGTTTTCTTTATCGTCAAGTGCTCCTGAATACATTATTGTTAATCTCTAAGTTAACCTAATGAATTATTCCATATACAATATTCATGCTTAACTAAGTAGTGTCATAAGGGTAAAAGAAAAAGTTTTTTTTTTTTGTAAACAGAAATGTGCAGACTAAAACCTAAAATGAAAAGCAAATTATTCTGTTTCCTTTTGGCTTCTTTGATTTCAGTGAAAAGATAGTATCAAAAGTTTAGTGCTGTCTCAGGTCACCTCTTATAAAAACAACTTTGTATCTCCTATTTGAATTTTTTTGTTAGTTTCTGCTTTATAACAAAGTGAACCAGTTATACATATAGATAGGTTCCCATATCTCTTCCCTCTTGCATCTCCCTCCCTCCCACCCTGCCTATCCCAACCCTCTAGGTGGTCACAAAGCAACGAGCTGATCTCCCTGTTCTATGTGGCTGCTTCCCACTAGCTATCTATTTTACATTTGGTAATGTATATCCTGGTGTTAGGGAGGGTTCTAATTTCATTCTTTTACATGTAGCTGTCTAGTTTTCCCAGCACCACTTATTGAAGAGGCTCTCTTTTCTCCATTGTATATTCTTGCCTCCTTTATCAAAAATAAGGTGACCATATGTGCATGGATTTACCTCTGGGCTTTCAATCCTGTTTTATTGATCTATATTTCTGTTTTTGTGCCACTACCATACTGTCTTGATTACTGTAACTTTGTAGTATAGTCTTAAGTCTGGGAGCCTGATTCCTCCAGCTCCATTTATCTCTCTCAAGAGTGCTGTGGCTATTCGGGACCTTTTGTGTTTCCATACAAACTGTGAAATTTTTTGTTCTAGTTCTGTGAAAAATGCCATTGGTAGTTTGATAGGGATTGCATTGAATCTGTAGATTGCTTTGGGTAGTATTTTCATTTTCACAATGTTGATTCTTCCAATCCAATATAAATATAAATAAATATACCATGTGGTATATCTCTCCATCTGTTTGTATCATCTTTAATTTCTTTCATCAGTGTCTTAAAGTTTTCTGCATACACCACAGTCTCAAATTCAGTGCTTGTGATTGGTCTGTTTATAAGTTATTTCTTCCTGGTTCAGTCTCAGCAGGTTGTGCTTTTCTAAGAATTTGTCCATTTCTCCCAGGTTGTCCTTTTTATTGGCATATAGTTGGTTGTAGTAGTCTCTCACGATCCTTTGTATTTCTGCAGTGTTCGTTGTTACTTTTCCTTTTTCATTTCTAATTCTATTGATTTGAGTCTTCTCCCTTTTTTTTCTTGATGAGTCTGGCTAATGATTTATCAATTTTGTTTATGGTCTCAAAGAACAAGCTTTTAGTTTTATTGATCTTTGCTATTGTTTCCTTCATTTCTTTTTCATTTATTTCTGTTTTTGGATAGAATGTCCTATAAATATCACTTAAATCCACCTTCTTTAATGTATTATTTAAAGCCAGTGTTTCCTTATTTATTTTCATTTTGGATGATCTGTCCATTGGTGAAAGTGGGGTGTTAAAGTCCCCTACTATTATTGTGTTACTGTCGATTTCCCCTTTTATGGCTTTTAGCATTTGCTTTATGTGTTGAGGTGCTCATATGTTGGGTGCATAAATATTTACAATTTACAATTGTTATATCTTCTTCTTGGATCGATCCCTTGATCATTATGTAGTGTCCTTCTTTGTCTCTTGTAATAGTCTTTATTTTAAAGTCTGTTTTGTCTGACATGGGAATTGCTACTCCAGCTTTCTTTAGATTTCCATTTGCATGGAATATCTTTTTCCATCCCCTCACTTAAAGTCTGTATGTGTCCCTAGGTCTGAAGTGGGTCTCTTGTAGACAGCATATATACGGTTCTTGTTTTTGTATCTATTCAGCCAGTCTATGTCTTTCGGTTGGAGCATTCAGTCTATTTACATTTAAGGTAGTTATCTATATGTATGTTCGTGTTACCATGGTCTTAATTGTTTTGGGTTTGTTTTTGTAGGTCTTTTCCTTCTCTTGTGTTTCCTGCCTAGAGAAATTCCTTTAGCATTTGTTATAAAGGTGGTTTGGTGGTGCTGAATTCTCTTAGCTTTTGCTTGTCTGTAAAGGTTTTAATTTCTCCATCGAATCTGAATGAGATCTTTGCTGGGTAGAGTAATCTTGGTTTTAGGTTTTTCCCTTTCATCACTTTAAATATGTTCTGCCACTTCCTTCTGGCTTGCAGAGTTTCTGCTGAAAGATCAGCTATTAACCTTATGGGGATTCCCTTGTATGTTATTTGTTGCTTTTCCCTTGCTGCTTTTACTATTTTTTCTTTGTATTTAATTTTTTATTGTTTGTTTAATATGTGTCTTGGTGTGTTTCTCCTTGGATTTATCCTGTATGGGACTCTCTGAGCTTCCTGGACTTGATTAACTATTTCCTTTCTCATATTAGGTAAGTTTTCAAGTATAATCTCTTCAAATATTTTCTCAGTTCCTTTCTTTTTCTCTTCTTCAGAGACCCCTATAATTCGAATATTTGTGTGTTTAATGTTGTCCCAAAGGTCTCTGAGACTGTCCTCAATTCTTTTCATTCTTTTTTCTTTATTCGGCTCTGCATTAGTTATCTCCACTATTTTATCTTCCAGGTCACTTATCTGTTCTTCTGCCTCTGTTATTTTGCTATTGATTCCTTCTAGAGAATTTTAAATTTCATTTATTGTGTTGTTCATCATTGTTTGGTTTCTCTTTAGTTTTTCTCGGTCCTTGTTAAACGTTTCTTGTATTTTCTCCATTTTATTTACAAGATTTTGGATCATCTTTACTGTCATTACCCTGAATATTTTTTCAGCTATACTGCCTATTTCCTCTTCATTTGTTTGGTCTGGTGTGTTTTTGTCTTGCTCTTTCATCTGCTGTCTGTTTCTCTGTCTTCTCATTTTGCTTAATTTACTGTGTTTGGGGTCTCCTTTTCACAGCCTGCAGGTTCGTGGTCCCTGTTGTTTTTGGTGTCAGCCCCCAGTGGCTAAGTTTTGTTCAGTGAGTTGTGTAGGCTTCCTGGTGGAGGGGACTACTGGTGCCTGTGTTTTGGTGGATGAGGCTGGATCTTGTCTTTGTGGTGGGCAGGTCCACATCTGGGGGTGTGTTTTGGGGGGTCTGTGACCTTATTATGATTTTAGGCAGCCTCTCTGCTAATGGATGAGGTTGTGTTCCTGTCTTGCTAGTTGTTTGGCATAGGGTCTCCAGCACTATAGCTTGCTGGTCGTTTAATGGAGCTGGGTCTTAGCGTTGAGATGGAGATCTCTGGGAGAGTTTTTGCCATTTGATATTGTGTGGAGCTGTGAAGTCTCTGGTGGACCAATGTCCTGAACTTGGCTCTCCCATCTCAGAGGCACAGGCCTGACACTTGGCCAGAGCACCAAGACCCAGAAGAAAAGGGAAAAGAAAGGAAAGGAAGGAAGGAAGGAAGAAAGAAAGAAGGAAAGAAAGGAAGAAAGAAAGAAGGAAAATAAAGTAATCAAAATAAATTTTTTTTAATTATTAAAAATAAAAAAATTTGAAAGGTAATAAAAAGGAAAGGAAGAAAGAAAGAAGAGAGAGACTAAACCAACAAACAAATCCACCAATGATAACAAGTGCTAAAAAAACAAAAAAAAAACCAAACAAGCAGGCAGACAGAACCTTAGGGTGAATAGTAAAAGCAAAGCTATACAAATCACACAAAGAAGCATACACATACATACTCACAAAAAGAGAAAAAGGAAAAAAAAAAAAAATATATATATATATAAAAAATGAAGAGAGTAAATAAATCAGTAAACAAATCTACCAATATAATAAACTGTTAATACTAAACTAAGATAAATATAAAAAACCAGAAACAAATTAGATGCAGAGAGCAAACTCCAGGTCTACAGTTACTCCCTAAGTCCACTGTCTCAATTTTGGGATGATTTGTTGTCTATTCAGGTGTTCCACAGATGCAGGGTACATCAAGTTGATTGTGGAGATTTAATCCGCAGCTCCTGAGGCTGCTGGGAGAGATTTCCCTTTCTCTTCTTTGTTCGCACAGCTCCTGGGGTTCAGCTTTGGATTTGGCCCCACCTCTGAGTGTAGGTCTCCTGAGGGTGTCTGTTCTTTGCTTAGACAGGACGTGGTTAAAGGAGCAGCTGATTAGGGGGCTCTGGCTCACTCAGGCCAGGGGGAGGGGAGGGGTATGGAATGTGGAATGCAGGGCGAGCCTGCGGCAGCAGAGGCCAATATGATTTTGCAAAAGCCTGAGGCACGCCATGCGTTCTCCCGGGGAAGTTGTCCCTGGATCACGGGACCCTGGCTGTGGTGGGCTGCATGGGCTCCCAGGAGGGGAGGTGTGGAGAGTGACCTGTGCTTGCACACAGGTTTCTTTATGGCGGCAGCCGCAGCCCTTGCGCCTCCTGCCCGTCTCTGGTGTCCATGCTGACAGCCGCGGCTTGTGCCTGTCTCTGGAGCTCATTTAGGTGGCGCTCTGAATACCCTCTCCTCCTGCACCCCGAAACAATGGTCTGTTGCCTGTTAGGCAGGTACAGCCTTTTTCCTGGACTCTCTCCCAGCTAGATGTGGCGCAATAGTCCCCTTCAGGCTGTGTTCATGCAGCCAGCCCCAGTCCTCTCCCTGGGATCTGACCTCTGAAACCAGAGCCTCAGCTCCCAGCCCCCGCCCGCCCCAGCGGGTGAGCAGACAAGCCACTCAGGCTGGTGAGTGCTGGTCAGCACCGATCCTCTGTACAGGAATCTCTCCGCTTTTCTCTCTGCACCTCTGTTGCTGCGCACTCCTTTGTGGCTCCAACGTTTCCCCGCCGCCTGCCAACCCCTGTCTCTGCCAGTGGATGGGCTTCCTAGTGTGTGGAAATTTTTCCTCCTTCACAGCTCCCTCCCAGAAGTGCAGGTCCTGTCCCTATTCTTTTGTCTCTGTTTTTTCTTTTTTCTTTTGCCCTACCCAGATACGTGGGGAGTTTCTTGCCTTTTTGGAAGTCTGAGGTCTTCTGCCAGCATTCAGTAGGTGTTCTGTAGGAGTTGTTCCACGTGTAGATGTATTTCTGACGTATTTGTGTGGAGGAAGGTGATCTCCGCGTCTTACTCTTCCACCATCTTGAAGGTCTCCTCCTATTTGAATTTAATGTAAAACTGACATCCTGCATGCAGCCCAAAGTATTTTAGGATTATAAGCGCTTTATTTTTAAAATCATGGCTTAAACTACATATAGAAAGATACTTGGCTTAAATGATTTATTCATCATTTCCTCATTATAGTCTTCCATCTGATATAAGGAAGTGGGTGTCTGTTAAGGCATATAGGGATGAAGAGTGTGATAAACATTCTTACTCTGTTTTTTTGCTACTTGTAATACTATTCAGTGAGGGGACTCAAGTGCATGAGGCAAATGAAATTGTGTTTCCTAATATATTTAGATCACATTTCAAACTGCCAGAAGTGGTTCAGCATCTATTCTCCACAGCCTGGCAAATTAGGCTATTTTAATGTGATAAAATATAGTCTTGATGGAAACTTTTATTTTTAGTTTGGTATATTATAAAGGAGTCTTACAAAATCACTGTGTCTGTGTATGTGAGTGTCTGTCTACCCCCATATGCTGTCACAGACAGTTGGCATTGCCTTGGCAACTTTACAAGATCAAATTGCTACATTCAGTATTCAGTGAAAGCAAAACCAGTGCTGCCTCTTCTCCCTGTCTGTAAATGAGAGAAAAGTCAGTCTCTGTAGGTTTGAGTCTTTTGTTGTAGTAAGATAGTTATAAAAGTTATAATAAGCTCCTTTGGGGCAGGGAAATGTTTATTTGATTTTGTGTCAACAGCACCTTGCCAGTACTTGGCTCACAGAAGGTATTCAATAAATCTTTCCTAATCAATGGATTAACAAAAAAACTATCATTGCTTTTGGATTATTTCAGAAGTTTAAAAAACTGCAGTAAACTATTTGGTGATGATCATAGGTTCAGAACTGAGGTGAGTGATTCACAGAAGGCTTCTGCAAAATGTCATTTCTGTGAAGGCTATTCTGCTTTCATTATTCATTCCAAATCTCCTATGAATGCCTCTCATGGGTGGGAATTAACCCCAAGATTCTGGGAAATGTAGTTCCCAGGCTTTCAGACCCTGTGATACAGGGGAGAGCATAGAAGGGGAAGACTTGCTGAGTTGTCAAAAGGTGATACAAAACAGCTTTCTAGGCACAACTTTTATAAAAATTATCTGGAAATGTTGTATCAATGCCTGCATAAGGTGGAATTCAGTATGACTGGTCCAGATCCTAGACTTATACAGGGATCGAGTGCATACAAGTTTCAAAATGCCCTTATTCCTGTGTTGTACCATAGAGTTTTAGATGATACCAGTATATACAGACAATTCTTGTGCTTGTCCTTTTGGGAGTTTTCTTATAGGGTCTGCTCATTGAATTGTCACTTTGAGGAGTCCTTGTAAACAAGAACTAGTTATGGGAAAACCTTGGGGAAATACTTCTTATGGGTGCTGAGATTCTCTGACATCTCCAAGTTTTCCTCTGTAGGAAAAGCAGAGTGGACTATTGATCTTTTTTTTTTTTTAATTGAAGTATAGTTGATTTATAGTATTGTATTAGTTTCAGATGTAGAACATATTGATTTGGTTATTTTTTTGTGCTTATATTCTGTTATACATTATTACAAGATATTGAATATAATTCTCTGTGCTATTTGGTATATCCTTGTTGCTTATCTATTTTATGTACAGTAAGTTTGTATCTGTTATTCCCAAACTCCTAATTTGTCTCTCTCCCCTTCCTCTCTCCTTTGGTAACCATAAATTTGTTTTCTATGTCTGTGAACCTGTTTCTGTTTGTAAATAAGTTCATTTGTTTCATTTCTTTAGATTTCACATGTAAGTGATATCATATGATATTTGTCTTTGTCTGACTTCACTAAGTATAATATTCTCTAGGTCCATCCATTGTTGCTGCAAATGGCAATATTTTACTCTTTTTTATGGCTGATAACAGTCCATTGTGTGTGTGTGTGTGTGTGTGCGTGTGTGTATTGTCTTAAGCCAATTGTCTGTTTTTGGGCACTTGGGTTGCTTCCATGTCTTGGCTATTGTGGATAGTGCTGCACAATTGTCTGTTTATGGGCACTTGGGTTGCTTCCATGTCTTGGCTATTGTGGATAGTGCTGCTGTGAACATTGGGGTACATGTATCTTTTCGGATTAGAGTTTTCATCTTTTCTGGATATACACCCAGGAGTGGGATTCCTTGATCATATGGTAGCTCTGTTTTTAGTTTTTTGTGGAGCCTTCATATGGTTTTCCATAGTGGCTGCACCAATTTACATTCTCACTAACAGTGTAGGAGGGTTCCCTTTTCTCCACACCCTCTCCAGCATTTATTATTTGTAGACTTTTTAAACTATTGAACATAATAAGTTAAACAGGATCTGTAGATGCCCCCTCCCCCCACCTCCTAAGGTAGGTTAAGTAACTACAACAAGGGAAAAACATTTATAATATCTACACATTTTTTCTTAAAATGTTCTCTTTGTTTTGAAATAATTTTTGCTAATTTTTAGAATGCTTCCATTAAAAATTGGAGAAATGTGTCTTCTTTAGTGTCCTGAATGAAGTATGCCATCCCTAGACCACAGTGTCTGCCCTCAGAAAGAGATGAAAAGAGTTTGAAAAAACCTCCCTCCCCATGCCCTTAATCTTGAATAGTGCCTGGTACACAGTAGGTTCACAAAATATATTTTGTCAAATGAATGAATAGATGTATGAAGTAAAACATTATTACTGAGGGTATCAATATTTAGAAAGTTTTTATTTTGTTTTATTTTATTTTATTATGAAGCATTTCTTTGATGTGATAGGTGACTGAAAAATGAGTTTGGCTTCTTTTTATATTACTGTTGACCCAATGTTACACACTGCTTTCCAGGAAACCAT
This sequence comes from Neophocaena asiaeorientalis asiaeorientalis, assembly GCF_003031525.2. Classification (NCBI taxonomy): domain Eukaryota; kingdom Metazoa; phylum Chordata; class Mammalia; order Artiodactyla; family Phocoenidae; genus Neophocaena; species Neophocaena asiaeorientalis. The sequence goes on from NW_020173762.1 coordinate 1,558,905, forward strand.
CTCTGTGGGGGAGCCAGTAAGTCTGACTACCAGATATCTTCTTTCTAATGGTAGGAATAAGGTGTGTTGGGGATTGGTTCAGGAATTAATGCTATAGTGCTTCCGGAAGGCAGATGAGTTGCAAGACTTATATTACAAACTGTTAATCATTCATTAAGACTCAAGTTTGTATGATTTAGACAATTTTTTTCTCTTTTTCCCTTTATTCTATGTTCATGGTATTTTGTACATACTTCAGTTATTCCATGTACATTCTGTATGAACTCAATTTATCAATATTTACTGAGTGTCTGCTTTGATTACATGTTACCTTGGATCTATTAGTATTAGCATGCAAACAAAAATACTATAATATCATCCCTCTTTTCAAAAATTTACAGTTTAGTTGTGGAAATAGATGGTAAACTAGAATTTCAATATTTTGGGTGAAATACAGGTGTACAGATACCTATTGGCTGCTGTAAAAAACAAAACAAAAAAACTAACAGTGCATTTAATTTAGAGAGGGATACAAGGCTAGAAGGATATGTTATTAATGTTGTACATCTAACAACAGTTAATAGGCTCTCAATTAATGTGCAATACATTGATTAATAAATTCTAAGCACAAGTTTATTAGTAGTAATGAGTAATTAAAAGTATATTTTCTTTTTTTTTTTTTTGGCCGCACCCATGCAGCCAGGGATTGAACCTGGGCTCAGGGCAGTGAAAGCGCCGAGTCCTAACTACTGGGCCACCAGGGAATTGCCCTAAAAGTATATTTTTTATTGATCTAAATGTTACATGACATCAAGTTTTTAAGATAAAATTTAAAACTTTTAAAATGAACATAATTCTATATTAAATTCTGATTTTATCCTATATACTCTATTTTCTGAAACCAAAGTTCTTTTTCACACAGCATGTTAAAACCCAGCACTACCTCTAAATTGAAGGTAAATTAGGAAGTTTGTTTTCATTCCTTGGTAGTGATGGAAATAGTGTTTCTACATCTTTGAAAATCAGTCCCTCCTGTGCTACCATGGCTACCTTTGGTTTATATTTAACTGTGAGAGTAATACTGGAAGTGATTCCCTGGATTTTTCAGTGGGTAGGCTCAAATCTAATTCAAGGTATACTGAGAATACATTTTGCCTCACTTGAGCAAAAGATGTTGCTGCCTGTTAGGTACACACTTGACTCATCCCTAACTCATAAACTGATGCATGTTCCTGACACATCACACCAGCCTCTACAGCTTTTCTTCCCACAAACACATTACTAACTCCACATGGCACACAGCACCCACCACTCCTCAGGCCAGCATATCTTTGTGAAAATATATTTTCACAAAGATATGCAAGAAAGAACACACCCAGCTCTCCCACACAGCTTGGAACAATCAGGCAGAATGAAGCACAATCTATTCTGGTTTCATATCCTTGTTTTCCAGAGGTGAGTAGGCAGATACAAAGATGATTATACTGTAATAATCTTTATGGTCATAAAAGATCTTTGAAAATATTTAGTAAATACATTCCTAAGATTATTGAATCTCTAAAACTAACTCTTAGTTGATAGGGCTCATTCAGTGGTTTAAAAAAAAAAAATCTAGGTCTTTTGGGCATAAATTCTTCTTCATTACCTTCAGTCTCCTCCTTATAAAGGTATCCAAACTAGATGGACAAGAAAAGTCTACTCTTGCATTTCAAATGCTAGCAAGGCTTATTATTGCCAGCATTTGAATCACTATTAAAAACAAAAGAGAACCGAGACAATAAGTTGGGGCACATTCAAGTCAGGGTGCTTCACAGAAACCAGAAACAAGAAGGTAATTTTCAAAATGTGGGAAGGTGTCCTTTAGGCATTCAGATATTTAGAGGCTAGCTCAATTTCAGCATTGTTATTTCAGTGTGCTCTACAACAATAAACAAAGCTAGGAAACCTGGATCCTCATCCCAGATGTTCTGCTTAGTGTTTGTGTCACCATGGATAAGTCATCATATTTCTTTATCTCAACTGTCTCCTAAGTAAAGCTGGGTATCCAGATTTATATGATGGTATGTACATGTAGTATAACTCAACTGGAAAACACACGTGTACATACACACATTTTTATTAGATACACCTATAGAGAAAAAATCAGGAGGAGGGTGTGGGGAGAAATAACATTAATTGAACGTCTATTATCAGCTTATGTAATCTTCAGAATGAAAATAGTGCTAGGCCTTTTCTTCCCCCCTGTTTCTTACTTACTAGGAAATACAGCCCAGAAAGCAGGAGCACCATGTATAATGTCCTCAAAGTAGTAAATGCTATAGCTAAAAGCTCAATGTGTAACAAAAAACTATCTAGAATTATCATTCTCTGACAAGGTGGTATTTTAATTGTGAGTGATTCATATCAAAATTTTAGGAGATAGTTCAATATTTAAGGAAATCTATTATTATTAATAACTTTTGTCCTAATAAAAGCATTGTATTTTACAAGGAAAATAATCTTTTATATTTGAATTTTTGAACTTAAAAATTTTTTAAATCTATGTTAAATTATAGAGCAGTGGACATTTTTGTACATGTATACTTACACATATTCCTGGTTTCCTTCAAGGGGAATTTCTAGTTAAAAGTTATGAACTTCTTTGAACCTCTTTATTCATACTGAAAAATTATTTTTTAAAAAATGTTGTAAACAATGACACTTTCATCTGAGTATATGATTGTGTCTGTCTCCAACACCTATTCCAGCAATAAAAAGTATTATTCCTAAGATTTATCTAGTTTGATTAGTAAAAGAATGCCATTAATTTTTTGTTTTAATTTATAATTATTTAATTCTATTGAAGGTGAATATTTGGATTTATGTAGATTTTTACATTTGCCAACTTAACCTAGCTGGGATTTATTTTGTTGTATGAGGTGAGGTGAGGATCTATTTGGAACTTTTCCCTAATTTCTAGGCCATTTTTCCAACATTATTTGTTTCTCAGCATCATCTCTTTATTGACTTGTGATACCTTATTTATAATACGTTAATTTTTTCACTGTTAATATTAGAGGGTGCTTCTAGAGAGTATACAGCTCTTTAATGTTTTTGCCATAATATCACTCTGGTTTTGTAATTGTAGCTTTAAAATATATATTTAGTAGCTCATGGCAGAGTTCTCATATTTTTATTAATACCAAACTAATTTTTGTTATCCTCACTTCATTCTTTCAGATACACTTTAGGATACACACACACGCATGCACTTTTTCATTGCAAGTGTACTACATTTATTAATAAATCTGATAGGAATTGATATCTTCACAATATTTAATTTTATCATCCAGGAAAATGATATATGTCATATATCCCAGTCTTTTTAAAACTTTTGCAGGGACTTCCCCGGCGGCCCAGCAGTTAAGACTGCACTTCCACAGCGGGGGTCATGGGTTTGATCCATTGTTGGGGAACTAAGATCCTGATACCTCACAGTGTGGCCAAAAAAAAAAAAAGCCAAAATTTTGCTTATTAGAAGTTATGGACAACAGATGCTATGATAAGTGGAAACCATCCATAAGGAGGAGGGTAGAGTCAAGGTCATGGCAACAGTAAAAGCATGGTTAGAGGCTAGCTGAGTCAAATAAGTGAAAGAGCAGTGGAGAAAAGGATAGTGGATTCTTGCTCCCGGAATACGACAACACAGAGAGAACTCAGGAGTGTCCTTGATCAGCTATGTGAGTCCAGTTTCAAATAACACCTGGCTGTAATTTCAGTAATATCCTAAAAGGTGTCCCAGGCTTTTGGAAGCCTGGCTGTGAAGCTGTTCCTGTTGTATTCTCATATTCCACTTTATTTTTTAAATTAATTCCTATCCTTTGAATTAGACTTATCATGTCTTTTTTACCCTACAATGGGAAAAAGTGTAGCAGATAATCATTACTTATTCTTTTACTACACTACTAAATTTGGCTTGCCAATATTTCATTTTGAAATTGTGCGTCATATTCACAAGTGAGATTTAACAAATTTTATGAGTATCAGAGTGGAAGTTTGTTTGCCTGTTCCTTGATTTGGGTACCTCAGTACTCCATCAGCATTGAGAGTGATTTTTACAAAAAAGAAATGACACACATAAGTTTATGGTTGATGAGCAGTTGGAATATGTGTGTTTTCCCTCTAGTATCTAAATTTCTTTATTTATTTTATTTCATTTAATTTTATTTGATTTTTTATACAGCAGGTTCTTATTAGTTATGTATTTTATACATATTAGTGTATATATGTCAACCCCAATCTCCCAACTAAATTTCAAATCAAAGAAAATGTTTTAGAATTGTAGTAAAAATAAATATGTATTGTATTTATCAAATGTATCTCACTGATGAAAAACAGTGTTTTATCTTGATCATCATCAGTTTATCATTGATTAAGTTTTTCAGTGTGTGTAGAGCTAAATAGTTACTGAATGCACAGTCACCACCCAACAGAACATTTGACAGTATATTTATTGAATACCTGCTAATTTTTAAGAACTAGGCTAAGAACTAAGGATTCAAAGACGCATATGACTGGCTACCTGTCCTTAAAGAGCCAAAAGTCTAGAAGGGGAGAAAACATGTATTTTATTTATTATAACACGGTCACAAAGTGCTGTAGTAGAAATATATTCAGGATGTTCTGGGATCATGAGGAGATACACACTCAGTTCTCTTCTCTGTACCAGGCCCTGGGGCAAGTAATTATGGTAAAATAAGCAACAGGACACTTTCGTGGCTAGAGTATCTACATCATTTCAATAAAGTCCAACTTCTCCACCAAGTATTTGTGTGAACACAAATAGGGTAAGTTATTTAAACTTTGTGTCTTAGTTTTCTTGTCTATAAAATGGAAAAACATACATTCCTCGTAGGATTGTTCTGAAAATTAAATTACTTAATGCATTAAAATAGATCCTGCATATAGTAAGCTTAATATAATATTAGCCTCTATTATTATTGACTTGAAAAAGAAGAAAAAGAAGCAGCAGCAGCAACAGCAGCTGCTGTGTGAATGGGAGAAGTATTAAAAAAACCACACAATCCAAACTGCCTGGGAAACACTATGTGAATAGTGTCAACAGACTGCATGATGTCAGATGTAAGGCAGGGATCTGCAAAGTCTTCTCAGAGTCAGCTACTTCCAACTTGACTCCTGGAGGAGTTGGGGTCAAGTTGGTAATGTTGGGAGGGAAAGTCACTAGAGGCTGAAGGAGAAGATTCTGTAACGTCAGAGGCAAGAGAATGTATGACTGGAGCATAAAGTGTGAGGTTGGGTTATTATAAAAACTGATGCTGGTAATCTAATTGGACATGATCAAGAAGGATCTTTATGTTAGGACTCTTGTTAATTGCAAGGGAAAGAAAAGCTAGTCCAGAACAAATTAAGTAAAAAGAAAATCTTTGAGTTCTTACAACTGAAACGTCCAGTAGTAGAGCAGATGGTGCTCAAACAACGTCCTCAGGATCTTGTATTTCTTTGCCTTTCCGCTCTTTTTCTCCAACCATTTTTCTCTCTGGGTGAAAAGACTTACCTTTCTAATACAGCAGAAAAGACAATTCCTTTGTCTTGGTCACTTACCAGGCGGTAGACAAAGTATGGCCTGAGGGCCAAGTCAGTTCCAGAGGCTGTTACTGTAAGGCCAGTGTTGTGGACTGGTTGTTTGTATCCCCCTAAAATTCACATGTTGAAATCTTAACCCCCAGTGTGATGGTATTAGGAGATGGGGACTTATAGAGGTGATTAGGTCATGAGATTGGAACCCTCATGAATGGAATTAGTGCTCATAAAGAAGACCCCAGAAAGCTCTCGTCCCCTCACCCACATGAGGATACAGCAAGAAAACAACCATCTGCAACCTGCAAGAGGGCTTTCACCAGAACCTGACCATGTTTGCACTCTGATCTTGGACTTGGAGCCTCCAGAACTGTGAGAAATATATTTGTTGTTTATAAGCCACTCAGTCTCTTATATTCTATTATAGCAGCATGAACTAAGATAGCCAGCAAGCTAAGAATGCTTTTTTGTACTGTTAGAAGGTTCTAAACAGAGACAAATATGTAATTGAGACAGTAAGTGGCTGGACTCTCAAAGCCTAAAATATTTACCACCTGGCTAACTCCCTTCCTTAAGTGAAAGTCTTGTAATTATCTCTGAGCCTGACTGAGTTGGCTTGGGCCATGGGCATGTGACTATCTAGTCACACTGGTCAACTTCAGATTGTCCAGGTGTAGGCTTCATGTCCACCTCTGGACTTAAAGATGAAACCAGCTTTATCTGAAGCACACAGACTGAGGGTGGAAGAAGTATAGCTGCTCTGAGAAAAATCAGAAGAGTAAATGGGCCATAAAATAATATATGTCCAACATAACCTTGCAAGCCATTTTGAAGAGAATGTACTGTCTTGAGAGCATCAGGTTACCACTGAAGATTTTTTATTGTGTGGACTGGCATGCTTATATTTGTGTTTTAAAAAATTCAAGTGTCAGAATTAATTTCAAAATTTTAAACTGTTGTTTTCTGTGAGTTTCTCTGCCCTTCAGCAGTCATGAAATTCTTTCACCTGCTCCTGGAGGGCCTTCTCTCTTGCCAGATCACTCTGGGGAGTCTGACTCACAGATTCTGGAAGCATAAACAGAGACTAGGACTTAAAAGAAGCTTCTGGCCAAAATTCCAGACAGAAAGATTTAGATGCATGTTAGCAGAGAAGTTTTTCCACCTCATGAAACTAGATAAGATGCAGATTGAGAAAGGAGGAAGAAGCTATGACAATTGGAAAAGAAGAAATGGCATTTAATCCTGGAAGGGAGCTGCGGAAGGGCATGGTGGATTAGTAGAAAACTTTTCTTTTAGACATTAGCTTCTCAAATTTTAATGTACCATCTGAAATATTGTATCATCTGAAATACTTCTAAAATGCATATTTTAATTTGGTAGGATTGGGGTGAAGCCTGAGACTATGCATTTCTTCCAAGATACCAAGAGATAAAATTGCTAGTGGTCTATGAACAACACTTTGAGTAGCAAGGGTATAAAGTATCAGGGAGATACTTAGAAGTTGACTCAGTGCCTAATCTCCTTCTTGTAACTGTCCAGGGAGGATTAAAATCTGCAGTGGTCAGCTCACTGGCCATCAAGTCAAACTGACATTTGCCTCACAGCTTTTGCTTTCCCTCAACTCCATCATCCCATTATTTGTGAAGAACCCCAAAACACATGGCCCTTACAACTTTAATTGAGCCCTCTACTAGGATAGAAAGTAGAGATTTGGACAATTCAGTGATGGTGGCAAAATGAAAGGAAAGCCTTGCCTCCTGTTCAACGTAGGACTAGATGTAGTCAGTTTGAAATTTCTCTCTGAACTGGGATAACGATAAATATACAAGCCTTTTAGAGCCTATGCTCTAAGTCCAGTATAGGTGATAGATTGGAACAGGAGGCAAGATGGGAAGTAAAGACACAAGATGCAGTAATATTCTAGAGGAGAAATGATAGTGTTCTTAATTGAGATTAAGAGTATGTTGGGCTGCACTCCACAGGCCTACAAGGCCTGCCCAGCTTTAAGACCAAAGAAAGAGCCCGGAGTCGGCATCAGAGACATCAATGGTTTAACGGGTGGGGGAGCTTACATGTCTGAAGCAAGGTCCTGGAGTGACACCCCAATGTGTGTGCGAGGTAGATGGTGGGCATGACATGGTGGCAATCTTCACTCCCTGCAGGGGAAGGGGAGATTACCAGTTATAGGGGAACTGACATCAGCTGGGCTTATTAGTTACCAGGGAAACCAGTAGAGAGGCATGCCCCTCACCACCCTTTTGATAAGCTATCATTAGCTGGGGCGTGGGGCAAGTATGTAGGAAGGTCAGTCATGTGAGTAGGGTGTAGGTGAAGCAGGCCTTGGTCGGGCAGGGGATGTACTGAGAGCAAGAGGACAGCCATAGTGAGTGACGTGACCATACAGACTGACAGTTGAGAGAACCTGTTTGGAAAGATATTGTCAGTTGAATTGATGGAATTTAGTCCTTGATTTCATGTGGGGTATAGAGGAGAGGAAGAAATACTTTTGAATAATATCCAGGCTTAGAATTTGGGAAACTGGATTTTAATATTATTTATTGAGCTAGAAAACATTGGAGAAGAAGCAGGAAGAACTGTTTGGGACTCTGAGTGGTCAGGAAAGTATCTATGCTGAGTGAATTGTGTGTAGAGACTTGATGGAAGAGTGGACATTATGTAGACAGAGAAGCAGAGCTTGTGATGATGTTTCCCAGAAGAATGAATGGCATGTGCAAAGGTGCAGGGATATGAAATGTCACCTGTGGCTCACTGTGTGACTGGAGAGGGGAGTGTATGGGGCAGCGAGTCGAGAGAAAAGTGAGCCTTGAAAAGTACATAGAGGTAAAATCTCAGAGGTTTTGGAATGCTAAACAAAGATTTGGAAATTGTTTCTGAAAATTAAGGGAACCATTCAGGAATTTAAGCAGAGGAATGACATAATCTAATATAAAATTTAGGAAGAGAGGAAGGGAGTCATCACTTCATCAATGCATTTTATGGAACAGAGTTTATATTAATTATCTTGTATCAGGATGGAGGAGAATGGCATTGAGCTTCTGAAAAGCTGATGATGAATTGCTGCAACTCTAAGTATGAGAGGTGGAGCTCCATTCACAGGACACAGGGAAGATTTTCTTTAAGAAATGCGCCCTATGTTAGTATTCATTTTCAACCTGGCTACACAGTTAAAGTGATTGTGTTACCTTTTAATATAATGACCTGTGGCCACCCTGCACACCCCCACTGTAGTTAACTTTTCTGGGTGGTGGGTACAAAGTCTTCTATGTGCCTGTCACTAATACACTGCAAAATCTCTGGAAAATCTATAATGCTCCTATCGATACATTTATCCATATTAGGTTATCTAACTTTTTCTTGGAGACATCTCTCCTATAGGTTTTCATCTACAAAATATAAGACACCTCTCTAGGCTGGAATATAGATGCTGTTATGAGACTTCCCTTTGCCTTAATTTTGGGAAATCCCTTTTCTCTAGTGTTGAATTTCCTGATTCCTAGATAAAATCTCTTCTTTTTTTTGTTTACTCCCACATTCTAATAAAGTATACTCCCTAGTAGGTTCTTAGTAAATGATGCATGGAAGATACAGCTTTTTAGATATTTGCATATCTAAATTGTTTTTTTCTGTTCTTCCAGTGACATATTTCAGGGGAATATAGGATTTTATATTGCAAATATTTTCCCCCAGGAATATTGGAGATACTGATCTATTGTCCTCTGTCTCCAGTTTTGCCATTGGTATGATCTATACCACTCTGATACCAGGATATTTCATGTAACATTGTTTTTCTTTTTCTTTTTAGTACTGAAATCTCTTGGGATGTTCTGTATAGTGCCAGAATTGACACAATAATACAACTTATTGAGAATATATTTTCACTTATTTAATTGGGTGATGGGTCATTTTAATTTGGAAACTTTTTTTCTTCCTTTAGGGAAACGTTTTTATTTCCTTTCTAAATTTTTCTCCTGAATTTCTTTTTTCTTCTTAGAAATTGTAATGTTTACATGCTGGATCTCCTGGATTGTGCTTCTAATTTTAATTTTTTTCTCATTTAATATCTATTTTTTCCCTTTTGTCACACTTTCTGGAAGATTTCCTTAACTTTATTTTTCGAACTTTCTATTGATTTAAATATTTTTTTCTATCACAATTTTTATTTCTAAGATCTCTTTGTTCTCTTCTGGTTATTCGTTATTTATCATTGCCTATTCTTGTTTCTTGAAGATAAGGTTTTCTCTCATCCCTCTGAGGATATTAATCATAGGTGTTTCTTTTGAAGTTATCTTTTGCATACTGTCACTATTTATTCTGATTCCTTTTATTTGCTTAGTCATGGCTATTTTCTCTGAATTTATAAGAGGTTCTTTTCAAATATCTGGAAATATCTTGTATTATAGGCAGAATTCTAAGATGACTCCCCAAATTCTTGCCCCTGGTATATAAGCCTTGTATAATCCTCTCCCCTTGGGTATGGTAGGTCCTGAAAATATGATGGGATAGCCACTGTTCTGATTAGTATATATTATATGACAGAGGTGGTGGCACAGTCACTCATGGAGTTGACTTACGTTATAAAAATTTTCATCTTGGCAGAATAGAGAGAGGTTCTTCTATTGTCCTTGAAGAAGCAAACTTTCCTATTCTGGAAAGGACCACTTGGCTAGAAACTGAGGCCAGTCTCAAGTAGTTTAGAGTGGCCTCCAACCAAAAGTCAGCAAGTAAACAAAAACCTCAATTGTATAGTCATAAGAAATTGAATTTGGCCAACTACCTGAATGATCTTAGTAATGGATTCCACCTTAATCAAGTTGTAAGTGAGGACACAGTCTGGCTGACACCTTGATTTAGTCTTTTGATACACGGGGCAGAGAACACAGTTGAGCCACACCTAGTTTCCTGACCTAGAGAACTGTGAGCTAATAAACGGATATTGTTTTAAGCTGCTAAGTTTGTGATAATGTCTTAAAAAAACAATAGAACGCTAATACATCTGGTGATGATGCTTTGTATTTTCCTATTTAAGAGAGAAACACCACAAAGCAGATTAGAAGCTGAAGCTCTGAGTACATGAGCAGGCTATAATTACTGTCGCTTAATTCATGTCTCTGGTCAAACTTCACATCCAAAGTTTGGCCTTTCTTTACCACCTTTTAAAAATAACAGTCCTGATACTATCTATATCTCCTTTCATTTCCTAAGTTTGCTGAAAACAAAAGTCTACACATCCAAGAAGCTTAACTAGCTCCAAGTAGGATAAATACAAAGATAATGACACCCAGATACATCATAGTCAAAAAGTCAAAAGCCAAAATATCTCTGAATGCAGTAAGGGGGAAAATGACTCATTACACACAACATACAAGAAAAACCCGATAAAATTAATGGCTGACTTCTCTTCTGAAAGAATGCAGGCCAGAAGGCAGTGAGACAACATATTCAAAGTGATGAAAGTTAAAAAAAAAACAAGACAAAGCTGTCAACCTAGAATCTTACGTTCAGCAAAACTATCTTTCAAAAATTAAGGTGAAATAAAGACATTCTTAGATAAGTGAGAACAAAGCATTTGTTGCTAGCAATTCCACTCTACAAAAATACTAAAGAAAGTACTTCAGGCTGAAAGCAAGTGACACCAGACAGCAATTCGAATCCGCACACACACCCAAAGAGGGTTAGTAAAGGCAGTTATGCAGGTAATTATATATGACAGAATAGTTGCATATATTCTTTATTCTTCTTTCTTTTTTAACTAATTAAAAATGTACTTGCATCAAACAATATGTACATAATTACATTGTTGAGGTTTTAACATATACAAATATAATGTATTTGACAAAAACAGCACAAAGGAGGTGGGTTGAAACAAAGCTTTATTTGAGTAATGAAATGATACCAGATAGTAGCTTGAATTCACAGGAAGAAAATGAAGAGAATGGATAAAGAAGTCGTGGTACATATATACACAATGGAATACTATTCAGCCATAAAAAGGAACAAAAATTGGGTCATTTGTAGAGACACGGATGGACATAGAGTCTGTCATACAGAGTGAAGTAAGCCAGAAAGAGAAAAACAAATATCATATATTAACACATATATGTGGAATCTAGAAAAATGGCACAGATGAACCTTTTTGCAAGGCAGGAATAGAGACTCAGATGTAGAGAACGGATATGTGGACACGGCGGGAGGATGGGGGAGTGGGATGAACTGGGAGACTGGGATTGACATATATACACTACCATATGTAAAACAGATAGCTAGTGGGAACCAGCTGTATAATGCAGGGAGCTCAGTTCGGTGCTCTGTTGTGACCTAGATGGGTGGGGTGGAAGGGAGGGGATATATGTATGCATATAGCTGATTAACTTTGTTGTACAGCAGAAACTAACACAACATTGTAAAGCAACTATGCTCTAATTAAAGTATGATAAATGAGATTAATATAATAGACTCTATAAATATTATATATGATTTGTCTCCTCTTATCTTTGAAAGCCATAAGATTATAAAATGTAATAATTATAAGAATGGATTATAGGGTTTGAAATATATGTAAATGTAATATGTATAATAAAAACAGCACAAAAATGGGGGAGGATGCAGCTATATATAAGTAAAATTTTTATGTTTCACTGGAATCAAGATCGTATAAATACATAGTAAACCCTAGAGCAATTGCTGAAAAATAATTTTTAAATATAATTAAAAATTATTAAAGGAATTAAAATGTTAGTAGAAAGTATCCATTCAGTATAAGAGAAGGCAGCAAAGGAGGAACAAAATGATATGAAGCATATAGAAAACAAACGTAAAATGGCAGACATAAATCTAACTATATTCATAACATTAAATATGAATGAATTAAATAATCAAGTCAGATAGCAAACTGAATTAAAAAAAAACAGGACCCAAAAATATGCTGTCTGCAGGAGACACATTTTAGATTTAAAGATATAAATAGGCTGAAAACAAAAGGATCGAAAAAGATGTACCACACAAACAGCAACCATGAGGGGATAAAGACTTAAAATAAATAGGCAAAACAAATAAGACAAAAAGACTTAAATAAATTGACATATAAAAGGCCATAGAGTGATCGAGCAAAGACTCCTATTTTCCTAAGGAACCAAATTGCAGTAATTGAAAGGCTTTTTTCTGGGGCTGGCCAGTTATCCAGAGAGAAAAATTCCAGCTCTTGTCTAGGGCACGGTGGGTATAGCTTTGGTGGTCTTTGTGTGAGCTCAGCTTCCTAGGTCACTTTCTGAGAGCTTGGGGGTAGGTGGCCCAGAGAGGAACTTCACCATTTCAGATCTGGATTTTCCATCTCCTTTTTCCGGATAGCATCTTTCTTCCACCCTAAACTGTGCCCATGGTGGCAAGACTAGATTTTTTTCTAAAACTGGAATCCTCTGCTAGGTTGAGACAAAGTCATTGCCTAAATGGGAAATGTAAGGAAAGAGATTTTGGGGGAAAATTTTAAAGTTTTCAAGCTTTTAAAGATTTTTATTCAGTTATCTTTTTAAAAACCCTGACCCATAATTCAGCCTTAATATTTTCTGGGCTTTCCAACAGGAACTTATTTTTTCCTGGCTGCCATGGCAACTACCCTCCATCTGTTTTTCATTTTCCAAATATTTACCCCTTTCTCCTTTGTCTTCCTGGGTTTATACTTTTCCTCTCTTTATTGTAATTTTTGTGGGATTTTGAAGAGAGCAAAGACAAATGTAATCATTCAATTTACCATGTTTGGTCTTAAAGTACAACCCCTCAAAAATAGGTCAGCAAAGGAAAATAATACAACTTTGGGTTAAGCAGATCTTGGTTTAAGTACTGAGTCAACCTCACACTGATGGTGTTATAATGAACAGGTTATATATTTTCTTGGAGCCACGATTTTCTCAGTGGGAAGACATGCATAATAATACCTACCTCATACATAGAGGTCTTACGTAAGAAAAGATGTATACAGTACTTTCATGGCTTACTTCTTTGGAACTGTAACCATCATCATTGTCATCATCCTGGCTCCAAATAAAAACAACATGGCTCAAAGTGCTTAGATTAGTGTTTGCAATTCTTCAGCTACTTATTGATTTAATATTATCATTCAATTATAATAAGATGATTCAAATAACCAGGGACCGATATGTTTCAAGCTATTGTTCTGCCTTCTTAGTCATAAAGAATCTGCTTTGGAGAGAACATGGATCATAATTTTGTGGTCTATTAAATTTGGACTAGAGATGAGAAAGCCAAATTCAGTTTTGAAGGTTGAGGTAAGATGAGGTGGTAGTTAATAGAATGACCACAATGTTGTATTGGTATAATAAGAATTTAAATCCTTAGAAATATGAGATTTGTGAGATGTCATGACTTGTATATGATGTTTGAGGAGGAATTCAAGATATATAGGGGTTTTGGGGTTTTTTTTTTGGCCTATTCTTCAGCTAATTGCATTTTTTGAATTTGTATTTTCCTGTCTTCTGTCTTCAGATTTTAAATATGATGGCTTAATGGCCATAAGTCTTCCTTGATTAATATTACTTGCTTGTATTCATGGATAGTGTTGTCTTTAGTAATGAATAGTTCATTTGTAAAATAACAAGCATATCCTTATCATTCCAAATTAACCACATGAGTATTAAATGGAAAGTTAAATAGCTCCTTGACATTCTTGTGAACCAGTAGCCCCAGAGTAGAATCTGATTGGCCAAAATGATGAGAATTAAGAATAATAAAAAATATATATAAATCTTCAAGAATCAGAAGTAAATGCAGATATCTGTCACAAATAATAAAACTTGTTATTCAATATTTCATGTGTACATAAATGTATTTTAAAATGTGATTAGTATCAAAAGCAAAACACTTTTTATTTGTACAACACTCTTCTGAACAAGAGCCTTCCAGTATTCATGTGCCTCAAAAATGTCTCTGTGTGGAGAGAACTTTATTCAGGGAAGATAAGTTTTGAATGGAAAATTATTCCATTAATTAAATATTTTTCAGGGTGTCTGCTTTGCACACATTTCATGCTACTAGATTTAGAATTGTTGTGTTTTAACGCTGATTAATAAGTTGTCTATGTATTTTGTAAACATTCTCAAGGAAGGTAGTCTGTAAAATAGTAAAATTGCTGAGGCACAAATATTTATCACCGATCCAGTAAGATTTTATGTACCCTGTAAATGCAATATTATATATTTTATGCTTCCTCTGTTTTTGGTACAATATACATTCAGTTTTTCCCCATGAAGTTAATTTCATGATCAGTAGATATCTCTGAACAATATATTTTTTACAGCTTCATGGGTACTGAACACTTACACGGAATCATTGTTTTTCCCTCAGGTAGTGATAAGGAGCCAGACAACCTGAACCCATGTTGTTTATATTTTGAAATCATGCTTGACTTCTAAGCTATAATTATCTTTTATTTCCTTAGATCTATTATATTTACATGCTTCTCTCTTGCACTTACTTTGAAGTCTATCACTAGCTCATCTAACAGCTTATGTAGCATCATGGACATCAAAGTCGAGTTCAGAATAGGGTGCATTTAATTAAATAACAGACTGAAGGAAAATCTGATTCAGTTTTTGGTTTTGTGTGGTTAGGAGGGAAAAAAGAATTTTTGATCCTCCCAATTGCTTGAAAAATCTTATACTACATATTCAAGTATATGCAAGTATGTATATATATGTACACATATTTATATATGCACTGTAACATAATAAACCAGTTTTAATAACGAATTATTTTTGTGAAGAATAGGATTATTCAATAAAAGCGGGTGAATAAGCAATTGAGATTTTAAAATTCTATTGCAAGACTATATTTTCAAGGATCATTTCTATAGTTCATAAAATTCCATAGCCAATTCTGTCACTGATCTGTTTTGTGAACTTACACAAATAACTCCTTCTTTTTATTTCTTTCTATTTTAAAATAGAGATTGCCACATCACCTAGCTAATGGTTTTGTGAGAGAGAATAATGAATAAAAAGGAATGAGAAGTGAGTGGACAATGATTGCTATTGAAACACTTCATTCAGAGTCTTGAGACTGGAGGTGAAATGTTACCTAACTTTTTGCATTTGCACATATTTGGGTTATCAGGGCCTTTAGAGTCAAGTATTGGTTATAAACTCTGAAGGCTACTGTTCCTGAACCCGATTGATTTTAGTGGAAAGATCATTAGCACTAGGATTCAATGTACTGAGTTCCAGCCCAAACAATGTCACTAATTTTGCAAGGTCAAAGGATGTTTCTCAGGAAACATATTTCCTCATTTGAAAAGATAGGGTAGTCCACCTTTTTACTCATATGGTTATTGTGAGGCTCCCAATACTTTGAAGGCCAGGAAAGGTGTCTAGAAAAAAAAATCTGACGTGTTATATAAATGCAAGGTGCTATTTCTAGAGATATTTCAGAATCAAATATACCATAGGATAATGACTGGGGATATTAAAAAATCTACAATGACTTTCTCTTCAAGAATGTTCTTTCTTCCCTCCCTCCCTCCCTCCCTCCCTCCCTGCTTCCCACCCTCCTGCTTCCTTCCTTCCTTCCTTCCTTCCTTCTTTCCTTTCTCCCTTTCTTTCTTTCTTTCTCTCTCTCTCTCTCTTTCTTTCTTTCTTTTCCTTTCTTTATTTAGTTAAATCATATCCCTCTGCTAGGAGTTCTAACAGTGTTTATCAATGCTCAGACCACACTTCTGTAAACTTCTGGGTTGACCACTCAATCACTATCCTTTCTTTAAAAAGTGAACTACACATAGGACTTCCCTGGTGGCGCAGTGGTTGAGAAACCGCCTGCCAAGGCAGGGGACATGGGTTTGATCCCTGGTCCGGAAATATCCCACCTGCCGTGGAGCAACTAGGCCCGTGCGCCAAAACTACTAAGCCTGCACTCTAGAGCCTGCAAGCCACAGTTACTGAGCCTGCGTGCTGCAACTACTGAAGCCCGCGCGCCTAGAGGCTGTGCTCTGCAACAAGAGAAGCCACCGCAATGAGAAGCCCACGCACCGTGATGAAGAGTAGCAACCACTTGCAGCAACTAGAGATAACCTGCGTGCAGCAATGAAGACCCAACACAACCAAAAATTAAAAAAATACATATATATATATATATAAAAGTAAACTGCACATTTATTTTTTTTTTTACTTTTCAGTACTCGTGCAATCTTCATTCTTTACCAGCCATGATTTAGCTTGCCAAATTCAAACAAAAACATTCTATGGTCACTAAGAACTGTTTAGTCACCAAAACTGATGACTTGTTTTCACTTCTTTTTCTCATTATGTTGTCAACAATATCTGAAACTGTTTACCATTCCTATTTTTCAAAATTGTTTTTCACTTGTTTACTTTATAATGATCTATGCTAGTATGCCCGTGAGTTCTTTTCCCGTGTCTTCCTTACATTTACATATCTACTCCCCTGCCCGTGAAGCAGAGTTAATATTCAAGGTCTGCCCCATCCTTTTTTCTCTTTCCTTCTGTTATCCATTTTTCTTTCATTATTGAATTCTTATCCATGGCTTCAACTATCATTCAGATGAAATTAAATGCCTATTTTATCTCTGTCTTTAATATCTACTACTTCTTCATTATTACTTTCTATTACTTCCCTAAGTACCTTTCCAACTGGAAAAAGTTACCACCAGATCATCAATATGCCTGATGTTGATATTCTAACTTCTATTATCTGGGTCATTCTCTGCTTTTGGTCTTAGGTATTTTCCTATCTTTGCATGCCAGAATGCTAAAAATGCAATTGTTGCATACATTCTATGGTTTCTAAAACTTTTTTTACCAGTTAAATTAAAAACTGGGGCTTCCCTGGTGGCGCAGTGGTTGAAAGTCCGCCTGCCGATGCAGGGGACGCGGGTTCGTGCCCCAGTCCGGGAGGATCCCACATGCCGCGGAGCGGCTGGGCCCGTGAGCCATGGCCGCTGGGCCTGCGCGTCCGGATCCTGTGCTCCGCAACGGGAGGGGCCACAGCAGTGAGGGGCCTGCATACCGCAAAAAAAAAAAAAAAAATTAAAAACTGGAAGTTAGTGACTAAGTAAAAATATACTGAATTTTAAATAGATTGTAAGTATTGGAATTATAAATTAAAAATAAGATCACTGTAGGTTCAAAGTTTATATTAAATTTTGCTCAGTTTTCATGAAATAGATTCAGGGTCAATGGGAGGGTTGATATCTTTTTCTACCTTTTTTTTTTTTTTCTTTGCAAAGGAGAGGGAGTTATATGGAGAGTCAAAATTTAATCCAGATTTATAGTACATTGTGTTAACTATATTTTTGTTTTATCCTGTTTCTTAATGAAGGAGACATTTATGTTCTATCATCCAAAAATGCTAAATGGGGCTTCCCTGGTGGCGTAGTGGTTGAGAGTCCGCCTGCCGATGCAGGGGACGCGGGTTCGTGCCCCGGTCCGGGAGGATCCCACATGCCGTGGAGCGGCTGGGCCCGTGAGCCATGGCCTCTGAGCCTGCGTGTCCGGAGCCTGTGCTCCGCAATGGGAGAGGCCACAGCAGTGAGAGGTCCACGTACCGCAAAAAAAAAAAAATGCTAAATGAATGCTTAAAGAATATGTAAGACTTTACTAGGGATTTTGAGAGATACAAAAAATCAGGCCCAGTTTTTGTGTCAGGGAACTTAGGGTCTTGATGCATACTTATATGAGAAGAGATATGTAAAAAATATCTATACTAGTAGATAGAGTGAAATAAGTACCTTAAGAGAGAGAGAGAAAGTGCTATGTGAATTTTATGAAATGTAATAACGTATATATGGCTTGGTTTTTATCCTCATATGCAAACTGCAGTTTTTATTTTCCCTAGATGTCTGCAGTTTTTCTTAATGAGAAATTGAATTGTATAGTGGCTAGGCTCATGGTCTCTAGAGCCACGCTGCCTAGGTCAGACCTATAATCCATTATTCACTAGTTGTATGTTCTTGGCCAACTTAAGCTGTACCCCAGTTTCCTCATCTGTAAATTAGGGATAATAAAAATACTGCATATAACACTTCACATGTTTATTATAAGATTTAAATTAGATGTATTTGTAAAACACTGAACAATGTCTGCCTTGTAGTAAGTGGTAAGGATGTGAGAACTCAATTTCTTAATGATATATGTCTATCTTTACTTGGATTAAAAATGACCTTTATTTCAGCCTTATGTTTACTTCTAAAACTTTAGGATATTCCCATCTAAGAATCTGACAGTAGGCAATGAAAAAAAGTTTTGATCATAAAATTGGGCAGATATTGGCAGATTTCATCCAAAATTATGGATGAAAAATATCCTATCAGCATAAAATTGTATGTTCTATGTAACATAATTCTTTTGATTTTAAAAGGTATAATTCAGTCAAAAGGATTTTTAATTTTAATACTCATAAAGAGGATAATTTCCTATTTTTTCCCAGTATTTGGCCTAAAGTATGTTACCTGATTTTTATGGAAGTCTCCAGGGACGTGTTAAATTAAGAATACTATCAGTATGTATGTAATACCCACTTTTGCTCCAAGCTCTTTAAGCTATAATGAGTATTAGCAGTTCAAAATGTTTGAATATAATTTCCCAGCTTTCGTTTAAAAAAAAAAAAAACTTTTACCAAGTTGGAATGTATGCATTTATTTATTAGTAATATGCCTGCAACATTAATCCCTATTTAATATTCTTTAAAATGCAGTAGAGGTTTGCTTTTACATATTAGACTTGGGAGGACCTAGTTGAAATATGTAAGTCTTGATTACATAGAGCTGTATTTGAAAACTGAATTTCACTTTAATGCTTTAATAAATATTTCTCAGAATTTCACATGATGAGATATGACCATTTTTCATTATTTTCTATTTCTACAGTTTGAGATTAATGTTATAATATCTCTTATATTGGAGAATTAACATAAAAGAGAAATTTTGGTAACAAATTATATATAATTCATTTTTCAGTTATGGACAATTTGAATTTTGCTGTTGTGTCTAAAACTGTTCTCATTATTAGTATTTTAAAATTGAAAAGGATTTGAGATTAAATTCTATAGACACAAAGGTCAACTCCATAGTTTGTTCAAAAAAATCATGAGCATTCATGATGGGAAAGAAATAATAAATGTGTTCAAATAGAGACATGATAAATTTCATAGCAGCCTTCTAATCAGAGGAATTTTTGTCATTTGGCTCAGAACAATGTTTTTATTATATTACGTATGAGATATATTATAACAAAATATACCTATTTTATTTTTTTTAACATCTTTATTGGAGCATAATTGTTTTACATTGTTGTGTTAGTTGCTGCTGTATAACAAAATGAATCAGCTATACGTGTACATATATATCCCCATATCCCCTCCCTTTTGCGTCTCCCTCCCACCCACACTATCCCACCCCACTAAGTGGTCACAATATATACCTATTTTAAAACAATATAATTTATAAATATATAACTTTATTATATGAAAACATAACACATAATTTATCATTATGTAATCCTCAGGTACAATATATAAACATAATTATATGAAAATTTAGACATGGGATCTATGTGAGTAGTCATTTGCAGGCGTTTTTTAAAAGGTTTCAGAAATAAGTCGGAACTAGAGCCTAAGAACCTGTTTAAAAACAAGGGAGGCTGAATCCTATGAGTGTGGAAGCAGAGACCATGAAAGCCCATGTAATCAAAGTTGAAGATGCTTCCAGCTTGGTACAGAGTCAACTTAACAGTGGTCTCAGCTGCAGGAAGAAAGAAGAGTGTAAAGGAAGGTTACCCTGAAAGAAAATGTAATAAAGCAAATATATGAACAGTTGAAGTAATCAAGGAAAGGGCCAGATAGATGCTGCCAGTGATGAAGTATATATGAAGTGGAAAAAAATGAGAAATATCAAAATATATTTTTATGATCAATAAAGATAAATATAGAGAAAATAATCACAGACCATTAAAGATGATTATTAGCTATAGTGTGGCTCTAAAAGGCAAGACTGAAACAACTTTGAAGTAGTCCCAGCTGATTCTTACTTTTGTCCTATACCTTTATTCAAAAATAGTGAAGGAGCTCAGTACCCTCATTTATTCTTCTCCTCTACTCTCCCTCCCTCTCTCATCAAAGTCTTTCTTAGCTATTAGTTGTATTAAATTGTCCTCAGAAATACAAATGACTAATATATCATATTATGTATATGGCTGCCTATTTTTTCCATTTTGTTACACTGACCTTGGGGCTAATGGTTTCTCTCTTTCCTAACTTAGAATTCTGATTTCAAATTTTGGATGAGTTGACTAAATTTATCTGGCTAAGTAACTCATGTTACTCATTTTACCCATCTATAAAATAGATTACTTATTGAGTACAATACCAAATAAACTTAAAATTGTTGGTAAAAATGTCTTTGTTTAAATCAACTGTAAAGGAAATAGTAAAGAAACAGTAATGTACCAGAGACATCAGAATTTTTCTAGTTTACAATGTAGAATTATGTAATTTACATGAAACTGGCTAAAGGATAAACTGTACTGTAAGAAGTGTTGAAATATGATAACTAGGTCAATCAATTCTGCCACCTGACTTGCTGTGACAAAAGGTTCTTGTGGACCTGATCAAACTACAAAAATTATAAGGAGAGATAAATACTCTTGTTCTTGTAGATAATAAGGTAATTTTATTTTGTCCGCTTTTTTATGAATGAGAGAATAGTGTATTTCATGCTTAAACACAGGTGCACCACACACCCAGTCTCTCAAATGCACAGATCACGTTTTGAAATGTCTCATACCTATTTTGTTCAAGCTTGAAACTATTTTTAAAGGCATTTCTTGCTTGGATTTAATGTGGTTATCTCTTTCTTAAAAAAAAAAGTGACGTGGGGCTTCCCTGGTGGCCCAGTGGTTGAGAGTCCGCCTGCCGATGCAGGGGACACAAGTTCATGCCCCGGCCCGGGAGGATCCCACATGCTGAGGAGCGGCTGGGCCCGTAAGCCATGGCCTCTGAGCCTGCGCGTCCGGAGCCTGGGCTCCGAGACGGGAGAGGCCACAACAGTGACAGACCCGCGTACCGCAAAAAACAAAAACAAAACAAAAAACACCGTATTATTATTTAATTTACTTGCATTTGCTACATTAATAGAGTATTTTGTTACAATGACCCTAAAAGTAGATTACTTTTTTTGAGAGTTTTAATGAACTAAATGGAAGCTTCATGTACTCCTAAGTGTTTAATGTTTCTTGATGGTGATAATAACTTTTTGGTAGTTTAGGTCCAACTATAGTATCATTTCAAACTAGATTTGGTCCAACCTGCAGTGTTATTTCAAAGCAGCTTGAAAGGGAATCTTGATTTTTATTTCAAACTCTCTTACTTACATTTATACAATTCTTGAAGATAATTTAAAAAGATGTTGATCTGATAATAAATTCCTTCTTAAACTCTTTGTAATGATTTTAGAGTTCTTTCATTTTAATAACTAGTATATACGTTGATTTTTAAAACTTTCATCTTTAAATTTTTTCCCTTAAATTACAAAAAACACTTTCAAGGGTGGATAAAATTAAAATACAGTGAGCCTACAAGAAGCCATGGGTTGGTTGGAGATGAATGATCATTTAAATCTGTTCTACTTAAGAAGTGACACAAAGAAGTTTGATTTGCAAAATTGGTTGAAATATGCTAATGAAATCAAATAGCAAATAGAACAATAATTTTGTTTGCTACTTTTTACTGTCACTGATTTTAGTTGTTGTTTGAAACAGGGAAATTGTAGAATACCTTTTAAAGATCCATGTTTAATTGTTTTAATATTGATTGTCTTTCCTAAAATTTAAATCCTTTATCATTCTGTAAGCATTTCAAGGATTTGCCTTTTTTTTTTTTTTTTTTTTTTTTTTTGCGGTACGCGGGCCTCTCACTGCTGTGGCCTCTCCCGTTGCAGAGCACAGGCTCAGTGGCCATGGCTCACCCACCTGTTCCGCGGCATGTGGGATCTTCCCAGACCGGGGCACGAACCCATGTCCTTTGCATCGGCAGGCAGACTCTCAACCACTGCACCACCAGGAAAGCCCTTGTCTTTTTAAAATCAATAATTTTGCTTTCTAAAGTACCTTCACAGAACCCTCTTAAACACTTCTATATGTTCAAATATTCTTAAAGTAATATTGAATGATACCCATTTCTTAGGAGAAAGTGACAAAGAAAGGTTATGTACCTTATCTTTAGTTATAAATCTGAAATAATTTGAATAATTTAGAAGTTAATTCAATTCTTTTTCACAATATATCAGTTATTTAATAAAACAATATTGCTATCTGTCTGGCCTTCATTGAATTTGCGGTACGCGGGCCTCTCACTGCTGTGGCCTCTCCCGTTGCAGAGCACAGGCTCAGCGGCCATGGCTCACCCACCTGTTCCGCGGCATGTGAGATCTTCCCAGACCGGGGCACGAACCCATGTCCTTTGCATCGGCAGGCAGACTCTCAACCACTGCACCACCAGGAAAGCCCTTGCCTTTTTAAAATCAATAATTTTGCTTTCTAAAGTACCTTCACAGAACCCTCTTAAACACTTCTATATGTTCAAATATTCTTAAAGTAATATTGAATGATACCCATTTCTTAGGAGAAAGTGACAAAGAAAGGTTATGTACCTTATCTTTAGTTATAAATCTGAAATAATTTGAATAATTTAGAAGTTAATTCAATTCTTTTTCACAATATATCAGTAATTTAATAAAACAATATTGCTATCTGTCTGGCCTTCGTTGAATATTATCTAACAATAGAATAAACTCCATGTTTTCAAGTGAAAGTCATCTGAAGAGTTTGCTATACAATTCTAGGAGAAAAAAAGTGTGAAACCATGAAATATATGCTCATTGTTTCATGTGGGTGTTCTTAATAATGCCTCAAGGTTTGTGAAAATCACGTAGAGTCATATTATGATACCACAAATAAGCCTAAAATGCTGTTAACAGGACTACTGTATTGTATAATCTCAGCCTAATTCATTAATCATCAAATAATAAGATCTTAGTAAATCTCCAGTGTCTGTTTACCACAGATGGTATGATTGTAATTTATTTATTTAAATGGAATTACAGCAATATACTCAGCAATTATATCACAGGTATTAATGGAAGATAACATTGGTTTAGAACTAATGAGTTAATATCTTGATACCTTGTGAGAGAGGCATAGGGAAGAATATCAAATATTAGTTTACTAGATTCTTTTATGCCTTTATTCAATGGACATTTGAAAATTTTCTATAATTGCTATTAAAAAAAAACTGGAATAAGACAAGTCCCTAGATTTAAGGAGCTAAGAGTCTATGGGGATGGGGTCTGTAAGCAAATAATTAACTTCCAAGTGGACATTGTAGTGGGAGAAACACTTCCATCTGGGGTGGTCAGGGAGGGATGTGGTAGCATTTGTACTTTCAGTAACAACTTAGAGTATGAGAAAGTAGCTGAAATTTTAAGTATATAGGATATGTGCAAACGCATAGAGGTGGAAGGTATCTTTTTTTACAAGATTATGTGAAGTAACTGAAAGAAGCTAGAGGCTTTGGAACAGTATAAGGAGTGAGCATTGTGTGAGTGGTGTTTGTAAATAGTGAAGGAGTAGATGAGCCTGAAAAGATAGTTCAAACAGATTGCAAGTGTATATGAATGGTGAGTTGTTTGGAGCTTGTCTTGTATGAAATGAAAATCCATAAAAGGTTCAATAGGGAAGTGCATGATCACAATTATATTTTGGAGCGCAAAAGGTGGTGTCAGAGTGGAGGTGTGGGAGATGAACAGATAGGGCAAAGGAGAAGAAAAATTAGACACGATATGAGGCTATTGAAATACTTCAGTAATAAAATAGGCGCTCTCAAAAATGGGTTTAGATGAATTAGACATAGAATAACCACACTGAATGGCATAAGAATTAGGTTCCATCAATTCTCCCTTAAGGTGGCTATTGAACTTCTCGAGTTTTGTAGAGATTTTTCTAGAGTTGAGTTTACCTGGAACATTGCTCCACAGTCTAGTCCCATGTTCTTGTGGCTGGCACTGGTTCTTTTACACGGACTGAAATAACAAAATTATAATTTCCTAAGTATTTTTAGGTGAATATTTTACCTTGCTGTTATTCACCTGGCAAAATGAGGAAATCCTTAGGAAAGATTAAATTTGTCTTTGGACAATAAGAATTTATAGGTAATACTCAATTAACTATTTGACAGAGATGCAAACTATGGATTCTTTTTCTGCCCTGTTGACATCAGAGTGACCTTTGGCTCACCTTGCACAGAAGGTTCCAGTCACACTTGGAATGGATTATGACACACTGAACTCCTTCTTAACATGTTCTTATAGTCAGCAGATCTCAGGAGGGATTCCCTGTGGAGGATATTGTAATCTCCCTCTGGATGCATTTTTTTCCTTCTTCTTTCTTCTTTTCTTTGCTTTGAAGAGCTGGACAAGAAAAGTATCTATGCTGAAAGCTGAGTAAACCTGGAGGGGGCAAGTGCTGACATTCATGAGATCAGAGTCACTCTTGCAAGAGCCAGCCAGCAGGGTAAACAGTTTTCTATAGCTTTAATAGATGAGACTAATAGGAATGGCATCAGATCGGTTAACCTGCATGATTTTCATTTTCATACACAGCTAGTAGTCACTGAACTCTCCTTATCACACAATTATTTTTTTCCAATTCCCTTTGTTCTTTCTGTCACATAACACCTCAGTCTGTATAAACCAAAGACGGCATTCTAAAATGTGATGGATTATTGGGAACATTTTGTTGATAAAAGATACTTGCACAACAGGAGGAAATTAAGTTGTTACTGACATTTCTCCATAGAAAGTGGAATTCTCTGCAGCTGAAAGCTCACACAGTGGAATTTCCATTTAGCAAACCCTCTAAGACTGTGAGAACTTCCTGGTAATATTAGATATGGCAACTTCAGAAACACAGACTTGAATAAATGGCAGTGTTGAATACTCTGTGGTGCAGAATTCTAGCTCTCTAGGGAGTGTCCAGTGTCCTACATAATAAATCACAGGAAAGAATTAAAAATAAATTAGGACAGTGCTATACTTCTATTTTCCTCTTACACTAAAAGCCTTGGAATGTAGAGAAAAGTTTGTTTCTTACATTACGTTTTCAGCCGAGAAAGCTGGATGAACACTACATGTATGAGAAAAGTCTTCAAAAACAATATGTTTTAGTTTATAAGCATTTAAATTTCACCCAAAGCTAGGAGCAGAGGAGTGCCCCACATGTTGCTGTTTCTGTCCACAGTGGCCTTGAATGATTTAAAGGCTTCAAGATATGTGGGAATATTATCTTTGCTTTAAATTAGGGAAGGAAGCCATTACAAGGTGTATAACGTACACATTGCAGTGATATAGTCTGAATCAATCATAAGTCATCCTATGGAAAGTTCTTTTAAATTTTACTATTGGTAATGTCCTCAATGCCACAGAAAGACTAAATGTCTCATTATAGCATTTCGTGTAGTAATTAAGTAATATAGCATTTGTTTTCCTCCAGTGACACAACAAATTCAGGTTAACTCTATTTCTCTAATTTGTAAACTGGTTAATGTCAATCAAAGATGAGAAAATTAGAAAATTTGTCTATGTTGAGACTTCTTTCCTCAATCTTATGGTGATTTTCTATATCTGGGATGAATTTTGATTATGTTATTATGATTTTCTCTTTTTACTTTCTGTTTATAAGGGCTTCTGTTTAGCTAAACTCAAGCTTCTATTGGTTTCAGAGGTAGGACAGGTGGGACTAGGAATTTTATATCAGGTATGCAAGGTTTAAGATAGAATTAATGTTTAATTTCTGGAAAACCAGAGAAGAATTTTCCACCAAAAAATAGGTTTGAAAGAAGAACTTGGATTGGATATTTTGAAATTTTTTTGGCATATAGTGCCCAGACATCAATGGCAGAGGCTATGGAAAAATTTCCCTGAATATAGAGGGCATGCCTGCTACCTTCATGGGTAATCCTTATGGCTTGGTACCCATGGTAAGTAGATATGATGTAAAAGCAGTAGATAGATAGCTCAGAGCCTGTTTTTTTTTTTTTTTTTAGTCCCAAGGAATTTTGAGAGATAAAGGTAGAGCAAAGCAGATGAATAATGGAGTGAAGAATCTGGGCCCCAATCTCTCATTTTCAGACTTTGTCTTGAACAGAAGGAGATATATTATAAGTTGAAGGAGTTGCCAAGGCTAGAGTACTTGACTAGATTCATTTGTGGAACTCTGGAAAGAGACTGCTTCTCAGATGTCCCTGAAAAAGTAAACTTTGGAACTCAGCATGGTTAGGTTGAAGAGAGATGTGCTTTAAGCTTTCCTGAGTTGCTTGTAATACCTGTGAGGTGTGGATTGAATCCCCAGTATTCTTGCATGTCCCAGTGGGGACTTCTGAGGTGATATGACACCACTAGAGTGGTTAGAAATTAGGGGTCTAATTGACTATTGACTATTAGGGGTCTATTGACTATTATAGTCTAATTGGCTATTCCAGGCTCTGGGTGGAAGATCTAGAAGAGATTCAAGGAGATTCATAGAACCAGCAATTGCTGAGATGAGGCCATGTGAGTAAGAGCTTAGCACTAGGCCTTGAAGAAGCCTTGCCAGCTCTGACTATGAATTACAGCAGGGGATTCTGGCAGGGAGAGGAGGAGCTAGACAGATAAGAAACCTCAGAGACCAGTGGAGCCAAGGGAGGCAGGGCATGCCCACACTCCCTCCCCCTGATGTCATGAGAACACTGTGAGCTTCCTAATATACCCATGCCCCACTTTGAGGAAGAAAAGAGTAACTGGAGTATCTTTCTAGAAAGTCTGAGCAGGGGGAAAAAAAAAAAGAAAAAACTCCCTAAAAACAGTTCTGTGAGGGATTTGGTTTTTGAAGTATAAAACCAGAACTATAAAAACCAGAAGAGACTGAAATACTGTTATGTGGCAGGAGTAAGTTTTCTTTTATGTGGGGTGGGCTGTGGTAGAAGATTAGGCCAGGTTTAGAGAACAAAGGAGCTATATTTTCTACATACCTCTGAGAACAGTTTGAGAAAATTTAAGAATCCTCCATGTATGATGTTCTGTACTCATTTGGGTCTCATAACCATAGCAAAGAATTACTCATAGTGTAAGACAAACATCTTAATAACTGGAAACCTCTGCATTAAAAAAGGAAAGTTTATTAGTGTATTAGGATTCTATTGCTTTAGAATGAATTATCACAAACTTCGCAGCTTAAAACAACAGAAATTTATTAGCTCATAGCTCTGTAGGTCAGAAGCTTGGGCAAGCGCAACTGAGTCTTTTGCTTAGTCTCCCAAGGTGGAAATCAAAGTGTCAGCAGACCTGGGCTCTTATCTGGAGGTTCTGGGGAGAATCCAGTTCTAGCTCATTTATGGTCGGCAGAATACAGTTCCTTGTGGATTGTAGGTCTGAAGTCCCAGTTTTCTTCCTGGCTGTCATGTGGGGACTACTCTCTTCTCCTGGAAGCCACTTGCATTCTTTCTCACGTGGTCCCCTCCATCTTCCAACCAGCAATAGCAAGTCATGTCTTTCTCATGCTTTGAATCTTTCTGGTTTCCTCTTCCGCTATCAGTTAAAGAAAACTATCTGTTTTTAAAGGATTCATGTGATTAGATTTGGTTGACTCACTGGAATAAGCTCCCTTTGGATTAACTAAAAGTCAACTAATTAGTAACCATAATTCAATCTGCAAAATCACTTTTGTCATGTAACTTAACATAATCACAGGCATAATATCTCATCA
The DNA here is from genome assembly GCF_003031525.2 of Neophocaena asiaeorientalis asiaeorientalis. Taxonomy (NCBI): domain Eukaryota; kingdom Metazoa; phylum Chordata; class Mammalia; order Artiodactyla; family Phocoenidae; genus Neophocaena; species Neophocaena asiaeorientalis. The sequence goes on from NW_020173762.1 coordinate 1,587,290, forward strand.
AATTTCCAGTCCTAGTCCTGCTGGATTAGGGTGGGAAGTCATGGGGGTAGGGAGTGGAGAGAGGAGAATCAGTTACGGATTCCTCCTAACACTACCCAAATTATCTTGTGTACATTTTTGTATAACAGCAGACCGTAGTAAGAGAGGTAATATTGGTTAGGAAAATAAATAATGCTGTTGAGGGCTTCCCTGGCGGCGCAGTGGTTGAGAGTCCGCCGGCTGATGCAGGGGACACGGGTTCGTGCCCCGGTCCGGGAAGATCCCACATGCCGTGGAGCGGCTGGGCCCGTGAGCCGTGGCCGCTGAGCCTGCGCGTCCGGAGCCTGTGCTCCACAACGGGAGAGACCACAACAGTGAGAGACCCGTGTACCGCAAAAAAAAATGAAAAAATTAAAAAAATAATGCTGTTGATAACAGTCATGATCAGTTACTAATTATTAATAGTCATTATTATTAAATATCCATAAATATTGTATATTGCCTATCATGAACAAATATTTATTGAATATTACAGATTTTATTGTGTGCTGAGGGCATGCCCAAGCAAATTGGACACAATGTCATCCCCTATAAAGCTCACAGACTGCAGGGGAAGAAAGATGTATAGATAGATGATTACAGCACGATTGATAGAAATTATCATATATAGCCCATATAACTTATGCTATGGAAAGGCAGAATCCAGTGATGTCAGTGGAGAATTCTTTGAGAAAATCATATTACTTGTTTGCTCAAAGTCTAGAACTTTCCCTCTTAATGATTAAAACAACACAGGCCTATTTTAGAAAAATGGAAAATATAAAAGAGAATAGAATGATAATCACACACAATCCCATCCTCTAGAAATACCTTTATTTACATTTTGACACTCCTTTATGTCTTATTTTACATATATATTTCCTACGTATTTTACACAGTCAAGGTTGCACTTCATATACAGTTTAGTACAGCTCTTTTATATATAATGCACTAACATTTTTCTGTATCTTAAGAATTTTATAAATATTATTGTTGATTATTTAGTAATATTTCATCATGAGGATGGACCAAATTTTAATTAACCATTACATCTATTGTTGGATATTTGGTTTTTTTCCTGATATTTTGTAATTATAGGGAGCATGAAGTCCACTGTTTTTTCACATTGTGATCATGTGAAATTTGAAAAAATTCAAGTTATTCTAGGGCAAACTGTGTGTATCATTGGCCATATAGAAGACATGGTGAAAGGAAAACTCAACTTTATGTATGTTGAAACTAATTACAAATAATTATAGACTAATTGTTAGTATCGGTACAATTAATTACTTAAATGAATAAATTTATATAGTTTATAACTATAAACTTATATAGTTTAAAATAGTCATATAACTTCTTTTAACTGAAGCAATGATATCTAAGGATAGAAAAATGACTTTCTTCAAAAATTTATTTTCCTACTTTGTATTTATAGATAGTATTAGGGCTTTTCAGAGAAAAAGAACCAGTGGGATATGTGTATAAACAGATGGTCCCCAACATACAATGGTTTAACTTAGCAATTTTTTTTGACTATGATGGTGTGAAAGTGATAAGCGTTCAGGAGAAACCATACTTTGAATTTTGACATTCTCCAGGGCTCACAATGTGCGGTATGATACTCTCTCATGATGCTGGGCAGCGGCAGGGAGCCACAGCTCCCAGCCAGCCATGTGACCTTGAGGGTAAACAACTGATACACCCATAACCATTGTATTCTTCACCTTCAGTACGGTATTCAATAAATTACATGAGATATTCAGCACTTTATCATAAAATAAACTTTGTGTTAGATGATTTTGCCCAACAATAGGCTAATGTAAGTGTTCTGAGCATGTTTAAGGTAGGCTGCGCTAAGCTATGATGTTCAGTAAGTTAGGTGTATTAAATGTATTTTCAACTTATGATGGGCTTATTGAGACATAACCCCATCATAAGTTGAGGAAAATATGTATATCTTTATATACATTTAAAGATATATGTATCTATATATGTATATATACATACACATACATATTTTTACATATCCATATGTATATGTAAAATATATATAAATGAGAGAGGGAGAAAATAAAGAGAGGGGTTTTAAGGAATTGGGTCAAGTGATTGTGGAAGCTGGCAAGTCCAAAATCTGTGGGATAGGCCCACAGTCTGCAAACTCAAGGAAGATTTGCAGTTTGAGTCTACAGGCAGCCTGCTGGCAGAATTCCCTCTCTCTGGGGGTAGGTCAGTCTTTTCCTTAAGGCCTTCAGTGGATTGGACAAGGCTCACACACATTATGGAGGACACTTTGCTTACCCAAGGTTTACTGATTTAAATGTTAATCCCATCCCCAAAATACTTCACAGAAACATCTAGAAAAAAAATATCTGGGTACCATGGCCTAACCAAGTTGACATAAAATTAACCATCACACAGACTCATTATGAAGAACCATTGGTGATGGATATGGCTATTTGAGGTTTGCTGTGAGTTCTTTGTATTCCAGAATTGAGTAGACTTAAGATTCCTTTCTAGAAGACATTATGACATGAGATGAAAAATGTCTAAGAAGTGGAAGGCATTAGTTATTGTTAATATACAGCTAGTAGTAGTAAATAGGACTCACAAGTGTCCTTAAAGGGCAAAAATTATTTTCTACTCTTAATTGTTCTAGTAGGAAGATTAAGTGTTATTTACTGTTTTGATGAAAAATCTCTCCAATGAGGACTATTTGTAGTAAAGCTCATTTTAATAGATTAAAAATTGAATTAGATAATATTTAAAGGAAACACAATGTTTTAATCTTGGTTGCATATAATTCCCCACACAGGAGTAAATAAAAAAATTGACTGCCAGGGCTTCCCTGGTGGTCCAGTGGTTAAAACTGTGAGCTCCCGATGCAGGGGGCCTGGGTTCGATCCCTGGTCAGGTAACTAGATCCCGCATGCTGCAGCTAAGACCTGGTACAGCCAAATAAATATATAAATAAGTAAATAAAGAGTTTAAAAAGAAATTGGCTGCCTTAATGCTTTTTTAAGTGCAAACCACTGGGGAACTTTCTTTTAAATAACTAGGGAAACATTGTAATTAATATATTTTTAAATGTAAATTGTTGAGAAGCTCTCGAAAATAGGTCTTTGACTTGCTTATTTATAATAAATTTCTAGCTATTTTGTCCGTATCATACACTTATAGAATCTGAAAAGGATTGGATAGATAAACTTAGGTAAACATCAGCTTAAATCCCTTCTAAATTATTGAAAATTCCAAGGAATTGTGAGTTAATAAAATTTATCATGCTTGTGTTAATCTTTGGAATGTATTATTTTTTCCCCAGTATAATTCTGTGGTTTGTTTTTGGTCAAAAGATTTTTATATCATATATAGTAGCAGAAATATTATTGATAAGTGAAAAATTAGAAAAAAGCAGCATATAAATGTGATTTTTGGAAATTTGTCTAGAATTTTAACCTTATTTATAGGAATAAGTTTTAATGTGGGATTAGAAGTACTTGCTATGGGTAATAAGTCATTTTAAACTGATAGCATTTATATCTAATACTATTAATTGAAATGGGTCTTTAATAAATTTCCTCCAAGTGAAAAGAAATGCAGATTTAGATTCTTATGAGGGATAATAAGCTAACAGTATCAGGGAATGAACTTCAAAATCAGTAATGGAATTATTGGTTTCCTGACCTAACCAAGGACTTCTACCTTGACTAGAGCTTTTTAGTCCTCTGATTAGCTAGATAATCCTAGATTGTGTGGCCTTTATCTGAGTAAGCTAATAAAGGGTTAGTATATAGAATACAAATCCTACCAGCCATGTAAAAGGTCCAGGTACTTCAATTCTAAATAATACTTAAAGGAAGTTGATGACTTAAGACTAAGGATTAAAACCTACCAGAATGGTAGGTTTAATTTAGCAGTATGGCTACTCTGTCAGTTTTGAGATTCTGAAAACTGCAAATGAATAATACATCATACATTAGTCCTAAATATTATTACTTCTTTTTAATTGTTTTTGGGTTTACATTCCAGAACAATGTTAATATTTTTGTAAGTGAAACCAAGAGGAAATTAGCATTCATGTTTTATTCTATTTTTTCCAAATTATAAATGTTTTTCTGATCTTTAAATACTAATGAAGGGAAATAAAGTGAACATAAGGTATTTGTCTTAATTGTTTTGTATTTTCTTGCTTCATTGTGAATCTTTTCTTAACAGCTTAATTATTCCCAGTGTCATTACATCAAGTGGGGAAAATATCAAGTGAGCCATTGAAGGGTCACTTTTGGGGATTTCAGAACAATTTCTGAAAGCCAAAGAAGATCACACAGGCAGCACGAATTATTAATATAGATAACTTGACTGAGTTACTCATAATGTAGCAGAATTATTAATTTTATACCAGTGTTTTAGGGAAAGAGGGAACTGTTTTCATACCATTCTTATAATGAATGAGGGCTACTTTTTCTGAGTCTGGTAGTTCCTCTGGAGAAACCAGAGAATTTGGTTTCTCCAGATTATGATTTGGCAAAGTATATTATACTTTCTGGGATTATTTTACAGTAAATGATCAATATCCTTTTCAAGGACTGAGGACATCGAGGTGAATTCTTTATCTGCACAGTTTTATATAAATACATATTTGCAAATAAAACCTTAAAAATTATCTCTAACTAGTGAATCCTGGATTTTTATGTAATACAGAGATATGTCCTTAGGGTATTCTGCCATAGCTTTAAAAACTGCTTTTCTTTTACAAAGTTAGGAAATACGTCAAATATTTAAAAAATATTTTACATATGTAATATGCATCTGCTGGAGTACTGAATGGTGAGAAGGGACCAGCCACACACCAGCTATAACTTCTTGATTTATTTAGCCAAACAGCAGACAAGCATGAAACACGTTAGTATGGCTTTCCTCTTGTACTTTAGCTCCTTTTGGGCACATAGATGCTTTATGTGTGGGAAGGATTCTACCAGATTAAGAAAGAAGTCACATGTAGCTTTGTCTCTTCTCTTTTATTCTCAGATTTAAACTAGCATTCATGAAGAAAGTATATTATTTTCAAACCTCTATTTAATAACTACAACAACCATAATAGTATGAATATGGCTACAAATATAAATACTGATCTTACTAATGATAATGGTAACATTTTACCTTTACTGTATATTAACATTTTACATTTGCTGTATATACACTGTTCTTTGGGCTTTACATATATGTATTACCTTATTTGATTGTGAAAACAGTCTAATAGATAAGTACTATTATTATTCTCTTTTTATGCATGGGAAGCAGAGACACTAAGAGCTTAGGTAAATTGTACACGGTAACTCAGTTTAAGTGGCTGGTTGGAAATATTGGACATTTAAAATTTATGAGTTAAACTTAATATTCTCTATAGCATCTGATTTTGTACCTCAGAGAGAGGCACATCTCATTAAAAGTGCTTCCAACTACAGCATCCCTTTCATCCCTTCCCACTTTCTTTTCAACCATAGCCCACTGCCACACCTTAATCTCCAACACATTTTCCCTATGATTTGCTTTTATCGTATAAAATGTGATATGTACAAAACAATATTGGTAATACTTATTGTGGTGATCAATTTTGTGTCAACTTGATTGGCCATGGTACACAGATATTTCATTCTACATGTTTCTGTGAGGGTATTTTTGGATAGAATGAACATTTAAATCAGTAGACTTTGAGTGAAGTGCTATTTTGTTTTACTTAGTTTTTAACTTCATAGAAGTTTATCATACTTGTATATAATTTTAGTTTTCTAAAATTATTTCAAACCCCAAATTATGCTTTAATGATTCATCTGTGCTGTCAAATGTAGTTGTACATATTCTCTTCATATTAGAGAATGTGAACATACTCTAATTTTTAATTTTTTCTCTTGTTTTTGGACATTTACTTTGTATCCAATATTTTATACACCTCTGCAATCCTTCTTTTACATGTGTCTTAGTATACATGTGAATGAGTTTCTTGGAATGTACCTTGGAATCAAATTGTTGGGTGGTAGGGTATATGAATTCTTCCTTTTTCCAGAAAATGCCACGTTGGATTTCATGAGTAATGTGTGTTTCCATTGATCCACATCTTTTTCAAATGTAGATCTCTAAAATTTTGCCAAGCAAATAAATATAAAAAGGGACCTATTTGTCTTTTTCTTGTGGTATGTGAGCATTCTTTATTCTGGATACTAAATCTCTGTCAGTTACATATATTACAAGTATCTTCTCCCACTTTGTGGCTTTTTCACTTCTTTATGTATTTTTGATGAACTGAATTTAATTTTAGTAGTCAAATTTATAGCTTTTCTTTCGGGGGGGTCATATTTAAAACACGATTCCCTCACCCCAAGTAAGAAAGATATTATTTAATAGTTTTATTCATAAAGATCTGCGTTTCATTTTCCACACTTAATTTTTTAATCCATCTGAAATTGATTCTATGTGAGTATGAGGTAGGGATATTTTTTTCCAAAATGCATTCACCAATTGTGCTGACATCATTTATTGACGTCTCTTCTTGTCTCTCTCCCCACCTCACCTCTTCCCCATAATCTGGTATACTCTGTTCTCTATACATCTCAGTTCCAGGCTCTCTAACCTGTTGCATTGCTTAATTTTTATTTTTTGGCACAAATGTCCAAATACCATAGCTTTGTAATGGGTTTTGATATCTAGAAGGAGAAATTACCTCACTTTATTATTCTTTGTCCCAATTATTCTTGCTCCTTTATACTTCCACAAAAGTTTTGCAATCTGTATTTCAAATTCTTCTTAAAATTTGATTTAATTGACTTTGTAGATTCACTTGGTGTAAATTTATATCTTTATCCTGCTTGAATAATCTTGTTCATGATTGCAAATTATCTCTCCACTTATGTCTTTAATGTCTGTCAATACATGTTATGAATTTTTTGTACAGGTTTTACATATCTTCTATTGGATATATTCCTAGGTACCTCTTCAGCTGCTAATATATATAGAATAATACTTAGCATAGAAAAAGATTTCACCATAGGCAAAATATCCAGAATCTGACCTCATCTCACTGATTGCCCAGTACCAACTTACTCTAAGACATCTTTATTTCTTGCGGGAATTACTTTAATAGCTTCCTAGCATTTTATTGCTGCTACTTTTGCCCCTACTCCATTATTACCCACAGTCTATCCTCAGTAGCACAGCCATATCGTTTCACAACCCTCTAATGGTTTTACATTTAATAGAGTAAAAGCCAAGTCATTACAAGATGTGCAATGCTCTATAATATCTCCCTTCCGTTCATCCCCTTCCCCCCATCTTTTCTTCATTCCCCATGTTCTTGCCACTTGCAGCAGACACTGTTGACTCTCCACCCTATATTATCTAAACTTACTTTTGAGTTCACTTGTAGCTACGATGATGGGTATTTCAGATGTCCTCTAGCACCATCCCACTTTAAATAATATCTCTTGACTCTTGCTTCTCTGCCCAAGGGCTGACTTTGGCAGCACAGAAGCTTGCCGAGCCTACTGAAGGACAGCCCAGACGTACTGGGGTGGTGATGCTGCAAGGGTATCCCTTAACTTTTGAGGGATGGGAACCAGCGGATAAATACTTCTGCTTCCGTCTCTCCTGTTGGGGAATTCTAAGATGCCATGTACATGCATCCTGTTAGTCCCCAGCAGGATCAAGACTTAACTTTTAGCAGCCATTCTTCCTTCTCTGCCTTACATTTCTCCCATCCTCTTGCATGCTCCCCAGGATCACCTCTCAAATAAACTGTGAGTATCCAAATCCTTGATGATTAATTTCATCAATTCCTTGGGATTAATTTCAGGGAAACCCAATCTAGAGTACCACTTGAGCCATGCTGGCCTCTTTGCCATTTCTCAAACATAAAGGCATGTACATAAAGGCATTAACACAGTTTCACTGCCAGGAATTCTTCCAGATATTTCTTTGGTCTCCTTCATACCTCTCATATGATTGTTAAATAACTTCTTCTCAGAGAGGCTTCTCATGACTGCCTATTTAATGCTACAACCCGTACCACCTGATTTACTTTAATCTGCTCTACTTTTTCCTTTTTTATTGTATTTCAGATTCTAAGATGTATCATATTTATTTAACATTTATAAATATTTATGATATTTCAGGTTCTAAAATTCTATATAATTTATTAATTGTATTTATTATTTGTTTTCTATCATCTCTTACTAGAATGTAAGTTCCTTGAAATCAGGGATCTTTGTTTTATTTCACTTGTATATCACAAATGCCTAAAAGAGTGCTTGGTATAGGTTCAGTCAACATGTTTTCAGTAAGTGAATCAATGAACATCTTTGTCTTATTTGTGATGTCAAAGTAAAAGATTTCAATGTTTCTCCATTAAGAATATTTACTGTAAGGTTTTGGTAAGAAATCTTTACCAGTTTAAGGAATTTCATTTGTAGCTATGTTTTGAATAAAATTGTCCTGTAATTTTTCTTCCATTACTCTCCTTGTATAATTTTGCTTTCATGAAATGAGCGGAGAATGGTCACATTTTTTAACTTTCTGGAAGACTTTACAATGATGGAAGGATGTATTATTTTAGGGTCTGGTAGAACTCTCTCCCCAAACTATACGATCCTGCAGGGTATGTTTGTATGTATGTGTGAATATACTTAACTGTTGCTTCTACAATTGTTAGAAGACTACACAGTATAAAGTTAACCTTGCTGTTTCAATTCTATAACAATCTGCTTATTTCATATAACGATTCAAATGAATTATCAGAAAATTGTTAATATTATTTTATTATCTTTGTATTCTTTGCTGCTCTATGTCCTCTTTTGTTTCCCTTATATTATTTATTAATTACTTCTCTCCTATTTTCTTCATCAGACTTTCCAGAATTTTTTCTATCCTATTACTCCTTCCAGTGCCAAACGTTTTGGCTTTATCTTTGCTTCTAGAAATTTTATTTCTGCTCTTATCTTTACTATCTTCCTCCTTCTACTTTCTTTACATTTACTCTCTTTTTTCTCTAACATCTTAACTTGGATACTTATTTCATTAATGTTCTGCCTTTTTCTTTTGAAATATAACCAAGTAAGACCATAAGGTGGCACTGACTTAATCATATCCCACAAGTCCGCCCCTCCCCCAACTCTCCCAAAAAACTGAAAAATGTTTTATTTTTACTTTTATTATTTTTATAAATATATATTTTTTTATTGGAGTGTACTTGATTTACAATGTTGTATTAGTTTCAGGTGTACAGCACTGTGATTCTGTTATGTATATATTTCTGATTCTTTATATATATATTTCAGATTCTTTTCCCTTATAGGTTATTACAGAATATTGAGTATAGTTCTCTGTGCTATACAGTAGGTCCTTGCTGGTTATCTATTTTATATATAGTAGTGTGTATATGTTACTCTCATACTCCTAATTTATCCCTCTCCCACTCCTTTCCCCTTTGGTAACCATACGTTTGTTTTCTATGTCTATGACTCTATTTTTAGAATTTCAAAATAGTTTGAACAAATTCAGTGAAATTAAAAAAAAAATTTCCTACTAGGTGCTGTGTACTATGATAAAGAAGTTGAATAATTCATAATCTTAACTCCAAGTCCATCATGCTCATATTCTATAGTAAGAAACAGACACGTAAAGCACACAATTTATATGTGGCATAGGTGCTGCAATCAGGAGATAAAAGGTAGTGTGGAAGCACAGTTACAAATGTAGTGTCTTTTGCAAAGCAAGCAATGGAGATTAGAAACAAGTATTCAATTATTGAGGAGATATTTTGAAGTGTTTCAAATACGGCCATAGAAATGGAAACCAAAATTGCTGCTTTGGCATCATGATGAATCTTGATGGCCCGAGAAGAGGGGAATTCTTCACAGTTATTTCATAAGTTTTGGTATATGATATTGTCTGAATCATTTAGTTGTAAGTATTTTAGTTTCCACTTTGATTTCTTCTTTTACTCAAGAAGTATTTAGTCATGAATTTCTTATTTTGCAAATGTATGAGGATTAAAGTATATATATTTTATTGTTATTAATATCTAATTTTATTAGTCAGGGTTCTCCATATAAATAGAACCAATAAGATGTATATCTAGGTAGCTCATGGGATTGTGGAGGCTGCTGACAAGTCCCAAGATCAGCAAACAGAAGACTCAGGAAAGCTGATGTTTTAGTTGAGTTAGAAGGTGGGAAAAAAATCTATGTCCCACCTTGGAGGCAGTCAGACAGGAGCACTCCGCCTCTACTAGGAGAGGCTCAGCCTCTTTGTTCTATTTAGGCTTTCGTTTTATTTGATGATGCCTACCCATACATATCAGGGAGGGCAATCTGCTTTACTCAGTCTACCCATTCAAATGTTAGTCTCTTCCAGAAACATCCTCTCGGACACACCCGGAATGATGTTTGACCAAATGTCTGGATACCGTGTGGTCCAGTCAAATTGACACATGAAATTAACCATCACACTAACCTTATTTCATAATGAATGTGATCTCTATGACAAGTCTTTGAAATTTGTCAAGAGTATATTTATGGCCAAACTGTGATCATGTTTCATGTAGGCTTGAGAATAATACGTATTCTCTAATTGTTGGGTACAAAGTTTAAATATGCACGGTGTGTGTGTGTGTGTGTGTGTTTGTGTGTGTGTGTGTGTATGTAAATAAATGACTTTGAACAGGGTAGTCATTTTAGCAAATAGAAAATCTTGAGTCATTTTTGCTTAAAATTCATTGTGGCTAGGAACTTCAGAACTCAAACCAGCAAAAATGGTATTTGATTCCTGGACCTCTTCTCAATTATGTACTGCACTTTTATTAATCAAATTTTATATTTAAAAACAATTGAGTATGTGTCCTTTACTCATTTATTCAATTTTTTTTTCATGATATTTTCTGCATGATCAATTTTCTTTTTCTCAGTCAAGTGTCCTTTCTGATTTCTTAAAGCCTAAGCATTGGAAACTTAAAAGAAGGAAACCAACTAACTACTCTCTGCTCTCCACAATTAAAGCTATTCCCTAAAGCAAAGAATACAGAATGGCCAGGATGACTGGATGGAGAATCTGGGGAATTGTGGGGAAAGAGGAAATAAAAGGAAAACTAAACCCCAAAATATATATTTTTAATTACTAAGTTAGGTAGAACTTTCTTTCCCTACAACTAAGGCAAATTGACGATTCCTATGCTCCTTCTGAATATGAGCATGCCTTTGCAAATTCACATCCTTTTCAAATTTGTTCTGCATGTCAAATGAGCCAGGGTTTATCTATGTTCTGCATGTCAAATGAGCCAGGGCTGAGAATGTAATATAAGTTACCAGGAAGGTGTCTGGGCAGCCCGATATGAGTCCCCTTTTGTTACCAATAACATGATCCATACTAATTTTTAAACTTAAATGTAAATAAGTAAATGAGACTCATAATGCGCTGGCCAATATTGAGTCTAATACTTCTGCTGCTGTCTTGTTATGCTTCAGCTGGCAACTTGAGTTTCAAGCTAAAAATCATTTAGTTTTGAAATGTTTTAACCCTAGACTACAATGAACAATTCCATGACTTAATAGTATTTTTCTTTTCATGAGAGCATTACTGATATGTGTTTCTCAGACAGCTTAATCATACTCTGATCATATCTTTCCTTTTGGAATCTCTGCTAGATATACAAGCTTTGTTATTCAAAAAAAAGAATAAAACTCTCTATATGTATATATTCCAACTATAACAAATAGCTACTGGAAAATTATTTATTTTTAGCAACATTTTTTATATTCTATCTGCCTAATTTTAGTTGTATAAAATATTGTAATTGGCTAAATTTACATCTTGGAATGCAAATAAAAATTATTTTATGTGCTTCACCCAGATCTCTTAGCATTCCTTTTCCCCATGTTTGTGTGTGGAGGGCACCCTTTTGTTTGCTTTTATTTTCAATAGCTTGAAGCATTTAAGTAAGAAAGACTGCTTTGCATTTTGAAGGCCCCTTTGCCTACCTGTATGATGCTCCTTAAGAAATGACTGCTGGGGGTTGGTATGCACAAGCCCCAGCCCCCTTGCCTTGGCTCAGGACAACTGTCACCCACAACTAATACTCCAGAATATCTCTGTGAGGTCAGGCTGAAGGTACCAATCTGGGACTTGGGCTAAGATGGCCTGCCTACTCTTTCTCCTCCTGTTTCTCCTACACTTTTAATGGTTTCTCCAAGAACATTTCCTTATAAATCACTTGCACATAGATCCTCAAATCTAGGTCTGCTTGGGGGTACTTAGCATAAAGATATTTAACCTTAAAAATCACAGGGCAAATGTGTCTCTTGTCTTATCTTTAATTTGATGGAAAATGTACCTGAATTTACTCTTTAGACTCCTAATAGTCTGTTTTGAGGCTTCATTTTTGCAATACAAATAGTAACACCATTTTATGCTTTGCATTTCATTCATGATTTATCAATTAATTCTTAGCATGCTGATGTTGAAAAAGCCACAGGTTTTAAGGCCCCATTGTATCTATAGATATATAATAAACTGGACTTGAGAGTACCAGAAGTTACCAAGAATTCTCTGATGTATACTACAGCGTGTGCAGTGACTTGTTTGCATTGAATTCTATGTGAGAATGTGAAATTCTTTCAGACTTCATGGTCATTTTCAGAATTCTTGACTGTTGAAATAAACCAACAGTCCTATTAGTATGAGTATAGCTAGGCATGTCACTGAGAAAAGTACAAAAAATAAATATTGTTTTTTTTCTTTAAAGAATTTTTTACATAGCATATGGCTAGGGAAATGGTACTCTTGCATAAAAGTAAGCAATTAGTCTTCTCTTATTGACTAAGCTCAAATATTTGTAGTGGGTCAAGGTTAGTGGTGGTTTCCTAGGAGGAGAGTGTACTGCTGGGAGAAACCAAACAGGAAAAAGAGGATTTTTTGTTTTTTTTTTTTTTTACAAATGATCAAACATTGAAAAGATAAAACAGAAATCACATACCTAAAAATCATTCAACTACTGTCACAGAGTACAGAGGACTGAGTAGGATAGCAAGTGGCAAAAGAACAAAAGACCAGCAAATGAAATGAAGGCTCCTGAAGGTATTTGGCCAGATGGAAGAGATATTTATTTTAATCTATCACAGTGGTCATAACAGTATGTTATATGTAACAGATCTGACTTATATAATTAGCACTTTTTTTATAGACTAACAATTTTTTATTGAAAAATCTAAATTCCATTTCCTTTCCAAATATCTATTCAATACTTATGAAGCTCATTTCTACACAAGTCACAAAGACAGTCCCAGTAAATTATAAAACTTCAAGATCATATCAGTCATGTTTTACATTATACAGATCTTTAAGTTTATTTTGGGGAAAAAAAAGGTAAATAAATTTAAAAATTTACTGGGTGTAAAAAGAAAATACAAATTATGATAAACTTTGCTCCGTTTTAGAGCATTCAAAACTAGATATGTGCATAATTTATTAAGAAAGATAATATGATCCTGTATCAAAACATGGGTAAATAAATATGATTTTTAAATCTTAGGTAAAATTACATTATAAATATGTGAACTGCTTTCTTATATTTGTATCTGAACTTATTTCCAAATAACTGAACTACTGGTCCCATTTTTGTTGATGTACTCATCAAAGTTCTAAGATTATCCCCAATAACCCTTGCCATTGTATAACGTCTTCTCCAGGAATGTGTGTGGAACCTATGAATACAACAGGATATCACTTTTCTGGTCATGTTATATTGTACAGGAAAAAGGAACTTTTCCAGATTGAGCTTGACGTAATCAAGTAAGTTCTGTAAAAGCAGAGAGTTTTCTCTGGCAGGTAGCAGACAAAGGGGTCAGAGAGATACACTCTTCCTGGCCTTGAGGACACAAACTGTCAGGTTTTGAATGGCCTATGAGGGTCATGTGTCAAGGAAAGATGTGCGGTCTTTAGGACCTCAGAGCAACTTATAGCAGAGCCACAGAAGGCAGGAACCTCAGCTGTATAGCTGTAAGAAGATGAATTCTGCTAAATCCCCCCTGAGTTTGGAAGCAGATTTTTTCTGAGTCAAGCTTCCATATGAGGATGCAGCCTGGCTGACACTTTTTTTTTTCGAAGTCTGATTTAGATTTTATTTTATTTTTATTAATTAATTTAATTTTAAGCTCATTGACTTACAATATTATATTAGTTTCAGGTGTACAATATAGTGATTCAATATTTTTATAGATTATGCTCCATTTAAAGTTATTATAACATAATGGTTATATTTCCCTGTGCTGTACAATATATACTTGTTTCTTATTTATTTTATACATAGTGGTTTGTATCTTTCAATCTCATACCCTGATCTTGCCCCTTATCCTTCCCTCTCCCCACTGTTAGCCACTAGTTTGTTTTGGGTATCTGTGAGTCTGTTTCTGTTTTGTTATATACATTAGTTTGTTTTATTTTTTAGGTTCCACATGTAAGTGATAACATAGAGTATTTCTCTTTGTCTGATTTATTTCCCTAAACATAATACCTTCTAAGTCCATCCATGTTGTTGGACATGGCAGAATTTCATTCTTTTTTATGGATGAGCAATATTGCATTGTATATATTTACCACATCTTCTTTTTCCATTCTTCTGTTAATGGACACTTAGATTGCTTCCACATCTTGTTTATTGTGAATAATGCTGTGATGAACATTGGGGTGCACATTGTATCTTTTCAAATTAGTGTTTTAATCTTCTTTGGGCATATACCCAGGAGTGGAACTGCTGCATCATATGATAGTTCTATTTTTATTTTTTTGAGGAACCTCCATACTGTTTTCAATAGTGGTTGCATCAATTTACATTCCAACCAACAGTGTAAGAGGGTTCTCTTTTTGCCACATCCTCGTCCACACGTTATTTGATAGCCATTCTGACTGGTGTGTGGTGATATCTTATTGTAGTTTTGATTTGTATTTCTCTGATGATTAGTGATGTTGAGCATTTTTTCATGTGCCTGTTCGCCATCTGTATATCTTCTTTGGAAAAAGGCCTATTCAGTTATTCTGCCCTTTTTTTCCTGCAGTTTGCGGGCCTCTCAATGTTGTGGCCTCTCCCGTTGCGGAGCACGGGCTCCGAACGCACAGGCTTAGCGGCCATGGCTCACGGGCCTAGCTGCTCCGTGGCATGTGGGATCTTCCTGGACCGGGGCACGAACCTGTGTCCCCTGCATCGGCAGGTGGACTCTCAACCACTGCACCACCAGGGAAGCCCTATTCCACCCATTTTTAATTGGGTTATTTGATATTGAGTTTTATGAGCCAGTTATATATTTTAGATATTAACCCCTTGTTGGTCACATCATTTGCAAATATTTTCCCCCATTCAGTAGGCTGTCTTCATTTTGTTGATGCTTTCTTTGCTGTGCAAAAGATTTTAAATTTATTTAATTCCCATTTGCTTATTTTTGCTTTTATTTCTTTAGCTTTAGGAGACAGATTTAAAAAATATATTGCTATGATGTGTGTCAAAGCAGTTTCTGCCTATTGTCTCTTCTAGGAGTTTTATGGCTTAAGGTCCTACATTTAGGTCTTTAATCCATTTTGAGTTTATTTTTCTGTGTACTGTTAAAGAATGTTCTAGTTTCATTTTTTTACATGTAGCTGTCCAGTTTTCCCAGCACTACTTATTGAAGAGACTGTCTTTTCTCCATTGTATATTCTTGTATCCTTTGTTATAGATTAATTGACCATAAGTGTGTGGTTTTATTTCTGGGCTCTCTGTTCTGTTCCACTGATCTATGTGTCTGTTTTTGTGTCAGTACCATGCTTTTTTGATTACTGTAGCTCTGTAGTATAGACTGAAGTCAGGGAGTGTGATACTCCAGGTTTGTTCTTTTTTCTCAAGATTGCTTTGGCAATCTGGGATCTTCTGTGGTTGCATATAAATTTTAGGATTATTTGTTCTAGCTCTGCGAAAAATGTCACTGTATTTTGATAGGGATTGCATTAAATATGTAGATTGCTTTGGGTAGTATGGACATTTAAGCAATATTTTCCTGCCAATCTGGAAACACAGGATATCTTTTCATTTCTTTGTATCATCTTCAATTTCCTTCATTAATATTTTATACTTTTCAGAGTATATGTCTTTCACCTCCTTGGTTTAGTTTATTGCTATGTATTTTATTCTTTTTCATGAGATTTTAAATGGGATTGTTTTCTTGCTTTCTCTTTCTGATAGTTCATTATTAATGTATAGAAAAGCAACAGATTTCTGTATATTAATCTTATATCCCTCAACTTTATTTAATTCATTTATTAGTTCTAATAGTTTTTTGGTAAAGACTTTAGGGTTTACTACATATAGTATCATGTCATCTGCAGATAGAGACAGTTTATTTCTTCCTGTCTAATTTGAATGCCTTTTATTTCTTTTTCTTGTTTGGTTGCTGTGGCTAGGACTTCCAATACTATCTTAAATAGAAGTGGTGAGAGTGGGCATTCTTGTCTTGCTTCTGATTGTAAAGGAAAGGCTTTCAGCTATTCACTGTTGTATGTTAACTGTAGGTCTGTCATAAATGGCCTTTATTATGTTGAGATATGTTAACTCTATACCAACTTTGATGAGAGTTCTTATCATATTAATTGACCATAAGTGTGTGGTTTTATTTCTGGGCTCTCTGTTCTGTTCCACTGATCTATGTGTCTGTTTTTGTGTCAGTACCATGCTTTTTTGATTACTGTAGCTCTGTAGTATAGACTGAAGTCAGGGAGTGTGATACTCCAGGTTTGTTCTTTTTTCTCAAGATTGCTTTGGCAATCTGGGATCTTCTGTGGTTGCATATAAATTTTAGGATTATTTGTTCTAGCTCTGCGAAAAATGTCACTGTATTTTGATAGGGATTGCATTAAATATGTAGATTGCTTTGGGTAGTATGGACATTTAAGCAATATTTTCCTGCCAATCTGGGAACACAGGATATCTTTTCATTTCTTTGTATCATCTTCAATTTCCTTCATTAATATTTTATACTTTTCAGAGTATATGTCTTTCACCTCCTTGGTTTAGTTTATTGCTATGTATTTTATTCTTTTTCATGAGATTTTAAATGGGATTGTTTTCTTGCTTTCTCTTTCTGATAGTTCATTATTAATGTATAGAAAAGCAACAGATTTCTGTATATTAATCTTATATCCCTCAACTTTATTGAATTCATTTATTAGTTCTAATAGTTTTTTGGTAAAGACTTTAGGGTTTACTACATATAGTATCATGTCATCTGCAGATAGAGACAGTTTATTTCTTCCTGTCTAATTTGAATGCCTTTTATTTCTTTTTCTTGTTTGGTTGCTGTGGCTAGGACTTCCAATACTATCTTAAATAGAAGTGGTGAGAGTGGGCATTCTTGTCTTGCTTCTGATTGTAAAGGAAAGGCTTTCAGCTATTCACTGTTGTATGTTAACTGTAGGTCTGTCATAAATGGCCTTTATTATGTTGAGATATGTTAACTCTATACCAACTTTGATGAGAGTTCTTATCATGAATAGATGTTGAATTTTGTCAAATGCTTTTTTTGCATCTGTGGAGATGATCATGTGATTGTTATCTTTCCTTTTGTTATGTGGTGTATCACATTGATTTACTAATATTGAACAAACTTGTGACCCTGGAATAAATCCCACTTGATCATGGTCTTTGAACTTTTTTATATATTGTTGGATTCAGTTTGCTAATATTCTGTTGAGGACTTTTGCATGTATACTCATTAGAGATAGTGGTCTTTAGTTTTCTTTTTTCATAGTGTCTTTGGTTTCAGTATGAGGGTAATGGTGGCCTCATAGAATATATTTGGGAGTGTTCCTTCATCTTCAAGTTTTTAGAATAGTTTGAGAAGAATAGGTATTAACACTTCTTTATGTGTTTGGTAAAATTCCCCAGTTAAGCCATTTGCTGTGAATTTTTTGTTTTTGAAATTACAAATTCAACGTCACTACTAGTGACTGATCTGTTCAGATTGTCTTCTTCCTGATTCAGTCTTGGAAAGTTGTATGTTTCTAGATATTTGTCCATTTCTTCTAGGTTGTCCAATTAGTTGGCATATAACTGTTCATAGTATTCTCTATTTTTTGTATTTCTATGGTATTTGTTGTTATTTCTCCTCTTCCATTTCTTATTTTGTTTATTTGGGTCTTCTCTCGTTTTTTTCTTGATGAGCCTGGCTAAAGATTTATCAATTTTGTTTATCTTTTCAAAAAACCAGCTCATTGAAAATCTCTATTTTTTTTGCCTCTATTTTATTTATTTTCTCTCTGATCTTTATTAGTTCCTACCTTCTGCTAACTTTCAGCTTTGCTTTTTCTTTTTTTTTCTAATTCCTTTACATGTTAGGTTAGGTTGTTTATTTGAGATTTTTCTTGTTTCTTGAGGTAAGCCTGAATTGCCATAAACTGCACTCTTAGAAGTGCTTTTGATCCATCCCATAGATGTTGGAAAGTTGTGTTTCCATTATCATTTGTCTTGAGGTATTGTCTGATTTCCTCTTTGATTTCTTCATTAGCTCATTGGTTTTTTAGTAGCATGTTGTTCAGTCTCCATGCATTTGTGCTTTTCACATTTTTCTTTCTGTAATTGATTTCTAGTTTCATACTGCTGTGCTACAGAAAAAATGCTTGATATAATTTCTATCTTCTTAAATTTGTTGAGACTTTTTTTGTGGTCTAGCATGTCATCTATCCTGGAGAACATTCCATATGCACTTGAAAACATGTGTACTCTGCTGTTTTTGGATGGAATGTCCTGTAGATACCTATTAAAACTAACTGGTCTAGTGTGGGCTGACACTTTCATTTCAGCTTTTGAAACTCTAAGCAAAGAACCCAGCTAACTCACAGTCCTGACTCACAGAAACTATGAGATAACATATTACTGTTGTTTTAAGTTGTTACAGAGATAGAAAAGTAATACAGCTGGATAAGTAGTATCTTTACATGCCTTGCCAAGCCTTTAACAAGTTCTGTTTTGCTTCTTTTGAATTCATCACCATGGTAAGCCCTAAGGCAGTGGCAAGAAGGAATTTTATTTGGGTTACACACAAAATGAAATATTGATTATTCATCAAAACAATATTTTAGAAATATATTTTTGACATAAAAATATGTTCTCAGTATATTGTTAATAAAAAAAAAAGTTCCAAACATATTTAGTCCTTAATTCCTTTTTACATTTTTTTTTTTTAGAACTCAGTCAGAAAAATCCCTAATGAAAGTGTTTACCACATAACTGTTGGGCATAAGTGCTGACTTGTAAAGGACAGTCTCTAATGTGTGGGAAGCACTTGCCTCTTTTATTAGTATAACTTTGGCATTTTATAAAAATGCTGTTTTTATTACTGTGAATAAGCCTTTCAGTAACTCATGCAGACAATTTTAAGGGCTGGTGTTGTATGGATTTTCAAGCCATATATGTGTGTGTGTAGATATATATATATTTATATTTTAATAAGGATATTTGTATACTTCTGTATTTTGACTAATTCTATATGTTTCTATATATTCTATATTTTTACTCACACCTTAGTTTTCTATCAATACCTGTGTAGAATCAAGTTTAAAATGAAGCTGAAGAGAAGGAGGACATAATTTTGAACACATTCATAAAAATGTCAAGGTCAATGGCTAAATGTTATTTTAAACTATCACGGAATGCCAAATACTACTCTTTTTTTATCTTTATATCTAAAAATATATGATCCATGTAGTAGCTGCTGACTGAGAGTTTTGAAAAACAGGTGAAAAGGCCAAGTGGTGGGACTTGTCGATAAATCCCCTGATTTATCAAGGGACTACAGTTCTCCATCAAAAGATAGCAAAGCTAAGTATTCACATTTGCAACAAACAGTCCCTAGCTAGTTATGGAATGGTGATAGAGATAAGTGTTCAAAGAATGAACATCATTCACTCACAAGGATATTTTATCTCGTAAGCAAAATCTTCACATGCTCCTTTTCTTACACCGCCCTTTCCAACTCTGTGGACTGACCTGAATGAAAAGCAGTGGAATTAAGTGGAGTCTTACTGAGAAAAGGCAAATACCAGAAAGGAGTAGTA
The DNA here is from genome assembly GCF_003031525.2 of Neophocaena asiaeorientalis asiaeorientalis. NCBI lineage: Eukaryota > Metazoa > Chordata > Mammalia > Artiodactyla > Phocoenidae > Neophocaena > Neophocaena asiaeorientalis. The sequence goes on from NW_020173762.1 coordinate 1,607,423, forward strand.
GTTGCAGCTACAGGCACAGGATAAGTAAAAGACCCATTAACAGAGCTTGCAACACATTCAGCCATAAGCTGGTAGTTAGAGTGTGAAATGGGTTAAAGAGACAAACACTATTGAAGGGCATACAATTCTAACAAAACAGTTTGCACAAATAACAATTTAGATGTGAATACCCAAGTGCCACAGCTCTTTGCACTATTCAGCTGATCCTCTCCCCAATCTGAGCCCTACATCTATGTTCACAGGACCATGGAGGGGCTCATAAGAACCCACTGACAAAATCCACCTTCATGATGACTCGCTCCTCTGGGGTGGCTCAAAGAAACCATTCCCATTGTAGTAGTGATATGCACAGATTTTCATTGGGAACAAGTTGCAATGTCCAGCCTTGGACGATTTCAGACAGGGTTTCCTCTCCTACGTGAACGTGAAAATCCCCACTGTCAGAGAACTTTGCTACTTAGAGTATTATCATAGTGTCTTTCATCTTCAAATGTCACTGGAATGGATGTGTAAAAAATTAATAAACAGAAGCCTCAATTGAATAGACTTGGGAAACCAGAAGGGGGAACTCTCATGCCCTGTGAAGATAGCAGAGCCCAAGAGGAAGAAGAAAGATTCCTCTTTGCTGGCAAAGACTCACCCTATGAAAAGCCATGGGCTCCTTGTTTACTCTGGCCCTCCCGACTTCCTACTCCCCTCTATAAGTGTTCTCCTTCCCTTCCCAGCAGGGACTCTCAGAGCCACGGTTCTTCCATGCTCTCAGTACTGCCTTTTTATTTATTTTTTTATCACCTGTTAGCCTGAAATCCTCTCTTGATCCAGAAAAAATCCATCTTTGCTGGAGAAATACCTGACAATCTATTTGTTTCAGGCCAACAGAGAATAAAAAAGGCAGTACTGTCGATGAGAGGGAAATGATTCTAGGTGGAGGAAACAGCTGTGATGAAGCCCTGAGGGCATGGAAGAACTTGGTGTTTTCAAAGGCATCCAGTATAGACAGGGAGTACTGAGCACTAAGGAAAGTGGAACAATTCCCGTTGGACACTGAAGAATGCTTCCAGTCATATACATCTCGAATTTCATTATTTACAACCAAGATAAAAATAAATGTTTCATCTCTGTTTTTTTAAGATGCAATTTTAAAAATGAAAATTAAAAACAAATAAGGGGAGTAAGGTAACGCTAACAAACATTGTAAAACCTTAGAGTTCTTGAAGTGAGTAACTAATTCCTGGTTTTGTTTTTTTTTTTCCTGGTTCACCGGCCTCTCACTGTTGTGGCCTCTCCCGTTGCGGAGCACGGGCTCCGAACGCACAGGCTCAGCGGCCATGGCTCACGGGCCCAGCCGCCCCGCGGCACGTGGGATCTTCCCGGACCGGGGCACGAACCCGCGTCCCCTGCATCAGCAGGCGGACTCTCAACCACTGCGCCACCAGGGAAGCCCCATTGTTTTTTTTTAGTAGCACGTTGTTCAGTCTCCATGCATTTGTGCTTTTCACATTTTTCTTTCTGTAATTGATTTCTAGTTTCATACTGTTGTGCTACAGAAAAAATGCTTGATATAATTTCTATCTTCTTAAATTTGTTGAGACTTTTTTTGTGGTCTAGCATGTCATCTATCCTGGAGAACATTCCATATGCACTTGAAAACATGTGTACTCTGCTGTTTTTGGATGGAATGTCCTGTAGATACCTATTAAAACTAACTGGTCTAGTGTGGGCTGACACTTTCATTTCAGCTTTTGAAACTCTAAGCAAAGAACCCAGCTAACTCACAGTCCTGACTCACAGAAACTATGAGATAACATATTACTGTTGTTTTAAGTTGTTACAGAGATAGAAAAGTAATACAGCTGGATAAGTAGTATCTTTACATGCCTTGCCAAGCCTTTAACAAGTTCTGTTTTGCTTCTTTTGAATTCATCACCATGGTAAGCCCTAAGGCAGTGGCAAGAAGGAATTTTATTTGGGTTACACACAAAATGAAATATTGATTATTCATCAAAACAATATTTTAGAAATATATTTTTGACATAAAAATATGTTCTCAGTATATTGTTAATAAAAAAAAGTTCCAAACATATTTAGTCCTTAATTCCTTTTTACATTTTTTTTTTTTGTGTGTGAAACAAGTAACGTGTTTTTTAGGAGGAAAAAGGGTACATGTGGATAGACATTTAGATGGACTCAGAGAGAGTCATGCCCTCAATGTAGTCTGAATCACTTTTATGGGGCATTTCTTCTGGGTTTCCTTTGGCCAGTCATCTTGCTTTGCCTGGTTCTGAGTCCATATCTGGTACATATCGGGGTCCTCCCATGTGTGTGCCCTCATCTCTTAGCCAAGATGGATTCTAGCAAACAGGCCTATGGGTAGTTGCCATCACTTACTATGAGGTAACACCACCTCTCTTTTGACCTCCAAGGAGACTTTCTGTGTGTGTGTGTGTGTGTGTGTAGTCGGGAAGGTCTCCTTGACTTCATGAATGAGGAATATGTGGTCTTTTAACTCTTAGCTAGGCAAGACTTAGCTTCTCCTCCCTCCTGCTAATTTGGAGGATCTGTCCACAGGGGATGAACTCCGGCTGCTCAGCCTGGAGCCCATCTATATCCTGCCCCAAATCCCCCTGAGAGAAGTAAACCCTGAGAAATTTTTATTGGGAGGATGAAGGGCAAACGTCTGCCTTCTGTAGCTTCTTCAGGCTGCCTAGGGGCTTGTAGAACCTACCTAGTTGGGGTCACGGAGCTCTCACCCTGTCTCATTAAGGGGTGACTGCTGTTGTTATTCTAGCAGGATATGTTCCAAGGAGTGGCTGGAATCTCTGCATCACTGTCATCTTGTCTGGGAAACCATTGTGTCCTTAGAAAGAACAAACTAAACAAGTAGATTAAGAAGGTCAGGGACAAAGATAAGTAAAAGAATTATTGTAACCAGGGGCCCAAGCAGGAGTAAGGACCAGGTTACATTTGTTAGCAATTTTGATCCTGGTTTAGATAGAGTCAGTGCTTGGGTTACCCTGTTTAAAGGAATGGAGCCATTTGGTGTGGTCATATATTTTTGATGTCCTCTTCTATTAGCCCAGTGTGATTGATGTAGGTGTAACAGACCAGTTAGAAGTATTTGGAGGAGTGACAACCTGAATGTTAATAGACAAAATAGTTCTCATTTCTTTTCAGGAGAATAAGCCTGAAACCCAATCTGGACCTGGCACTTTGGGGAGACTTGTAGCCAGGCAGCCAGTTGTCTAGTTTTATCTAAGTAGGTTTTAACTTTTGATGTGGTATTAACACATAGATAACAGGAGCTATTGGTCATCATACATGTCTCTTCTTTTTGTTAATGTATGATCTAAAGCAATTTCATTGTCTAAAAATATAATAGTTACAAGAGGAGACCTTTGAAAAGTAAGGCTGTAGTCACCAGCTGCAAACAGACATCGTTTTGAGAGTGGGCTGGTGGCATCCCAATTCTGACACAGCTCAGAAAACTTAGGTTCTCAGCAATACAAGGACTTGTCTGAAATTACATCCATAGTGTCACCTAGTTATTTCCTTGGATGTCTGAACCACAGCTACTCCATTTTCGCTTTTAATTGTAATTTCCTCCTTAATAGCCAAAGCAGATGTCACCATTAATGATGTCAGTGTTTCTCTAGGTATGAGAAGATGCAAGAATTAGGGCTCATAAAATCTTCTCCTGAAAGTATCTATCTGAAGGCCTGTTCTGCCAGTTTTTCCCAGAGCACAGCGTGCCTCATTCCTGATCTCCACCCTGAACTCCTTTCAGGGGGTGTTGAAGGTCAGCAGCTGCAGTGGCCATGATTTAATCTTTGTAGGGGTAGATAGCAAGTGCCAGTTTTCAGTTAACAGGGCCCCTTCATGGTCATAAATTCGACCATGGTTTGGGGCCATTCCATTACCATTTTGTCCCATGGTGTTAGGAATGCTCATTCCCAGGTCTGCTGAAGATTTCCCTGATAGGCTACTCAGTGTGCTATTACTGGACTAGGCCTTATACTAGTAAGGCCTAGTGAGAATACTAGTCAAAAGTCTCTGGATCAACTGTCTTACTAGTCTCTTATGGTCCAGGAAAATATTCCCTTTTGTTGATTCTTCCCATATTTAGAGTTACATTATTACAATCATTGATCTCATATGGAACTATGTATCATCATTTTATCAGAGACTCAGTCACACATTTGGCAATGTAAGAAACAACAATTTTGTAAAACAGGCAAAATGCAAATAACATAGCTAGCAGTATTAGTAAAGTCATAAGTAAGAATTAAGCCAAGAACTTCCATTAGGTGTGGTACAGTATATCCCAGGTTGTTTGACTTAGTCTGTTCTGTACCAATCCTTATCTTTCAGGGAAATTATATACTGGCACTGTCCATAAGGCATCCAGCCCAGTTTCCTAGTGTTACTAGACTGATTATCCTTAGAATGATTTAATTGTTCCCAACATAGAGAAGCCTTTAAAGTTAAATTACCATAGCCTGGTGTTAACTATATAAATCCATCCCATAATTGTGGGAGGTTTTATTCCTTGGTGAAAATTTTGCTTGTTGCTCTGATAGAGCTTGAGTAATAGATGAAAATTCATATTTATGGCCAGGGTCAGAGCAGGTATTATTAATTGACCAGGTGAAGGGATCCCATCTAGTAATATCAATAGTGGCCTGAACAGGACTGTAATTTTTTCTTTAAAATAAATTTCCTAAGGGCCAACCAATTAGAGCCTTGGAGTAGAGAAATCCACCCAGGTAATCCAGAGGTTCTAGATTCAGGTAATTGGCCACAAACTCAACAATTGGATTGATTTTTAAAACAAGCATAGGATCATGCCTATGATGGAAAAACGTTTGGTGCACATGAAAAGGTCCAAGAAGTCAAGAAAACATAAAGGATCATATGAGTCAGGTCGAGGATCTTGGGCAAGCAGTCTACTTCTGATGTTACATATATGTTTATATGATTGTAAGCATATATGCATACACATGCTCCAAACACAGTTGATACTTTGCAAGGTAAATACCAGAATGTTAATGGAAATTTACAATGGTTGGTGGAATTGAGATGATTTATATTTTCTTTTTTCTATAGTGAATATTAATTGTATAATTTAAAAATATATCCATAGAAAACTAATCAAATACTGTCTTATCAGAGTTTTGTGATATTTAATGTGAGTCCTGGACTTTTACTTTTCTTTCCCTTTTCAAAAAAATGTCACTGTTATTATTTTCATTAAATTGCTAAAGGTGTTTGTAATATATGTGTATTAGAGTTCTCCAGAGAAACAGAGCCAGCAGCATATATAAGAGATTTGTTGTAGGAATTGTCTCACACAGTTATGGAGGCCATGAGTTTCATAAGCTGCTATCTACAAGGTGGAGAACTAGGAAACCTGGTGGTGGAGTTCAGTCTGAGTCCAAAGGTCTGAGAATCAGGGGGTAGCTGATGTAGTTTCTGGAGTTAGAAGGCTTGAGAATGAGGATCTCTGATGTCTGAGGGCAGGAAAATACGGATGTCCCAGCTCAAGAAGAGAAAGAGAAAATTTGCCCTTTCTTCACTTTTTTGATGTATTTAGGTTCTCAATGAATTGGTTGATGCCCACACATGTTTGTGAGGGCAGATCTCTACGCATTCTACTGAATCAAAGGCTGATATCTTCCAGAAACACCCTCAAAAACATACCCAGTAATAATGTTTTACCACCTATCTGGGCATCCCTTAACAGAGTGAAGTAGACACATAAATTTAACCATCACAATCTGTCTAATATCAGAATAATATTTATAGTAGGGGTCACCCTTGAACCCCATATTGAACAGAAAGGCCACAAAATGAGTCCTGTGGTAGATCTGTCATATACAAATCAATAGCAAGGATGTATTAATGCCTCAACAGAGCTCTTACAAAGCACTGGGGACAACAGTGAAGCAATGTGTCCTTGTCTGGTTGACTTTAGAGTACCGTTTATGCACAGTACACATTTCTTTGGACTGTATTTACATAGCTTAATGCGGTTTTGAAAGGTCAGAATCAGAGCTGCAGACATTTGGAACTGTGCATTATATACAGAGGCACTGTCGAATTCTTAATTATATTGTTAAAGGGTTTACACAAGTCTAGTTTCTACTAAAGAATAGATTGATCTTGGTATACATTAATTTAAAACTTGTATTTCCACTTATTTTTCAGACCTCTAAATCAGATGAGAAATTACCATGTGCCAGGTTCACATCAAATAAAAACCTCGTCCTCCTACACTATTTTATTTTTTCCTGCAGTGTATTTGACTTCTTTCTTTGTCTAATTGGGGAATACCAAGAATTATTACTGGAGCAAGATGAATGTGTTTTCTGAAAGTATTATGGGAAGACTTGGAATGTTAACTGAATAAAGATACTGATTAGTTTAATTTTTTTTCCCATTACTTTTTTTTTTTTTTTTTTTTTTTTGCGGGG